>NW_024082033.1:0-370728 GCF_003009895.1 Hyaena hyaena | reverse complement strand
GATTTTATCTTCCCCAGTTCGCACTCACATTAGAAGGCTCTCTCAGTGGATTCTGCGTCTTTTTTCTCCCAATCTCTCAGGTTTTGTAAGGCTTCCAATGGCTTCAGATCTTTTCTGTGTGATGTATGGGCGCGAGTGCAAGTATGGAGCTCCTTACTTCTCTGCCATCTTGCCCCCTCCGGCACTATGACATTTTTACCTTAAATGTTCATGGTTGGTGTTTTTGTTTTGTTTTGTTTTGTTTTTTACTTTCTATATTTTATTTAGAGAAACCATAGTAATTCTCATAACATCTTATCATGAGCTTTGGATAAGGCTGAAGTACATCCACATTCTAAGGACACGAAATGTTAAATACAAACTCAGTTATAGTTATTCTTCCTTTTATGGTTATTCCTCTAGCTCTTTGAAAGAAGTGACTGTGTTTACAGTACCTGTGATTTTATCCCATATTTATTGTACTTTATACTTTTTATCCTATGCATCTAAGGATTGTGACGAATGCTTCAAATCATCTATTACGTTAAGTACAATGTATAATGTTAAAATTCCCATGATTTTTTTAAGGGCTCGATGTGATGACTTGACATATCATGGATATTCAGATTGATACATGACAGTTACGTGTTTGAATACTAACATTTTCCCCATAAATCTTGTTTTTCTGTACTATTGAGCATGATCCCTTCACAAATTTTTTCATATGACCACATCATCTTGATCATTCTATCCCTGACTTACATTTATGCAATAGCCCTGTACAAATGTTGAACCAAGAATTGAAAATAATATTTCAAATAAAGTTTACAGCGACAGAGTATATTGGAACACCAAGCTGTATGGCCACTTTAATTCTATCAACAATATGCCATATTAGTGTTTAGCAGCTGTATTTCATTGCTAATATATATTAACCTTGAAATGTATTAAAATTCTCTGACAGTTTTTATGTAAGCTCCTGGTAAGTCAGATATCCACTTTTACTTGGATTGTCGATTATTTGTGACACAGATTTTTTTTTCAAATATTGCTTAAATAAATTTCATTTTTCTTCAAGTTTCAGATGGTCATTTTAGCAGGTCCATAGTTAATTAATTTTTAATCAATCCCAGGCACTTTCCAACTACACAGGCGATTTCCAAAATACAAAGCACACCAGAATTTTCAAAACAAAGCAAAAAAATATCATTGACTATTTGATATAGGTTGAGAGGTTTTGTACACAGTCTTTTCCCCCATGTTTAAGGCAACACATCTCTCTGCTTTTGGATTATTTTCTACTTTTTTTCCTGTGAATCATCATCATGGCTAAGGTGAATATTCTCCAGGCAATAAAATCCTGAAACATCTGCCTTTTACTTATTTCTGCTTTATTTAACAATATTTTGCCTAGCTCATTCTTTTGCATCTCATACATTAATTATCTGCAAATGTTTCTATATTTTCAAATTTTGATTTAAGCAAACTTTATTATTTCAGCTAAAAGTGAAATACTTCTTTTATTTGAAATCTCAATATTTTTGCTCTATCTGCAATTTTCTAATATTAGTGAGCTAAAAATAGGGGCATTTTCTCATTCTCAAGTGCTACTTTCTCACTTTTCTAACACCTAATTCAACAATCTGTCCTCGCTTTAAATTTATACCATTTCTTTTCATTTATAAACTTTTAAGAGACACCTCTCCCAACATTTTTCAAGGATTTCCATTTTCAGTAAAAATTGTTCATGACCCTGACTACTCTCTACACAGTACTCTGTCACTATTTCATAAAAATTGAATACACAGATGGGAGTCTGAAAGGAACCTTGGACATGGTGACAACTCAACTCTTAAGTTTATAACTGAAGGGGAGTACACCTAATCCCCGACTGGCCTCTGTTCTGTAATCTGTTGCTGCACCTACATTTTCTTTTTGTCATGACTTTGTTCTCTGATCTGACAACTATCTATCCATTATCTCTTTTCTAAACACTCTTCCCAACATATATGTACTCCGGATATAGTAAATGAACATTTTTTATTGAGTTTACTAATTTTAACATTTTAATAATTATGCTTACTTTGCCAATTCCAAATTTCATATATATATATGAGTCTATTTTTTCTTCTACTATTTTTTAGGTGATTAAGCACTGAAATAAAAGGTCACTTTGCAATGATGGATTATATTAAAAACAACACCCCCCCCTAAAAAATCCCTCGAATTCATTCTCTGTGCTTCTCCTAGGATTTGATTAATCACTTTATTCAAATCAAGTTAATTTTATTCTTCTAATCAGAGAAAGAATTCCAAACATTTGCTACCTTTCCAGAAAGGAGTAGGGTGAGGTTTCCAGGTAAAAATAAAGGACTTCCAGCTAATTCTGAATCCGATAAACAAATAATTTTTTAAATATAAGTACATCCCATGTATTTCACAAGCATAATTATATACAAACTCCAATTTAACTATGGATCTTGTATTTTATTTCCTATATTGTCAACCTTTGAGTGGGAGAACTCAACTCTTACCACCTCAGAAAATGAGGTCATTTTCTATTCTGTAATGAAGAACAAAATGGAAGACTTTGATGTATTTATTGTCCTTGGTATTTCCTTGAAATATACCCTAGAAGGTATAGTTTTCTCTTTCTGCTAGCAATAACTAGACCCCTTCATATTTACATGTTTTTAGATCTTTGCATGGCATTTGCTACTTAGCCTATTTTGAATTTCATTCAATCTCTCTATATATACATATTTATTTTGCTTATATAAGTATATATGTATGTAATACGTTTGTCTATCATCTATCTATCTATCTATCTATCATCTATCTATCTATGTACCTTTCTATCTTGAGAGATTAATATTAAACTTCCTCACCAACTCATACTGGAAGTATGTATCTCTCTGTTACTCTTACCATCTTTTATTTTTTTTAAATTCTATCCTTCATTTTAGAGTGAAAGAGAGTGTGCAAACAGGGAAGAGGGGAAGACGGATACTGGGAGAATCTCAAGCAGGCTCCATGCTCATCAGGAAGCCCTACAAGGGGTTTGATCCCATGACCCTGGGATCATGACCTGGTTCAAAATCAAGAGTCAGATGCTCAACTGACTGAGCCACACAGGTGCTCCACTCTTAGCATATTTTAAAAAGAACACTTTTCCTTACTGGTTTCACTACCTAACTATACATTCATCCCTTGTTAAATTGGATTTTTCTTCTTCCTAATTATGTGTGAGTTTTTTCTTTCACATTTCATCTTTGGATCTTGAAATTGAGTGGTCTCCTTCAAATTGTATTTAACTCCTCTTTCCATGAAGTTATATGTTGGTTACTCTTTTTTTTTTTTTCCAAATGTTTCTCTTTTGTTTCTTTTATTTCTTCTTTACTTAATTTTTTTTTCTATTAGCCCATAATCCTTTATTTTCTTTATTGCTTGCTGATATTTCAACACCTTTTTAAAGAAAAATATTTTATTTTATTTTTAAAGAAAACTATTTTAAATTCCTCAGTTTTCTCTTTGGGCCTGTCTGTCCTCTCTAGTCTTTCCCATTGTAATCCATTCACTCCTGGGGTTTCATATTTCACTTCTTTGTGGATTATTTACACAGTTCTGTAAGTGGTTGCTTAAAGACACTAAATGTACAGAAAACATTAGGAGGTAGAATTGGTAGCATTTGTGTTGAATAAATGTTGTCTGATCCATTTCACACTATGAGCTGCTTAAAGTGGAACTGCATCATGGGCCCACGTTTACACAATGGTTTTACTAAGCTATATGTGATATGCAATCCTCTAGAAAGCTTCTGTACCTCAGTACCGTACAGCCCTTCAAGAATCACCACAAATTCCCCTCTTCTCACTCTCTCCCCCACCAACTGCAGCTATGCCACTTTCTTTGTTCCCCAGAAGCACAATTTTGTGCAGAAGTCTACCCAGGAAAACAACATAGACGGTGGTCATTTATAAAATTAATGAAGCATGATTCCATTGCATTACTCTTGAAAAATATGGTAGTGATAAACCAACTGGCCCCTGGTCAAAAAATATCACAGGAAAGCAGAAAATCTTCTGCAAATGTCTCAGCTTTGGATATTTTACAAAGACTAATATTAATCTTTAAAGTTTTCAATGATGAAGTTTTATGAATGGGTAAGGTTTAAGCTTTAAAAAAGATTTATCAAAGGAGTTTAATAATTTTACTCAAAGAATAAAAGATAATTTCTAGGTGTGATATTACTATAAAAATGGGTCCGAATTTTGAAAACAGAAGGACATCAACTCAGTTGTTCAGTCATTGAACAGAATTTTCATTTTTTTATCTTTTTTTTCTCCTTAAATAGTTTATTGTCAAGTTGGTTTCCATATAACACCCAGTGCTCATCCCAACAAGATGGGCTCCTCCATGCCCATCACTCCCCTTTCCCTCTCCCCCACCCCCATCAGCCCTCAGCAGAATTTTTATTTTTAAATTTAGTTTTCCTGATAGAGTTTCAAGAATATAATGATTTGTAAATTTAGTTAAGTAAACACAAGAACAATAAAATTATGATGATTTTCTTTTAAAACAGAGCACAAAGAGGGGGACCTGAGTCTCTCAGTCAGTTAAGCATCCAAGTCTTGATGACAGCTAGGGTCTTGATCTCATGGCCATGAGTTCAAGCTTTGCACTGGGCTCCATGCTGGGTGTGGAGCATACTTAAAATAAATTAAATAAATAAATAAATAAGAACAATACTTTAAGTATACATCATTTTATTTTTATTGATAAAAATTATTTGGTCTATTAAAATTCAGAGAGAGTCATAATAAAATGTGAAAAATAATGTGTTAGTAATCAATAAAATAAATAATAAAGGTAAAATAATACATTTGTAAAATATGTTTGAGAGGGATAAATATAGAAAACTATTTTAGTAAATGCCTTATATACCCAGATGTGGTAAATAAGATAAGCAGTCCATAATTTGATGAATTAGATAACATCAAATCTTTCAATCTATGGCCTAAAGTAATAAAATTGTTTGTTTGACAATGAGAATTTAATTTCCAGGGAAATTTAAACATTCTCTTCCCAAAACAATGAATAAATACATTGTAATTTATGCCATTTCACTTATTGCAGATGTTACCAGCAATGTATATAAACTTTCAAGATGAGAAAATGCAAACTAAAATGAATACTGTGACAGAACAAGTGACCATGACACATGTTTAAGTGTTTTGTTTATCATAGTATTTTGTTAGAAGCATAGAGGTTACTTGCAAAATTGGCTGTTTGTTAAGTTACAGAAATGAATGTGATATTCTGATGGTTAATGGTATATTTTAAGACTGTGAAAATCTCAAAATGATATCTAGACTTTCCCTCCCACTCTGAGGGTCTGGTGTTTTGTGTGGTGGTTTAGTTGTTGAAAGAGAAAATAGAGGTCTTCCATATATGATAAGAGGGAGACATAATAGAAGGGGTAGATTTAAAGACAATCCCATTAGCTTTCTTAATTTTAATAGAGTAAATTGCAATGACAGCACAACAATCAAATGCAAAGTTTTCAACTAGTCTACTATAATTTCTTGTGTTACTTTGTTTTTCTCTTGTGTTTACTTGAGCAATAACGTTTTGTTTTATTTTGTTTTTGTATTTGCTCTCTCTTTTGTATTCTGGAGAAAAAAACAATTTTTTGTACCAGTTGTATTTTTAATTACAACGAAGTTCTAAAGTCTGGTCAAAGCATCAATATCCACATGATCAACAATCATATTTATAAAAATGCTAAATTAGAAAATTGTGAAATTCTCCAAGTTTGAAAACATGGTGAACTTTTTTTCTCTTTCACTCCCTTCCTTCCTTCCTTCTTTCCTTCCTTCCTTCCTTCCTCCCTTCCTTCCTTCCTTGCTTCCTTTCCTTTCCTTTCCTTCCTTCCTTCCTTCCTTCCTTCCTTCCTTCCTTCCTTCCTTCCTTCCTTCCTTCTTTCTTTCTTTCTTTCTTTCTTTCTTTCTTTCTTTCTTTCTTTCTTTCTTTCTTTCTTTCCTTATATTTCTTTGTAGAGAGAGAGAGAGAGTGCAAGTGGGGGGGGTTAAATGAGAGAGAGAGAGAATTTTAATTAGGCTCCACCTTGAGCATGGAGTCCAATGTCCCTGAGATCATGACCTGAGCAGAAATCAAGGGTCAAATGCTCAACTGACTGAGTCAACCAGGAGTCCCTCTCTTAAACTTTAAGACAAGGGACTTTTAAACTTTTTTTTAAACTTTTAAGACAAGAAACTTTAAGACAAGGGACATTTGGGTAGATTATGTCTAGGATAAAATTATTCTCAGTTGAATATAGTTTTGATAAAATGAAACTGCAATAACACACAAGAAGTTAGTTTTTCTGAAGAAAAAAAAAACATGCTGATTGGTCATATTGAATGTTAAGAATTACAGCACTGAAAGTAATATCAGAGGGTATGGTATGATTCCCACCCAAGTAAATATAAATCAAACAGGCAAGCCATGTGAGAAGAAAGGGACAAGATTGTTAGATGCATGCCAGGAAAACTGGCCGTCTAAGAGAAAGAAAGACGATAGAGAAAGGAGTTTAATTTCCTTTTTACAAATATTTGCAGTTTTAATTTTGATAATGCCCACATATGTTTTATAAGAAAAAATTAAATTCGTTTTGAAAAGGCAAAATATAGATCTGTATGTGTTGTATAGATATGTCACTGTGTATGTATGAAATATAAAAGAATGGTTTATAACTTTGTTCTTTTCATGCATTATTACAGTGTGAGAGAATTTTCAACTCCAATAGACTGTTTCAGTTTTCAAAGATTTACTTTTTTTGTTTCAAATTTTTATTAAAATTGTAGTTAGTTAACATATAGTGCAATATTGGTTTCATGAATAGAATTCAATAGAATTCAGTGATTAATCACCAACATACAACACCCAGTGTTCATCACAAGTGCTCTCCCTAATACTCATTACCCATTTAGCCCATTCCCTGCCCACCTCCCCTCCAGCAACCCTCAGTTTGTTTTCTATCATTAAGAGTCTGTTATGGTTTATCCCCCCCCTTCTCCCCCTTTCTCATATGTTCATCTGTTTTGTTTCTTAAATTCCACATGAGTGAAATTGTATGGTATTTGTCTTTCACTGACTGACTTATTTCACTTAGCACAATACACTCTAGCTTCATCCACATCATTGCAAATGACGAGTTATTTTTTGATGGCTGAGTAATATTCCATTGCATATATTTATACCACCACTTCTTTGTTGATTCATCAATTAATGGACATTTGGACTCTTTCCATAGTTTGGCTATTATTGAAAATGTTGTTATAAACATCATGGTGCATGTAATCCTTTGAGTCTGTATTTTGGATCTTTCAAGTAAATATCTAGTAGTGCAATTGCGGTTCTAGAGTAATTCTATTTTTAACTTTTTGAGAAACTTCCATACTGTTTTCCAGAGTGGCTGCACCCAGTTTGCATTCCCACCAACAGTATAAGAGGGTTCCCTTTAGCCACATGCTTGCCAACATCTATTTCCTGTGTTGTTAATCTTAGCCATTCTGAGAGGTGTGAGATGGTATCTCATCATGGTTCAAAGGTATACTTTTGAAGAAAGAGGGGATCCAAAATTACATGATGCCCAGGAATAGTGTTACCATGAGAAAAGGAAGCTATGAAATAACATATTCTGTTTTTGAATGGGGAACACTGAGGACTTCCATCAGAATCAATGCCAAGGTCCAGGAGGAGATTAAAACTTAGGGATGCAAGAAAATCAGAGTTTTGTAACTATCAAGTAAAATGTCATAAATGAAGTTTAAAAGATTATAGAACAGAATCCTAAAATGCTGCCATACTGAAGCTGTTCTTGAGTTTAGTTTTCATTTCATGTCTATCATTCTGCGATCTTTCAGTGATCTGATTCTACCAGTTAAAAATAAAACAAGATATACTGTCTATTTGTTTATGTACTATATGTACATTTATGATTTATAAATGAAAAAAGCAAGGTATTTTCATCCACCTTTAAGAATACTTGTCACTCCCTTGGAAAATATATTGTTCTCATTGAAAAGGTGAATGCATGCCCTTATGATGATTCTTAAGCTTTTTGGTCTTGTAATCATTTTGCACACTTAAGAATTATTAAGGACTCCAAAGAGCTTTTGTGTTTATGGCTTGTATGTATCAATACTTACTATATTTATAGTGGAAAGTAAGAATTTAAAAATCTATGTATAAATTTATTTTAATATAACAATAATAAACTTGTTACATATTAATATAAATTACATACTTTATGTGAAAATAACTGTACAATTCAAAACAAAAAGACAGATATTATAAAAAGAGTGACATTCAATACATTTCTGTAATTTTTTTACAAAATGGAAATTACCTGGATTCTCATATATCTCCTTCTGATTCCATGATTTAGGATTTCATGCTATTTTCCCTTTGAATTAAATAAGAAAGTTGGAGAACTTCTAAAAATCTAGAGGTTATATAAAACATAAATACATTGGCTGAAATGACTATATATAATATATTTTTATATAGCATATATATTTTTATTTTTTGAATAGTCATTTTTTAAGTATTTAGCAATAATTCTAATAGAATTGTATATTTTGGGGCAAGACATTCCTTTATATAACATTGTTGCACAAAATTCTATGAGAATGCTTATAGAAGAGTAAATATTTTAATAATATAATATTCTTAAGAATTTAACAGTAAGCACTTTATTTATTAATAAAACTTTCTATAGCCTATAACTTGTTTATTGATTCTAATTGGCTGGATTGTATAATATAATACTCTAAAAAGAAAGAAGATTATGAAGAAATTAATGTACTTTCAAAAAAAAGTTGTGAAAGTTACTTTAATTAAAAATTAGATTTTTTAATATAACCAATAATATATTTAATTTTAAATAAAAGTAATTTTAAATCTTGCAAATTTTAAATATTAAATTTCACAAATATATGTATTTAAAGAAAACCATGAAAGTGTCTGTTAAATCAACTCATTTAGCTATCTCCCTGAGGCTAATATGTGGACATCAGGATTTAACAATGTGATCGACATCAGTTGCTCCAGACGGACTCCTTGGGGATAAGTCCAAACTTCACATATGGTCTTAATTCAGACCGAGAAGGCTTAGTAGCTACAGCATGTAAGACACTCATGAGTCAGAATAAGATAGAAATGTTCTTAAATGGTTCAAAGAATTGTAACCAGATGCATATTCAGCATATTAATGATATTGCTTCCAAGTTTAATTTTACCTGCAATTGTAATTGATTCTACAAGTTTTCCCAATCTCCCAGTGATGTACTTGCCATCTGGAGATGCCACATATAGTGACAGTGTTAGCTCTGTGCATAATAAGCGATTGGAAAATGTGCAGAACTTAGTTTCTCATTTACTATGTACATGTTATTTTCAACCTAAGGAATGACCTTTCAAATATTCAAGTTATGTATTCAATAAGAGAGAAATATGTCCAAATGTCTAATGTTAATAGTATGTAATGTGACTTAATAGTAGTTTTAAAAACTACTGCCAATAGTCAATTATTTGTAAAGCTTAATTACAAGTATTTTCCTTAAAATTAATATTTTAATAAAGTTTAAGAATATGATAACAAAGTACACATTTTTATTTTTTCAATATTTCTATAAACATTCTTGTATTTATGCATTCTTGATATAAATCACAAGGTTAGTATAGGCAACACATTTCAACTTTAAGGAGGATTTTGAATGGAAAGAAATATGTTAGATAAAACTCCAATATATTCACTAATAAACTGTGCCTGTTGTTTATTGATCTTATCTATAAATTTGACAAGTTAACACATATATTAAATTTTAATAGGGAGAATACTTATATTTTCAAAGGGCTCCCTTTTAAAAGATTTCTACATACTAAGATGTCACTAGAGATTTGTGTTTGAATTCATTGTGAACACTCCATGCTCATGAGGCTGAATTAAATTTCATGTAAGAAACTATCACATTCTAAGCAACTACATACTGAAGACTAGATCTCAGTTTAGGTAATTTCATATGAAAATCACTTTCAGGGTAAACCTTAAAAGCATTTTAAAAATGCTGTGCATGAATTGTCACTATTATATAATATGTATAAGTTGAAGAGCATATAATGTACGTTAATGATAGAGTCAAAACTTCTTCCACCTTTCCAGTTCCAGTTTGTTTGTACTGACTAGGTTCATTTTAGTTCATTTTGTATCATTTCATAGAATGACTAAGGTTAGCTGTAAGATTCAATGCAGTCACTTGAACTTCAAGGGAGATGCTGAATCAAAGTAGCTACATCAATATAATGAATGGTATATTTCCAGAGTTTCTAGTAATATTGATGCTATAACAGTATTATACTCTGTTGTGGAAAATATATGGAGAAAAAATTTAAAACTTTTTCTCAGTAATAATCTCTGGTCTTATGGTTTCTGGTATCATTGGCTAAATGTGAAGGTGGTAGGAGAGTAAATTAATCATATATGCTGGATTTGGAATGAAAAAATATTTTTTGTTTATTTCTTTGAATATTCTGGAGCTTTTTTAGGATGAGAATAATTGCTTTTCCAGAAACCTCTCCAATACTACTTCATAAAAGCACTCAAGAAGAGGGAAGGCTCTGAAGCCAGAATACTGGATTTTGTGTCCTGTGTCATTTTTAATAAGTGTGATCTTAGGCAAAGATTTGATATTTCTGTGCCACATAATCCTTTTCTGTAACACGGAGATTTTGGAAATGTCTTTTAAGATTTTTATAAAGATTAAAGGTGCTTAAAGTGCATAAATACTTTGAACTTTACTGGTACATAGTAAACAATCACTGAACATGTTATTTAACATACTCACTGGAAAGGAAGCCTTCAAAACAAGTACATTTTATACCACAAGTAATCTTGAAATGTGTGATTTCTTCAAATACATTCAGACACAAATTGTGCATTTCTGAAGATTTTTGTGTTTGTATTTTTCAACCTGACTTTGATTTGATTTAAAGAAAATTGGAGAAAAGTATAAAGTGAATATAACCATATTTTATATCAGTCTGTCCATAATAGTACTTTTTCTACAAAACTGATTATTTACAGTGCGTTACTCTCGAACCCTTTATTCTTGTGTGACAAATTACTACATGGAACAACCCATAAATAAAGAAAGTTTGTACAAGTAGAAGTAATAGCTAGATAAGATTATACCGATTATTTATTTACTTACTTAGTGACTTAATATGGGAAGCACAGGAAAGCAAATTACTAAGCTCTTTAGCATGATTAGGGAAGAAGAGCATTAAATGTGAAAAAATCCTAATCTCTTTACCATTGCTACTTTGCATGTAAGTGAAAGATTAAACAGAAGTTTCTTGAGGAGATATCTTATAATCTATAGGTCTAATTACAATAAACTTAGAAAAGTCAGAAGTGTAATTAGCACAAAAAATTTTAATAATTAATAGGACATATAGATCAGCTGGGCTTCTTAAAGTATCAGAGGCAGGAGGTACTGTTTTATGGATGGGATTTTAGACAGCATAATGGCACTTTGTGACTATATCTGATATTTTTACATCACAAAAATTGGAAGTGTATAAATTTTGGTTAGTCGCAAAATTATAAAAAGGGCATACAGAAAATAAAGGATTAAATTATATCTAGAAAGTTTAAAATAATGTCATATATGTGTATTTTTGTTTTATTTTTATTGATATATAATTCACTTACCATAACATTTACCATTTTAACATGTACAACTCAGTGACTTTAGCTATATTTTCAAACTTGTACAACTATCACTGCTACCTAATTTCAAAATATTTTCATCATCCCAAAATGAAACTAGCATCATTAGTCATGCTCTACTCTCCTTCCCCACAGGCCCTCGCAAATGCTTATCTAATTTATGTCTCTGTGCATCTGCCTACTCTGGACACTTCATATAAACACAATCATACAATACATGGCTTTTTGAGTCTGATTTATTTTTCTTAGCATACTATTTTCAAGAGTCATCATGCTGTAGCATTCTACGGAATATAATCCTTTTTATGGGTATATAATACTTTATTGTGTAAATATACCATATAATACTTTATTGTGTAAATATACCACCTTGCTTATCTGTTCATTGACCAATGGCATTTGGGTTGTTTCCACTTTTTGGCAATTATGTATAATTCTTCTGTGAATACTGATGTACAAAATATTGTGTGGGCGTATATTTTTATGTTCCTATGAATGGAATTGATGGATCATGTATATAATACCTCTGCTTTACTTTTTAGAAAATCTGCCAAATTTTTCTCCAAAGTGGTTGTAGTAGTATTGCAATAGCAGAATATCTCCAACACAATAAATTCAAATAACTGAATAACAGTTATTAACTGAATAATAATTCTGGAAGATACTAGTCTAAAACCAAGTTGTTAAGAGGGCCATGTTCCCTTTGAAGACTGTAAGGAAGTAGCTGTCCTTGCTTCTTTCATCTTCTGGTGGCTTTCTACCAACCCTGGCTGTAGTAAACTCTGTCTCTGCCTTCATCTTCACAATGCTTTCTTCCCCTTCTGTGTCTCCTCTTTTCCTCTTTGCTTTTTATAACTGATGGTATAAGATTTAATGCCCACTTTAATTTTTTAAGTTTATTTATTTATTTTGAGAGACAGTGTAGGTGGAGTAGAGACAGAAAGAGAGGGAGAGAGAAACAATCCCAAGTAGATTCTGTAGTGTCAATGCAGAGCCTGATGTGGGGCTTGAACCTGCGAACCGTTTGCTCATGACCTGAGCAGAAACCAAGAGCAGACTTAACACTTAACCGACTGAGCTACCCAGGCACCCTTTGAAGACTCCATTTCAAGTAGGGTCATTTTATGATGCTCTGGGTGGATGAATTTTTGAGAGACACCATTTAACTCCCTATACTAGTTGAATCATTTTACATTCCCACAAGCAAAGTATGAGGGTTCTTCTTTTTTAAATATTTGTTACTGTATGAATGTTTTATTATAGCCATCTTAGTGAGAGTGAACTAGAATGTCACTGTGGTTTTTATTTACATTTTCCTGATTACTAACAATGTTGAACATTTTTTCATCTGCTTATTGTGTATTCTGCTGTTGCTTTGTGTAGTGTTCTGTAACTATCAGGTCTAGTTGGCTAAAAGTTTTGTTCAAGTGTTTAATTTCCTTTATCATTGTCTGTGTAGTTTTTCTATCCATATTGAAAGTGGAATATTGAGTGTCTGAATATTTTTATTGAACTGTATAAATCTTGCTTTAATTCTGTTTTTCTTTATTTATTCCAGGTCCCTGTTTTTTGGTGGATATATGTCTACAATTGTTATCTCCTATAACAGATTGACTAAATTGTTGATAAAATATCCCTCTTAATCTTAAGTAACAATTTTTGCCTTTATTGTCTGATATTAACATAGCCATCTAGCTCTTTTTGTTTACTGCTTCTGTGATATATATATTTCCATACTTGTACTTTAAACCAATTTTTTACAGTCCTGTTTGGATGAACATCAATTTAATTTCAGTAGTTTACAAAATCGGTGCGCCTCCATGCCTCCCTTAATTTTGCACTCCTTTGTGCTATCCCCACTGTCATACAAAATGATATCTTTACACATTATAAGCCATCAAAACAGTTTTATAATTTTAAGGCAGCTTTATGCCATTGTCTTTTATATCATACAGGAAATTTAAAAAAGCAACAAAAATCATGTTTACACTGTCTTTATATTTTTCTAAGTAGTTACATATAATTTTATTACATGTGCTCTTTATTTCTTCACATGAATTCGATTAACTGTCTGCTGTCCTTTCATTTTCACCTGAAGAAATTCCTTTAATTTTTGTGAATGTCTTTATCTGTAATTTGAAGGATAATTATGCTGGATATAGAATTCTTGGTGAAGAGTGTTTTCTTGTTTTTTGGTTTTTGGCTCCTCTCCCACCCCCAGCCCCAGCCCCTAGGACTCTGAATATGTCACCCCATATTGGCCTCCAGAGTTTCTGGTGAAAAATTTGTTGTTAAACTTACTGAAAATTCCTTTTCACATGATGAATCACTTCTCTCTTGTTATTTTTTGGATTCTCTGTTTGCATTTGGCTTTCAACAGTTTGCTTATGATGTGTCTATGCCTGGACCTTTTAAATTATCCAATTTGAAATTCATTTATTGGTCGCATAGATTAATAGTTATCATGAAATTTGAAAAGTTTGGTACATTTGTTTTCAAATACCCTTTCTGCCCCTTGCTTCTCCTCCACTCTCCCTAAACTCCTGTCTTATCCATGTTGGTATGCTCAACACTGTCACAAAAGTCTGGGAGACTCTATTCATTGTCTTCATTTTCTCTTTGTCTCACACTAGCTGATCTAAATTGACCTATCTTATGTTTGCCAATTTTTTATTATGCCAACTGAAATGTAATATCAACACCTCTGGTAATTTTTTAAAGATTTTAGTCATTATACTTTTCTATTCTAGAATTTTTTCTACACTCTATTTCATAATGTGTGTGTCTTTGTTGTTATTCGCTATTTAGTGAGACATTCTCACACTTTCCTTTAATTACTCAGAGAGGGTTGCCTGATGTTGTTATATTAGAAACAGATATTTTAATGTTTTGGTCTAGAAAATTAACATATGAATTTCCTCTTGTTTTTTCTATTGATTTCTTTTATTCTTTTGTGTATGCACATTCTAGATTGTAGATTCTTAGCATGAAACCAGGCATTTTAAATAATATAACTTGCAAACTCTTGAAATCAGTTTTTTTCCTTTCTTCAGGAATTATTAAGTGTTTTAATGTTCTTATTCTGTAAACTATGTATTCTTTATCACGTTTAATTTCTGAGTTTCTGCTCATTTAGCTCAATGATCAGCTAATGATTGAAAGGAGATTTTCTGCAATGCTTAAAACCACTGTCTGTTGGCTTTTCCTGAGGGATTCTCTCTCTGTGGTGAGGCAGGCTGTCATTTCTCAGATAGGAATTAGTTACAACTCTTTCCTTAGCATTCACTTCCAGTTTGTGCAGACCCTCAAGATGAGCCAAAGCTGAGAGTTTAGGGCCTTCCTAAGTCTTTCCTGAAAATCATACAGCCTTACATGTGCATCGATTTCTTGAATCTATATGTCTTCTTTTTAAATCTCCTAGGGACATCAGATATCTTATTTACCTATACCTTTACCTTGGACTGATTTTAACTCAAGTTATTCATAGATAGATTCTTGAGATTCTTAGGTTCTTTAAAAAGGCTTTGTTCAGTAGCTGATATTAATAAATGTATATGTTTTGTTTTGGTCACTTTTTATTCAGCCTCCCTTTGTGCATGTGAATAAAAACAGGTTAATTCATAGTGACTCTTCAGTCTAGCACAGAGGTAACAGCATACACCATAATCTAATGATAATACTAAGAGCAGATTATATTTATTGAATATTTGCTATCTGACAGGCTATGCTTTAAATGCTTATCTAACTCTTCATAGCAAGCTCGTGAGGTGGTAGGCTGTATGATTATCATTATGTTAATAGATATGGAAAACAGGGATTACAAGGAATAATTTATAAAACCAGCATTCAAATCCATATCTACCTATTCCAGAGCCTAAACTATTGTTCTCTGTTATTTATGAACTCTCAAATCAAGTATGACAAAGGTATATGTTTAAATTTGAATTCCTATAATTCCCAAGGGGAAATTAATTAAACCATAATTTCCACCTCTGTAATTGTTGGAATATTCAACCTCACAGTTTTGTTTTGGGGAATTAAATAAGATCATGCATGTGAATTTTCAGGCACAGTAAGGAGTATATAAATATTTTTAACTTATTGGGCATAGTGGGTAAAAGGGAAATAGAAAAATTCAAAAAATCTCAGAAAAATATTATTTGAAACCAGTAAATAACTTTCATATTTTCCTCAAGTACCTCTCCAAAACTTATTTAACTGAACAAGAACTTATTTATTTTATTTATCAACCAGGCCTCTTGTCAGGAAAATAGATTGCTCAATGGGTTAGTCAGTTGCCTTCTGATAAGGCAATATTTTTGCCTAACTACTCAATTATCACCTTATTATTTTTGCTTTATTACTAAGAACATGAAATTGGAGATATATTTATTATCACATAATCAATAAAAACCATAAAAATCTAAATTTATAATTAGTATCCATCTATACCATATAACTTCAAATGTTTGTGACTTACACTGATTTTTATATTTGTTTGTTTAATACAATGATGAAATAAACATCAGGAGGTTATATAACTTTAAAATCAGCTAGATTTCATACAGGTAAAAGTTTAAAATTACATGTGTGTTAGATATATATGTTTATATGTATATATCTATACTCATGAATGTAAACATAGTATGTGTATACATATAAATACGTACATATTATGCATACATATGTATTTTTATTTACAAACTACTTTCTCCTGTATAAATAGGGAATTTTTAAATGTTGTATAGGGAAAATTCAAAAGATTTTATAGGGCTTATGCCTGAGAATGTGGATCTACAATAAAATTTCCACTAGCACCTTCTATTGTATGTCTCTTGAAAATACTGTTTGAGCTTTTGCACACTTAAAAAATAAAAGCATAAAATTTAAGGGAATGTTTTTTATTCCAAAATTGCTGGAATCTGCTGCTTGGTTTTGTGTTTTGTTTGTTTGTTTGTTTTGTTTTGTTTTTTGTCCTTCTGTTTACTTGACATCAAAATAAGATGTCTTAATTTTCTATTAAATGTAATAAATATTATTTGAGTTCAACTGGACCAATGTCTAATCCTTCAATTAAGAGTATAGACACCCTTACTTTGTCTTTTAAAGAGAGGATCTGTATATTATCATTACAGACTTCTAGGAAAACTAGAAGATGTTCCTAGTCTAAAATTTGTAATCCACACTTGACAGTGGTAAGAGAAGAAAACACTTTTCTTGTATACTCCTCCTTTTCCTCCTTAATCTGTTTGTTTTTATTCTGTAACAGATAATGGAAATTATAGGCAATGTGTGTGTATAGTATATATGTATATGAAAAACATGTCTATATATATATATATAGTTTGTGTATGTATACAAATAATTCAAACAATTCTTTGCCTCTTTGTGAGGAATTATATGGGTCCAGCTAACTAAAATATGTATGAAAATACGGACAGACTCCAATAGGCTCTATCTTTTTTAGTAAATTAATGGATGGACAAATGGATGGATGTGCATATAAATTAATATAGCCATTGTAATAATATGTATAGGAATATCCTGAGCAAAGATAAAACATGATTTCATCTAGTCATTCTGAGAAGCTATTTATCCTGAGAAAAAATTAGGCATCTTTCTTATCTCCCGGGCCACTTAAATAAAGATAGTTCTGTTATTCTTTGTATCACTTATATTCTTTATTTTTTATATTCTATGAACCATTAAAATATTGAAAACATAATGAAAATTTCATAGATACATAGAAGAAATGTTTCTAGACTAACCATACAGAAACATATTATTCAGAATAGTGAGTTGCAAAATATACTTTTTCATTGTCAGCACTTTTAACAGCAGGCAGGAAATTATGTTAAAAATTTCCCCAATTTTACTTTATTGTTTTTAGTGTCCAAGGGAGTTATAAGGTTATTGCTATTTAACATAAGACTACTAAAGCCGTGACTAAGTCCTATCCAGTTGTTTACACAGTATAATATTCTCTGGTTGATTGGCTAGAAGACAAAATCAGTGAATTATATTAGAAAACATTATTGGTTTTATTCTTGCTTTGATACATTTATGTTACTATCTGAAAATTATCAGATTAAAAACAATCATAAACTTGTTCAGAAATGTAGTAACAGTGGAATAGGAAAATATTAAGTGCATTTTTACCAAATTACGTTGGTTAAAAAGAGCATTGCACTGATTATTGTGCTGCATAATCATATATCTATATTTATAAATACTTCTATATCCAGTTTCTGATCCATGCACTTGCGTCATTGTAAACAAAACAAGGAATAAAATTAATAAGCCAGAATCTCTGAGTGAAACATAAGATGTATTTACAACAAAGAAAATATACAAGAATTGACATATAGTGTAAAAAATAAAAAAATAATGGAGGATTATAGGCAAATGGATTATTTATTTATTTATTTCATCCTATCTTTTCATCCACAAGAACTCTATTTTAATGATTCCTGGGAAGTGTCAGCTCACCTCCGTATTTCCCCTCCTCTGAAAGAGTTCTTTGTTATGTAAAAAATTATAATGTTTTAGGTTTAATTTTGTGAGAGAAATATCATTACACATGAATGCTTATCCATGCTAGTTTTATATTATATTAAAAATCTTTTTATAACATGAAAGTATTCCTGGATGAAAGTGGGATCTATAACATAAAATATAGTGTGCTTGTGGCAGAAAGAATTGCCCAAAACAGGGTTTTTATTTGCAAATTTACGCCCAGTCAGAGACTATTTCCCACCCCTGAATTGGATGTAGAAAGAATCATATAACAGTTTTAATGATTAGACTGCAGATAGAAGGTACATATACTGATTCTAAGTCTGGTTCATAAAGTCTTTGACACCATTCTTTATGTTCTCTCTTCCCATTTTCTAGCTGGCTGTAGGCAACCAAAATGACTTTAAAAGTCACATGTTGCTTATGATAGAGAATTCATCAATGTGAATTCCTAAGTGATCAAAGTACAGAACCCAGTCTCTTCAACTGCCTGCTTTGAGTTGGACTTCTGGTGAGTGGTAACTAAACATTATATTGAAATACTGATGTTTCAGGTTTACTCAAATACAATAGCTAGTGTCACTGAATTAATACAGATTTAATGTATATTTGATATCTTAGTAGTGTTAAGAAGAACAGTATAACAGAGTTAGACCTGATAGCCAGATTAGCTGGGTTAAGTGCCTAACTCAGCCAATTACTAGATATGCAATGCTAAAAGAATTAATTTCCTTGAGTTACAGCTTCTTATTTGTAAAACGGCAATAATAATAATAATTGCACATACCTCAAAGTGAAATTTTCACAGAAACTTGGTACTAGCAAAGGTAGGATATTGTTCATTACCTCTCTTCTGAGATCCATACCCACATTTCAAACTCCCTGCAGGACATTATCTACCTGAAAATAATTTTGTCTGGTATGTTTACTATTTGTTCCTTTTCTTTGCCTTGTGGACTTTATTATAGACTCAGTGCTATTTTACTCTTCTTTGTGTCTTTCTCTCACACTTATGCCAGGAGGAGTTCCTGGTTGTAAGGAACATATGATTACTCAAGCCATCCCAGAATATAGTTAAAATTGTGGAATAATTGTGTAAATCCTGTTTCCTTCTTCTGCAAGCATCCAGTAATAAGGGAAAATACTTCATTAATCTTTATAACTGCACTCATTGGAATATTATCTGGCATAAGAAAGGTTCTCAATAAATGATCAGTCAATCAATTGATACATTATTTAAAGGCAAGTTTTCTTATGGCATGCTTGGTTAATATGTAATGAGTTATATCTTACAGAGACTGTTCTCACTTCTCAAAAAAATAAAAAAAGAGGAATCTCAATCTCTGGAAGTGTTAAGCCTGGAATAAATTTTTGAATCTGGTCATATACACATTTTATTGTTTCTTTTTTTTAATATTTATTTTTGAGAGAGAGAGATAGAGATAGAGGGTGAACAGCGGAGGGGCAGAGAGAGACACACAGAATCTGAAGTAGATTCTAGGCTCTGAACTGTCAACAGAGCCAGACGCAGGGTTCAAACCCACGAACTCTAAGATCATGACTTGAGCCAAGATTGGACGTTCAACCGACTGAGTTGCCCAGGCACCCTCACATTTTATCGTTTCTTAATTTTTTTCTTCTTTTAAGTCTTGAGTTCTGAGATAGATTTTTAATTTTTAAAGGCAGGGAATATTTTATGTAGTACTTCTTGTCTGTAGGTCCATGGACCCACTGAAACCAAACAGAATTGTGAATTCAGAAGTCTACAATTCTATCCAGTTTGATAACTTTGAAATTAATTTATTTTATGTGAATAAAGCATTATTTCTTCCTTTCCAGATTCTATAATTGCTTCTGAAATATTATTTTGAAAGATATTAGAATTATTAAAAAAAATGCTCATTTAAGTAAATCACTTATCATTGTGCATGACCTATGCTTAGCACTCAGTTAATGTAAAACATTATTATAGTGGTTTTCATTTTTTATCATTTTCATTATTGCAGTTAGAGTGAATATTACTACCTATATTTAGATTTACTATTCAATGGTTTAACAGATAAACAAACAAATCCCAAACACAAAGAATGGTTTATTTTTCCTTTTGACACATCACCAGCTGAACATTGACAAACTTTCTCATATTTCCTTTACAGAATATAGATCATACTATATTTGACCCACTTGCATCTTAATTTTTCCCAACCACTTAATAATGAATAAGGTTAAACATTAAATATTAATCATATAGATTTAAGCATTTATTTTCCTGATAAATAAGATTGTTTTAAGTTTGAGTTTAAAATTATTTTGCTATAACTCAGATTTTGAAACTATTTTTAAAGCTAAAAAGCATTGGAGCCAATATGAATTGCTCATAAGAAGTTTTGATTCAGGAGGCAGGAACATGAAAGATTTTTTAATGTAAATCCTGTATTAAGGGCAGTGGGTGCTTTTATTTGTGATTTCATATGGTTTCACTAAAAAATAAAAATGAATACTACTCCATCATTTTGGCAGACACTTTAATGCCAGCCATTTAACTATCTTCCTGAGATGGAATGCTTCCTGACCTTTAACTCCTTCCACCAAAAAGAAATTGTAAAAGCCCAACAAAAATGTAATTTTCTGGTTTTACAATAGGTGAGGAGAGAGAAGAGAAAAGAGTGGAATCTGAAAATACAAAAAAAAAGTAGTATGAAGTGGAGGGTGTTTTTAGATTTTCTGAGAGAAGAAGACTATTTTTGACTGATAACATATCTTGTGGTCCATACTCAAAGTTTCATAATTTTTATAGCAAGTCATAGTGCTTAAAGAAAACTAGAACTGAACATTGAAAATTCTGATTTTATCAAAGTTACCCATATAAGAAGGGCAATTAGCCAATTACCCCAGGTCATCTTGATGTCATATCTTATTGATTGGTATGGCATTGATAAAATCTTTTGAGTTCAAATGTCGAGTTATAATAGCTTTTTTTGATACTTAATTTATTGAAACAGTGATTGAGTGTTGCTATTTCCAAATGCCACTAAGAATCCTATGTGATCATCCATGATAGTTTCAAATTGTGGTAAACCAAGATACATATACACAGTTTGTGTTAGTATTAAAATAATATCACTCTTATTTTTCCCTTGTGTGATTCATTTCACCTACCATACTCTGCTTTTTAAGTTTAAACCAGGGCATGGGGGGAATGGGGGACTCTCATTGTGTTTGAGAAAAATATTCTGCCATTAGGTCATTACATTTTTATTAGGTGAAAGTTATTTAACTGCCAATAAGTTAATACTTCTCTAAAAGTAGATAAGTCACTATTGTGAAATAAGAATAAAACTAAGATTAGTGTGTTTATTTCCAAATAACCAAATGATGAAAGCTGGTAGTTTTAAATTAGGCAAACAATTGCTTTATATGTATTCTGGGCTTATTTTTGAAATCCATACTATGGTTGCAACAGCTAAAAATGGACTCATAATAATTCCTAATATATGTTCCAATATGTATATATGGCTGTGATATTTTAGCATGTTTAACTGCATTTTTTCACATTCTTAAAGAAGGTATACAATTATCTGGAAAATTAAAGAGTTGGGGAGGAGATTTGGAAAAAAGAATAACAATAAGGCTTTGATGCATGCCCCAAATTTCTTCTGGATATGTTTTTTTAATTCCTTAAGTTATTTAAGTTACCTCATAATAGTCCTAATTTTTTTTTTAAATAAGCAGGCATTAGCAAATTCTCACAGATAGGAAGTCTTAAATAGAGTTTCACTGTGATTTGTTTAGTCTTAAAAAATAAATTACACTTCCAAGAATGGTAGAGTTGCTTTAATTGGACTAATGCCCCCACCTATAGCAATAATAAACTCTGGAAAAATATTGAAAACAATTTTTGAAGGCTTTCAAAAAGCAGGTCAAAAACAGGCAGAATCTTTAGTAAGTATAACCAACCCTTTTAAGAAGGGAACACATTGGATGGAGTCCACATTTATATAACTGTTTCCACGAGAGCCCTGCTCAGTCCACAATGTGGAACACTGCATAGAGATCAAGTAGAGAACCAGAGTTTTACTGGTCTAAGTTAGAAGTTACAGTTTGGAGTCATCAAGTATAGTCAAACTCATAACTATACATTTAAATTCTGCACATTTTATTATATGAAAATCATTTCACAATTGAATTTAAAAATGAATTATAGAAGTAGTAATACTAGATTCTAAAACTGCTTGATTCTCCATGTATTTTTTAATCAATAATTATTTTTGAATTTTTCATATGTTAAAAAATTATATTTTTATTTACTTTTAAATTTTATTTAAATCCACGTTAGTTAACATATAGTAAAATAATGGTTTCAGGAATAGAATTTAGTGATTCATCACTTACGTATGACACCAGTGCTCATCCTAACAAGTGCCTTCCTTAATGCCCGTCACCCATCTAGCCCATCCCCCCACCTCCCCTCCAGAGTCCTGTTTGTTCTCTGTATTTAAGTCACTTATGATTTGCCTCCCTCTCTGTTTTTATCTTACTTCTCTGCCTTTCCCCTTTGTTCATTTGTTATGTTTCTTAAATTCCACATATGAGTAAAATAATATATTTATGTTTCTCTGATTGACTTATTTTGCTTAGCATAATACACTTTAGTTCCATCCACATTGTTGCAAATGGCAAGATTTCATTCTTTTTCATCTCCGAGCAGTATTTCATTGTGTATATATACTACATCTTCTTTATCCACTCGTCAGTCGATGGACATTTGGGCTCTTTCCATAATTTGGCTATAATTGATAGTGCTGCTATAAACATTGGGGTGTATTTGAATCATGATTTTTATATCCTTTGGAAAAATACCTAGTAGTACAATAGTTGAGTCATAGGGTAGCTCTATTTTTAATTCTTTGAAGAACCTCCATACTGTTTTCCAGAGTGGCTGCACCAGTTTGCATTCCCACCAACAGTGCAAAAAATTTCCTCTTTCTTTACATCCTCACCAACATCTCTTGTTGCCTGAGTTGTTAATTTTAGCCATTCTGACAGGGGTGAGGTGGTATCTTAGTGTGGTTTTGATTTGTGTTTATATATGTGATATATAAATATATATATTTAAATTTACATTGATATAGTATATAAATTATATTCCCCACTTCAGGAGCAATGGTTTAGTATTTGCCAATTCAGTATTAACAGTGACCTGATACAACATAACTACCATGTTTTGTATTTCCCTGATGATGAGCGACATTGAGCATCTTTTCATGTGTCTGTTAGCCCTCTGAATGTCTTCTTTGTAAAAGTGCCTATGCAGGACTTTGGCCATTTCTTCAGCAGATTATTTGACTTTTGGATGTTGAGTTTGATAAATTCTTTACAGATTTTGGATACTAACCCTTTATCTTATATGCCATTTGCAAATATCTTCTCCCATTTCGTAGGTTGCCTTTTAGTTTAATTGATTGTTTCCTTTGCCATGTGTTGCGGACGAAATGACACAAAGGACAAGACACACACAAAAGACAGACAGAGACACAACTCCGGCCGGAGGAACAATTCTACGCAAGCCCCTCTTGCGGTTTATTTTATACCCGGTAACTGGGTACAAACTGAAATCTACAAGATGCATTCCTTTACCAATTAAGGGCAAGTAGCCAAACACATTTCAAGGACAGGGGGGAGCAAAGGGAGGAAGCGACCACAACATGTTTACTAAGAGGCCTGCTCACAATTCCAGCCTTCTCCTTACTTCTAAGGAGGGCATGTTCCCTCGTTTGCGAGCTGACCATTAAACTTGGATATTGTGTGCAGGCCTCCTGGCAGAGCATCCTGTTTGCAGGCATGCCTTGCCCAGGCAGGGAGCCCTGTGTGCAGGCACATCCCCGTGTCCCTAACCACGCTTTCTTGTGGTCACTGTCGGGCTCCCACACCGTGTAGAAGCTTTTTATCTTGATGAGGTCCCAGTTCAGTTTTGTTTTTGTTTCCCTTGCCTCTGGAGACATGTTAATATATTTCTATTATGTAAACTGCTTTCTGGAAAATAATTGTACAATGAAGTAGTGTGCGGTGATATTGAACCACTAAAATGGAAGATAGGAAAAATGCCTTTAAGTTTCCATCTCTACCACTAATCTACCTTAGATGAAACACCTACTTCTTCTTTACTTCAGTCTCCTAATCTATAAAGGATTGGTGTATTTTTGTTGTAAACCCTGTGTGTATTCTATGTATTTTATAAATACTTGATGTATTGAATTTCTAGTACATTATCAAGAATTTTCACCATTTGGCTGACTAGCTACATACATACAACAAGCTGAAAAGATGAAATGTTGGTCTCCAAGTTAACCCAGTGTACTTCATGCTACTGGTGTATAATTTCTGAGTCATTATCACTAAACTCATATTAGTTAATGTAAGAGAGAGAGGGGCATTTAGATAACCTTCCAATTACCAAACTTCATTATTCTGTGATAGTTTGGCCTAAGGTACATACAGACTTGATGTGCCTTTAGAAAGTAAATCAAATATGTATGGAAGTTAGAATGAATAACATCCTATGTAGCAGATAATACTTTTATAAACATAAAAATATAAAAATTTCCCAGAGTGAGCTGCCTAGAAATCATAATGATGTCAGAATCAAATTCATAAAATTGTATAGTCAATCATCATTATTCTTGCATTCTGTATTTGAAAATTCACCTGCTTGCTAAAACTTATTTGTTACCCCCGAATCAATACTCATGGGCATCTGTGGTCATTCAGGGCATATGCACAGAGGGATGAAAAATTTGAGTTGACCTATGGGCACGTTCCCAGCTCAGGCTCAACAAGAGTCCCTAGGCCTTCTGCTTTCATGCAGAGATGATCAGAGAATGGATATGGCAGGTGGAAGAAGTGTGGTGTCTGAAAGAAGCTCTGGTGGATGGGGTTTGAATCCTAAATCCTCCACCTGTTAGAGGGGTGGCCTCACACAAGCCACTTAATACTTCTCTACCTGTTTTTTTCCTTTCCTTTTCTTTTTTTTTTGCCAAATAAAAGAAATAGAATCTACCAAGTTGAGTTGATTATGAATTTGAGATTATAATCTTTGTGACATTTATATATGATATATAAATATGTATATTTACATTTATATAATATATAAAATGTATTTCCCCCACCTCAGGAGGAATGGTTTAGCATTTGTTAAGTCAGTATTAGCAGTGACTTTACAGAATGTAACTACCATGAATAAGAAGAATCCACTGTAGTTTTAAAAACTTAGTCCATTAATGTCACTCTATTTTTGATGTGTAGACTTTAATACTCAGTGTGTATAAATTTTCATAAGCAGTTCAGTTCAGTTTCTTTAGAACTCCAAGTTACTGAAAATAACATCTTCATGCTATTTCACTTATTTTGCATAAAATAAAACACAGCATGACACAGTGGATATTTAGTGACTATAATTTGTAGATTATAACAAATGTAAAGAGGAGTGAGAATTACCAAGAAAGCCAAAAGAAGTAAATATGCAATTCTGTGAGAAAAAGAGACTTCACTTGTGATGATGCATCAGGTGTACAAACGGGCCTTCAAATGTTTGTGTAATTGTTCCCAAAGCTACTGGGTATTTGAGTGTGCACTTTTCCACTTCCTGTAAGACAGGGTTATTTTCAGCTACAAGACTAATGTCTATAATCACACCACAAAAAAATAAAATCACTCATTCTATTTAGCTCTCCCTAGGGGACTCTTAATATTGCTTTTACAGGTATCAGGTTTCACTCAGAAATATAGACAGTCATACTTTATCCGAAGCAACTTATGAGAAGGTTTCCATGGATACAAAAATTTATTTTTCTGGAATTTTATCAGTCATTCAAAACCACCACTAGAGAATTAAAAGGTTGGAGCTAGTAGAAAACTTAGAAGGCCATTCTAGATTTCAGTTATATCTCTTTTCTTACCATGGGTAAGTAATTCTCTCCATGGATAAGCAACGTTAAGTCTTCATTCAGACAGTCCTTGTGACCACTGCTTTCTCTTGAATCTGAGCCTTTGCTATGGAGTAGAGTCTGGAAACTTTCTTTCACAGTGCCATATGTTTATTGTCCAATTTTCAGATATTTACAACTCAAAGTTGTGTCATACACAAAGTCACTGAGAAAATGGGAGAATAAAAATGCCTCTCTTGAGTGATTCTAAATGGTGATATTTCATTGTGCAAAATGTATAATGCTGTTAATCCAGTCCTTTATGTATCAGTTCATATAACTACTATCATTCTCAACTAATTATCTATCTGTTTGCTTCCACTTTGCACTTCTTTTACTGAAGCCTGTATTCACTCATCAACTGACCCATGTCTCTTTATTCTGATACATTCCAAATCTTTCTAACACAGCTATCTCCATTCTAATATATGATCAGAAGGGTAAGCAATGCAAGTTGTTGGCCTGGATTTGTGGTATGATTCCTTGTATCAGTGGATCTAGTGATAGTCATCGAAAATTTTCTAATTGCCAAATCTGTGGTAGTTGCTGAAATTTTGGCAATGAGAAAAAAGTAACTTGTTCTTTGAATTTGTAATTTAATGGACACCTTTGTTAATCAATTTGTGGTGAGAACATATTCTATGAGAAGTTGATTTAGGAGGGAAAGTTGGAGGTATTCCCTGAGGAAGTGAAGGTTGATGTGAGATCTGAATAAAAGAGTAGGAATTAACTAAATGAGAAGGCATTTCAAAATCTTCCTCATAGAATTAACAACATGTATAAAAGCCCAATGATTGAAGAGATAATTTGAGGAGGTTAATTTAGGCTAGAGAGTTAAGCATAACTCAGATTATTCAGAGAATAGTTCCCTACGTTAAGAATTTACTAGGTTCCTCCTAAATAAAATGGAATATTAATAAAAGATTTGTTAGTAGTGTCTTGACATCTGATTTACTGAAACTACTTTAAAACATTTTTACATCTTAGAAAACAAGACAGAACATACTTTAAAATTTGGTGTATCCATAATGTAAGAGTGCATTTTTAACTTCGTTTTAAAAATCTGCCCGGGGCGCCTGGGTGGCTCCGTCGGTTAAGCGTCCGACTTCGGCTCAGGTCATGATCTCATGTTTCGTGGGTTCGAGCCCCGCATCAGGCTCTGTGCTGACAGCTAGCCCAGAGCCTGGAGCCTGTTTCAGATCCTGTGTCTCCCTCTCTCTCGGATCCTCCCCTGCTCATGCTGTTTCTCTCTCTCTCTCTCTCTCTCAGAAATAAATAAAACGTTAATTTTTTTTTTTAATTCTGCCATACCAAATACTTTCATGTCCTTTACACTTCCCTTGTGTGAGGGTTAGAGATGGTGAAGAGGAATAAGGCATTGCTAGAATTGTAGGCCCTTTTTATGAAGAAATACGACAGTCCACTGCAACTGGAATTTCTGGTGGCTTACCACCCAGGGTGTTTGCTTAACCTGATCTGAGGAAAGGAATAAACTATTGGATCTGAGTAGCTAATAGGTTTAGAAATCTTTATGAAAGTGAAAATAGTGCTTCTTAAATATGAAAGGATCTTCTTGTATGCCTTAGTGAGAAAAATAAAGGATACTTTTCCTTAAAATAAGTTTTTTTACTTGCAAAAAAAAAATCTATTGGATTGAAGGGAGATGATGTGCATTTTATTTCATTTTACAGATTTTATTTCAGTTATTATTTATGCCTAAACAAATTATCCTTCATGACTGAGATAGACTACCAGCAGTGAGAATGTTGCCAATGAAATAATAATATTGACTCAAGCACTATAGGTAAGAGCAGCATATGTGATAAAGTGGGGTTGGGAGAGGAGTTGAATCATGGGACTAGAGGAGGTGGACTTGAGCTAAAGGAAATAATTGAAAGAAAGACAAAGGTTATTTAAAACAGGCTTAAGTATAGATAATGGGAAAAATCTAAGTAAAAGAAAAATAAGCAAGAAAAAGTTCAAAAGGAAAAAGCATGTATGTGCTTCTTGGTGTAACAACAGTAGTGAAAAACTGCTATTTGAAGATCTATCTGCATCATATACATAAGTAAGTGCACATATATACATACTTAAAACTAATTGAGTCAAGATTTTAGCACTTATGGAAGAAAAAAGACAAATGCTGCAATCAGAGGAAAAGTTTGGGTTTGAACTTTATGAATTGATTGAATTAATCATTTATTTGTTTCTTCTTTATTACATTGCTTATAAGGTCTTGGGTTGTATATTAAAAAACAAACATAAGCAAAAATTAGATTTCATATATCTGAAAATTAAACCACAATATACTTAAGAACATCAAAGGTCACAAACTTGCTAGATGAATATTTAAGAAGCTAAGTCATATTAAAGAGACATGCATAGCTTTCCCCATTATAATCCCCCCTCCCCCCAGGGTGATACCTTTGTTAAAATTGATAAACATACATGGACACATCTTTATCACCCAAAATCCATAGTATACGTTAGGATTTACTCCTGGCATTATACATTCTGTGGTTTAGGACAAATGTATAATGACAAGTATTGACAACTATTATATCTTAGAGAGTATTTTCGCTCCCTAATTCTGTGAAGCAGAATTTCTGCTTAGTTATTCCCCCGCAATCCCACTCCCCAGCCCCTGGCAGCCATTGAGCTTAGTCTTAATAGTTCTACATTTTTTAGAATGTTATATATATATATATATATAGTTAGACACATGCAGTATGTAGCCTTTTCAGATATTTTCTCTCACTTAGTAATATGCATTTAAATTTCCTCTGTGTCATATCATGCCTTGGTAGCTCAAATCTTTTTAATGCTAAATAATATCCCATTGTCTGGATGTACCATGGTTTGTTTATCCATTCACTTACTGAAGGACATCTTGGTTGATTCCAAGTTTGGCAAATATGAATAGGGCTACGACAAACATCTGCGTGCAGATTTTGGCATCAATATATGTTTCCAAATCCTCTGAGTAAATGCCAAGGGATGTGATTGCTGGATCACATGGTAAGAGTATATTTAGTGTTATAAAAAACACCAAACTGTCTTTTAAAGTGGATATATAATTTTTTCATTCCCGTCACCAATAAATGAGAGTTTCTGCTGTTCCACATCCCTTGAAGATTTTTATGAACTTCCAAACACTATTAATTTTATTGCTCCTTCACATTAGAAGAAACCAAAAAACAAAATAAAAAACTCCACTTTAATGAGATATAATCTATCTACAATGAAATGCTTATTTTTTAAGTTTGATGAATTTTGACAAATTTTTACACCTATGTAACTACCACCATAATCCAGTTAGAGAACATTTTCATCAAGCAAAATCTATTCATGCATTTCTGCATTGAACTCTACTCCAGACCCAGGCAATGTCTGACCCACTTCTGTTAGTATGATTTAGACTTCATATTTTGAGAATTTTGTAAAATTGAATCATATAGTATGAACTCTTTTAAATCAGACTCCTCACATTCTCTATGTTTCTGAGATTCAGACATTTTGTGGGTGTATCAATTTTTTTATTGTATGCAAATACAACAAAATTTGTCTATCCATCTACTTCCTTGATAGACATTTTTTTTTCGAGTCCAGGGTTATTGTGAATGAAACTGCTACAAATATTTGTATACAAATATGTTTGTGGACATAAATTTTCAATTGGGAGGAAGCTAATACATCAAAGTGTGTACACTGAACCCTGTGCTGAACCCTTTTATTTACATCAGCTTACTTTTTTTAAACTCTAACCTTGGTTGCTTATAAAATAGAATTGGATTTCATAATTCAACCCTGATAATTCACAAAATGACTTCATTTTTCACTTAAAATGGAGCCTCTTCTGTTTAAAGCCTTGCAGGTTTTGCCTCCATCTGCATGTAAAGTTTTAGTTTCATCCCTCTTCCTCCAGTCCACTATGCTTTAACTGTCATTGCTCCTTTATCATAAGTTATTTCTCACATGGGTCTTTGTGTCAAATGGCCCACTTCCGGGAATGCTCTGTCATCCTATGTTTGCCTGACTGGCCTCTTTTTGTCTGTCACATCTTACCTTAAATAACATCTTAGCTAAGAGACTTTCCTCCCTTCCAATCACATCAGCTTAATTTCTTTCATTGTGCTTTTTATCTTCTGATATATTTGTTGTATGTTTGAGCGTCTATTAGTTTACTGTAATCCTTTTCCTACTAGAACTAATGCTCCATGAAACAAAAGATTGTATGAATAGTTTACTGTACTGTCTGCAGTTTTTATGACGTCCCCTGGACCATAGTCGTTCTTCAGTAAATTATTTAGAGAGCAACTGAAGAACATAACATAAGCTGACTCTTAATTTATGACCATAATTCTCGTAAAGACCCACAGTAAGGCTGTAAATTCTTAACAAGATATTATCCCACATTCTTTGTGGCATAGACAACTAACTCTCACTGTATGAATTCTAGTCATTATCCTTTTAGTATTAGAAGCCCCCTCCCTAAATTTTAAATAGGGATATAGTTGCTTAGCCTCATTGTATTTCTCAGGCATCCTTGTGCTATAGGTAGGCACATAAGCAATTTTTAGACAGTGAAATGTGAACATATCCCCAAGGACAAGTTATTCTAGACTTTCACCCTACCCCTTCTGACATGGTAGCAAGTGATAATGACTGAAATAATAGAGAAAGCTGTGTGTTGAGAATGGTAAAGTTGTACTTTTAGCTGATGTCTCTAAAAGACTGTAGTCAGAGGCGCCTGGGTGGCTCAGTCAGTTAAGTGCCTGACTTCGACTTAGGTCATGATCACACGGTTCGTGCCCCGTGTCAGGCTCTGTGCTGACAGCTAGGTCAGAGTCTGGAGCTTCTTCCGAGTCTGTATATCTCCCTCTCTCTGATCCTCCCCTGTTCACGATGTTTCTTTCTCTCTCTCAGAAATAAAAACGTTAAAAAAATTTAAAAAAATATATGTATAAAAGACTGTAATTAGGAGAGTCTACCCAGCTGCCCATTTTTTTTTTTAATTTTAGAGAGAGGGAGAGAGAGAGTGTACGAGCAGAGAAGAAGGGTGGAGGGAGAGAATCTCAAGCAGGCTTCAAGTTCAGCATGGAGCCCAAGGTGGGGCTTGATCTAATAGCCCAGGGATCATGACCTGAATGGAAGTCGAGAGTTGGACACTCCACTGACTGAGTCACTTGGCACCCCTGCTAAGACTTTTATATTGGTAAAAACTGCCCCATACTAAGTGTAGTATTTATCATACAGTGAAACATTTGGATTTGGAAAAACCTATGTAATAAAGAGTGGGACTAGTGGGCTGCAGTGAGAACAGTTCTTTAAGGAAAAAGAGATACAGGAACTAAAAGGCTAGAAATATGAAAGTAATCAAAGTACATTCTGAAATCATTCCTAGCAAATTGAGTGCATGTTTTATGGATAAGAGCTGTGAGCAAGCTGTTAGATTCTTAAAAAATATGGTTAACCAAAAGTCAATTGATGTTAATAAGTAGATGAAACAGGGGTTAAGAGAAGTATAGCCAATCGTTTAGACATCAGTGGAACCATGGAATAAGATTTCATAAAGGAAGGTAGAAACAGGTATGAAATGTATGTGAGGGAAACTTGCAAGCAGGTAACATCATCAAGAGTGAGCTAGATTTCAGTTAAGACCAAAAGGTGAGGGAAACTTGTTGAGAAGAGCTTAGGGACATAGGAAACTTAATTGATTGTACAATGATAGTCCCAGAGGACAAAGTTGATGGATTTGAGTTTGGATGAGAAAGAGAGGGTCATGTCAAGGGCAAGGAAGCTCATATCAATCAGCTTTGACTGATAAACAAGCAAGTTTAAACAAACAGGTTTAAAAGGCATGAAAGATTGAGTCTCAGCAGCCTTTCTAGACTGTGCTACTAAGTATTGTGGTCAGAACTTTGTTGGAATTGGCTGGGCAATGGTGTATCTTGAAACCACTAAGTACACTGATAATGGGCCCAGAAGCTGGAGATGCTGCTTGCTGCATGGGCTGGATGATGGCTGAGAAACTTTTCACTCACAGGATGTATTTAAGTGAGTGATGTATATTTGCCAGGAGTGACTTTATATTTGAATATATGAATTATGAATGGATAGGTGCTTCTCTGTATGATCTAAGTGTAAAGATATCTGTAGATTATATTCATGAATTTGTCTAGAGCAGTTCAGCTAATAAAAGCAATGTGCTGAGGAAGCCAAGTCTACAGGTTCATTTCCTGTGGGGGCTTTTTACATCTGCAGAGTACACTACACATAATAGGGTCTTGATAAATGTTTGTTCATTAAATGAATAAGTGACTAAAGTATCTATGGGGTGAAAGAGTGTGTCTTTAAAGGTACCACCACTGTCTAGGCCATTATGCACAACCAACATGTTCAGAAAGCCATGCTTGATCCAGTAGGGGAAATTTTGTAAGAAAGTGAGACAGATCTGCAAAAATTACCAGTACTCTCAGACAAGTAACCAAAGGACACATTTTTATAAAAGAGTGTGAATGATAACATGTAGTGTAATGAAAAGGGGGAATACTTTTGTTTTAAATTCTCCATCATCATGTCAAAAATATAAATATTGGTTTAAAACTACAAAATAAGGGGCTCCTAGGTGACTCAGTCAGCTAAGCATCTGACTTTGACTTAGGTCATAATCTCACAGTTTGTGGATTCAAGTCCCATGTTAGGCTCTGTGCTGAGAGCTCAGAGCTTGGAGCCTGCTTCAGATTCTGTGTCCCCCTCTTTCTCTGCTCCTTCCCCACTTGTGCTCTGCTTCTCACTCTCTCTCAAAAAATAAAAATAAAAATACACATTAATTTTTTAAAAAATATATAAAATAAATATAACAATAAAATTTAATATAAAAATAAAAATAACCAAAAACCTTATCCTTTCAAATATTTGATAGGATGTTGTTTTTAAACTTGAATTAAATTTGAATAATTATATTCAATTAACTTAAATTTATTGAGATAGTTATCTTGCTAGTTATTTTCTTATCTCCTTTCTATTATGTGCCTTATGAAAATAGTTAACACATTTACATGTTTTCCATAGGATGTAGATTTTATGTAAACTACAGGAAAAAAAAGCCTTTGCTTAAGAAGTGGGTAATCTTTTTATGTAAATTCTAAAATATTTTTCCACTGGTGAGTTCCATGTATAAACTCTAAATATCTCCCTAGGTTGAAAATTACACATATGTAATTTAACATATGTTCCTCATAGAAATGAAAAATTCAAGAAAAAATTTCAGAAGAAAAAAAACTATTCTTAATTATCTCAAAGAAAAACTAGTTTTAATTTTTAGAGTTTTTTTTTCTTACTTTTCTCTGACATACTATGTTTTACCAGAGAATGTAATATACATATACTTTGTATCCCACTTTAAATTACAACATAAACAGATTTTTATTAATAACATTTGAAATGGTTACATATATTCCACATATTCATTTAAACACAAATGTTTAGACATCTATTTAAGTGTAGCGATTATAAAGGTAAATAGAATGGAGCAAGTCTTCACATCATTTTCATTAACCAGTCTGTTCATTTTGGAAAATATTTTAAATGACAATTAGTCAAAAGGAAGATAAACTTACCAAAACAATATGTTTATATTTGAAAGCCTAGAGACAAAAACAATTCATATCAAAGCTTTTACATATTAAAACATAACTTCAATGTAAATATTAGTTTATTTTTACTTCATTTTATTTGGAAGACAAAGTTTTACTTTTAAGGACATATTTCTTAAATCTAAAATTAAACAAATAAAACCCCAACCACAAACAAAGACAAGTGGAGACTTAATTCTTAAGAATCACTAACTTGATTTTAGATTCCAACTTTTTTTTTAAATAAATAATGAGAAACAGTAGTGCCCTGTGGCTTCCTATCTAAAACATTTTTATGTTCATATATCAGCCAGACTGTCATTGTCATACATCTGTTATATTACAGCAACATTATTCATTATAATTCTTTGTTTGTTCAACCAAAAGGCTCTTTGGGTTTGGTTTTACCCCATACTTTAACAGATGAACTGTGTTATCTATGCACAGAAGTTATTTTCACGCTTTACTTGTGAAACTTAACTGCTTGCATGTGCAAAAGCAAACAAACTGTTGCATTCTGCCTCAGCGCCATAAAAAACCCGGACCATCTGTAGCTCATCACTTTCTTGGTCAATTATAGATGAACAAAGTCCTGAAATACTGAACAGATAATCCATCAAATACAACCAAGGGCATGAGGCCTTCTTAGAGCCATTTGGCAATCAAGGTGGGAGCTGCTATTGTTTGACCATGCTCCCTGTTTTATTTCCTTGGGCATGAAAAGGCACGTGCAAAAGGCATTAGCCTCCTGAGGGACTCAGTATGGTCATTTTAGTTTCTTAATTAGAAGAAGCTGAGAGTTAACATTAAAAAAAAAGTGCCATGTTACACAGCAAAGATTTTATGATTTCTCATGGAGGGTCTCTTCAGTAACTCTGTGATTTCACTTAAAAGAACCTCAACGTTGGAAAATTAGGAACACTAAATGTTTATTGACCACTATGAAAAGATAAGTAGAACAAACTGGCTTTTAAATGCAATTGATTTTATGTTATTAATAATATTTAGCTTTATTGTATTTTCACCATATTTTTATATTTACCATACCATAATAATTTACCATAGTATATTACTATCATCACAGGAAATACTGCAGTTGTGCAGTTTTGAAGTCATAAAATATATTTGGGTGTAAGAATAGGTGTTGGAAGTTTCTTTAGAAAAGGATTTTACATAAATCAAATATGATGAAGAAGGAAGATGGTTTAATACAAGGTAAAAGAGATTTATATGTTTCCAAAACCTGCTTTATGGAAAATAGTTCCTGATTGAGGTTTGCCAGTTCTGACTCTGTCTACACTGTGTTCACCAAACGACCTAGGTTTCTAGTCTTCAAGTTCCTTTTATTTATGCTTCCTTTTATTTGGCAGAATTTTTTTGCCCTGGGCATTGTGATTACTGACCACTTACTGTCACTTAAGACCAAACTCAAAAGTAAATCCTCCCATGACCTCAACTCAAAAATCAGACTTTCAATCTCCTCTTGTCACCTGTTATAAATCACATCAATCTGGGTGGCTCTTCTCCCTCCCTTCCTCCCTGCCTTCATCCTTTCTTTCCTTCCCCGCTTCCACTTCCTTCCATTCTTTACTTTCAGCTGGTATCACTACTGAACTATCTTGTTTATTTACTTCTACTTGCAGACTAATCCCCCACTCCCATGTACCTGCTCTGTATTTCTTATTTACCACTTTATTATCAATATATACAGTGCCACTTGGTGTATAAATATTTGTCGAACAAATAAAATATAAAAAAGAACAATAAATTCAAACAGATTCTTACACATATTAAAGAGACAATAAAAAAATGATTGCCCCTGGATATCCTATATTTCAACCATTCCAAATATATATATCTATATATCTATATATATATCTATATCTATCTATATATCTATCTATCTATATCTATCTATTTATATATATATCATACCCTGTTTGGAATATAGTGTTGTCTTATTTTTTAATTTACATTTACTCATGTAATTTTATTATTATTATTGTTTAGCTATTCTGGGTTATCAGCTTTGATCTTTCTCATCTTAAGTTTATTGAAAAGATAATTGCTATCAATATTGTTTTTAATTTTCAGGTCATTTTCATGTTTATCTGTTTGTAACTGACTTTAATATCTTTTCTCATTTTATATACTATGTTCAAAAAGTTTTGTATAGATTTACCTTTTGAGATGCCTGGAAATTTTGTTTTTGGTGTAACACATGGTCATGTTTGGTAAATCTTCCTTATGTCCCTAGAAAGGATTATTCTTTTATAAAATAAAGTTTAAAATTTACTTATTGGATCAATATTAATAGTTATTTTATTCAGATCCTTTATATCTTATTAACTTCCTTTCTACTAAAACAATGAGAGGAGTAAACAAAAATATGTACTAATACTAAATTTCCTTTCATTTCTTTATATGCTTTCTGTGTTTTTCTCATGGTACATTTTCATATTACGATATTTGACTTTCAAACTTTCAGGAAATCAAATCATCCTGATAGACTAGACTTTTTGTGCCTGCCTATGTTTCATTTAACAGTTGTTGCCCTGAATTTAAACTTGCCTGATATTTATACGAAAAAAATGCTAACCTCTTTTTTTTCAGTATTATCCGGTTCTTTTCATTTATCCTTGTAATTTCAAACCTTCAAATCACTGTTTTATATCAATACCTTGCATATAATGTAAAGATGCTTCTCTCTTCTTGATGCAATAGGTGAGTTTATCCCATCTGCATTTATATGTAAATTTCTTTATTTAAATTCTGCTTCTTTATTTTGTTTTTATGTGAATTCTTGCTTTCAGGGCTTTTGCATTTGCAGTATTCTAATATGTGGTCTGTTTTTTATTGTTTCCTTTTTATTTTTGCTTTGTTTTCCAGTGTTTTATCTTTTAACTTTCTTTAGCAGGTACCTCTCTGCCTTTATAAAATATACTTACAAAGCACACTTATTCACTCATTAATTTTTAAGATTATTAAACCTTTTTATGAATTATGTAGGAATTATTTTTTTTCATTTTGCACTTTACCTTCTTTATACTTCCATATTGTTATTTTTCAAGTTATTTTCAACTTACAAGTATACTTTTCATTCTGTTCTGCAATCATAATTCCCATAACTAAATTTTTATGCATTAAATTATTTAAATCTATCAATATTTACTGCCAGTACATTTCATATAACATTAAAAGAAGCCCTCAGGGAAAAGCCCTAAATTAAAGCATCAGACCCCAGTAAGCAGGGTGTAATGATTTCTACTTATTAATTAAATAAATTAATTGACTAAAGTGATAGTTCCTAAGCATAGTTCCTAAACAAGCCATGCCAAGGTCATTGTTCATGCAAAGCCATTGAAAAACCATTTCTGGGGTGATCATGCCATCCAATTTTCCTGAGACTATTCCAGTTTTAGCACATTTAGACTTAGCACAGTCTCATATCTGAGGAACCTTCTCACTCTTAAGAAAGATGGCACATTAATCACATTACTGTTGCCTCTGTGTAGTCACTGCACTTTGGTTATGAGCCTGGAGCCACTGTTTCAAGACCAGCAGTCAAACTGATGTAGGAGTAAATAAAACCAAGGTCTTTATCTGTCCATCAACATATCTGATGGCAATGATCTTCTAAATGTAAGGTCTATAGCTTCACATCTATCTTCTAAATTCCACTTAAGTTTTCTTCTCATGTCCATTCCAACCCAGAGCTACACAGGGAGGGAGATTCTAGGAAATGTTCCCAGGTCAGTCACATTGACATTGCATAATCCAGCACACCTAAGAGGAAGGACATGAATAAATAGGAATAAATGAGTGTTAAGGATATAAGGAAAGGGACTTATAATATCAGAGTATGCTAACAGAGAGTTTAATACTATTATATTTATAATATTAGATCTTATAATTATTAGGGAACATAATTTCAGAGGCACAATGCTTTTGGATAGCAAAAAATGTCAGCAAATGACAGGGAATTAGGAAGTGAGGTGTAGTTTAGCTAAAGTGTTGATGATTGACAAGTCAAGGAAATAGGTAGAATTCACTCACATGACTGCTGATTTTATCTTAAGCAAAAAAAATGACAAACTATGAATTAAGGCTAAATATACAGTGTATAGAGAGCAGTGATTAGGAAGGGTAAAGAGTGGCATAATGTGATGGAGAGACAGTGAGGACTCAGGAGACCAAAGATTCCTCTTCTCTAACTCTCAAGAATGAACAGCTCGCCCTTCAGAGAGGTGGTGTTCTCAGCATGGACCTACTTTCTTGGCAAAAAAGTTGTGGGAAATTTTATTGAGAGTTTACATCTGTGAAAACAAGTCTTTGTCATGAAACCAGTGTTCTTGCATATATAATAGAAAAAACTTGGATGGAAGCCTGCCATTGAGATGCTGGGTTGGGGCAAAAGTGATTAAATACTTAGGACATTTAGGCATCTGAGAATAGAATAGATACAATTAAAAGGCCTTTTGACTTGGTCAGGAATAAAGAATAACCAAAATGTGAGATATACTTGCTTAAATTTTTTTAATGTTTATTTATTTTTGAGAGAGAAAGTCAGAGCATGAGCAGGGGAGGGGCAGAGTGAGAGGGAGACACAGAATCTGAAACAGATTCCAGGCTCTGAGCTGTCAGCACAGAGCCCCACATGGGGCTTCAACCAACAAACCAGGAGATCAGTATCTGAGCTGAAGTTGGATGCTCAACTGACAGAGCAGTCCAGGCATCCCTGAGACATACTTTCTTTATGTAAGCTTACGTTTTAGAGATAATAATAATAAATTAAATAGGAATAATAATTTTCCTTATAGATGAGGAGGCATGCAAAATGATGTAAACCTTGTGTGGTCTCTCAGGATTCCACACTGCAGATCTTATGTCTACTGAGCATTTTTCACTGCTCTTAAATGAGTCAGTATTGGTCCAAATTAATTATGTGGGCTCCAGGAAGAGACATATAACTTATAGGAATTGTCTGTGCTCAAGTCAAGAGGCAGACACAGTGTCCTTCTGACTGGCTAAGTTAGTGCTTGTAGAGGTTTGCCCACAAGCCATAGTCACAAGGCCTGGAAAGAAGAATATCCACTATGATTTTATAAATATTAAATAGCCTGTTAGGAAAACATTTTCTAGATATATAAGACATTGGGAAGTTTGTCTACGTTAAAGAAATTTTCATGGGAAACAGATTCTGAGACCTAGAAAATTTGAATCTGACAGGGCACAAAAACCCTTTATCCTACGTAGAGTGGTTTTTGGGGTAGTAATATATCCTGGTTGGGGAAAAAAAAGTTATAGCTGAGAAGGATGACTTAGGTTAATATTTCCAAAATATTTATTCCTATATAATGTAGGTAAAATATGCAGATCATAACATCAGAGTTTGATGAAGCAAACACGGCAATGCATCTACTACCAAGATCAAAATATAAAACAATATCAGCACCTCAAAAGACTTCTTTCGTATTTTCTCCCAATCATTAATATTCAAAGGTAATCAATCTCATGCTATTGTTATAGGTTAGTCCAAATAATAAAAGAGGATGAAAAACTTTACAAATTCTTTTATGAAGCCAATAGCACCATGTTTTGAAAGTCAGGCAAAGACTGTATAAGTAAAGTGAGCTGCAAAACAATATGCCTTATAAACAGAGGGACATGGACTCCCATGACTTGAGGTTGCTCAAGCTCTATGATCAGTGGAAACATATTAGTGGTACTTGTAGGTGGCAAATTCATGTCTGGGGAGATGGCTAAATGCATTAGAAAAGAGATCAAAGAGCAAGTAAACAAAGAATTCTGTAGGTTGGTTTCTTTTGTCTGTTTTGCTGCAATGGAAAATAAAAGAGAAATATCTCCAGGCTTCCAGGGCCATCTGGTTATGGTTGGTGATTTGTCTATAAATGGGAGAGATGTGTTCTTAAGGACGGCAGAAGCCTCTCATGATATTTATGTGATCCTGTCTGGGTGGTAATTATTAAAAAGATTGTACAGTTTACAAGTGCAACTAATTAATCAAGGAACTACTGAAATATGGGACTATTCAGTCAGTAGTTAAATTACTTTGTTGATGTCTATAAACAACCTCCTGCTGAGATATTTTTACTGAGCCTCTCTTGAAATGGATTTTATATATCAGTGATAAGCAAGCTATTTCCCTCACCTTAGATATTGTCAAATAGAAAGGCTTGTCCAGTCTTTCTGAAAATCCACAGTTAGATGCAGTTTTGTTTTTGTTTTTTTTTAATGTTTTTTATTTATTTCTAGGAGAGAGAGAGAGACAGCGTGAGCAGGGGAGGGTCAGAGAGAGAGGGGGAGTGACAGACTGAAATAGGCTCCAGGCTCCGAGCCGGCAGTCAGCACAGAGCCCGACGTGGGGCTCGAACCCATGAACCGCGAGATCATGACCCAAGTGAAAGTCGGACGCTTAACCGACTAAGCCACCCAGGCGCCCCAGATGCAGTTTTTATAGAAATATAGATACATGGAAAAAAATCCCAATTGAGTGGTATAAAAAAGTAGGGTTCAACCATGTGCCTTTATGTGCCACCTTTTCTACCTTTTAATATTGGTGGGTTTTCTTTTTAAGACTGCTGAAATATTGAAAATGCAGTCAACTTTGGAGTTTTTATATAATGTGAGTAAAATTTCTCCTAATTCTATGTCTTTGACCTAAATGATATTTGATGCTGTGATAAAAAGGGGTTCCAACACACCTCTTCATGAGATTCTGTTGTTTTGGGGAAAGGAGTAGGGAGAATAATGTGAAAAGTTGTCAGTCTCTTTGTCCACCTTCAACCAATGGGGTGGACTATGAGTAAGTATTTAATATGAATCATTTTTCTTCCCTTTTTTTCACTCCATTGCTAATTAGCCATCTGACCACTGGTAAAGTTACTGAAAGTTTAATGGATCGCTATAAGACGTTAGGTAATCTTCTGTCCTAACAACTCCTCAAAATGTTAAAGAATTTTAATATATAACCTTGAGGATATGTCATGATCTGAGGATGTCATAAAAGGAGACATTTCTGTTTTAGAACCGATGCTTATGATAATGGGTGCAAGTCAAAGTAGAGGATGATGGCCCCAGTGACAGTATGCAAGACCTCTTAGTGTAACTCCCTGCAGAGAAGGCCATTTGCATGAATGTGGATAAAAAGGGCTGAGGATTGTGAAGAAACTTCATAGGGACTGTTGAGTACTGGTGACGATTAATCTGACCAAAGTACAGGTCCCAGCAAAAGCGGAAAATTCTCATATAACTTTGATTGGAGTTAATAGAAGCATTCTTTCAACAACAAAAAACATATTGTCTCTGACAGTTCCAAAGTTATTGATTGAGACGCTGGTTTCTGGAGAAAGCACATAACACATTTGGGAATTTCATTAGCTGCTGTTCACAAAGTTACCAGGAAAAGAACTGAATTTAAGAAACCTCTGAACAACAGTAGGCTTTGCTAAAGTTTCAAAGAGACATCGCACAATCAATCCCTTTGGTACCTTTGGCTGCCCATGCTCAAATAATATTGGAGGTGTCTGTTATGCTCAATCATGCTGATTTGAGCCTTTGACAGAAACATGTTTGACTCCCAGTGGTGACCACTGGGATTTTAGACTAAAAAATAACCCAATATTTCTTTAAGTTATGCGCTCCTTTGAAGGGCCTACTTTTGGGATTTAGTTGAATTGCATTTTATTATGGGAGAACATCTAGTTATTTTCACACCTGAAATTACCATTCGGTCCCAGGCTATGTTGAAGCATTAGTCCAACAGAAAAAGAAATTTACACTGGTGTTTCCACCTATTACATGGAAATTTATGTTAAAGAACATGTGATGGGTTTACCTTTGAGTGTACTAGTGCACTCCTTCTTATGATTGGTTATCAAAGGAATATCAATGGTTTAGAGATATTAAATCCTGTGGAATCATATGAGTTGTTTCTTCATTCAACCCAGTGTAATTAGTGCAGCACAACCAATTCTACTTGATAAATTCACTAAAGAGAAAGTAAAACATTTACCCACATAGAAACCTGTCACTAAAGTTTATAGCAACTTTATGCAAAATGGCCAAAAATTTCTTACCTTGGGAGAATAGCTTCATTCCATTCGTTTTGAAATGGCATGCTTTCAGTGAAATTCAAATTCATTCCAACTATTTCTGATGTTTTCTGGGGATTTTTTCTTTGTTCCAAATATACGTAAAAGTGTATTGCTTAAGTTCTAAATATTTGGGATGAGGATCTATTTATCTTCTTGTTACTAGTTTCCAAATTAATTCCTATTAAGGTAGAGAATATACTATGTATATTTTAAAAATGTTGAGACTTTCTCTTTAGTTCATCACATGGTGATTTTTAAATGAATATGTAATTAACAAATTTGGAATGCTTTTATTAGTTAGCTGTAGTTACAGATTTGCTAGTTATGGGATTCCTGGGTGGCTCAGTCAGCCAAGTGTCTGACTCTTGATTTTGGCTCAGGTCACAGTGTTGTGGGATCAAGCCCTACGTCTGGCTCTGTGCTAAGTGTGGAGCCTACTTAATATTCTCTCTCTCTCTCCCCCCACTTACACTCTCTCTCTCAAAACAAACACACAAACAAAACAAAACAAAAACAAACTAGGGGCCTCTGGATAGCTCATTTAAGTGTCCCAATCTTGGCTTTGGTTCAGGTTATGATCTCAGGGTTCCTGAGATGGAGCCCTGCACTGGGCTTTGCACTGAGAGTGCAGAACCTACTTGAAATTCTCTCTCTCCCTCTCTCTCTCTGCTCTTCTCCTATTCACATCCACATCCTCTTTCTCTCACTCTCAAAATAAACAAATCCAAATAAATAAAGAAACAAAACAAAATTTCTAGTTATGTTTTTCAAATTTCCTAGACCTCTACTGACCTTTTCCAGATTGTTTAATGTTAACAAGAAAAGTCTATTAAAATCACCAACAGTGAATAAATATATATTTTCTAATTCTTTTATCAGTGTCAGTTTTCATTGTAAAGTTATATTATTGACAATATATAGATTAAGAACTATTTTCTCTGTGGACACCTGGCTGGCTCAGTCTGTGAAATGCCCAACTTCGGCTCCAGTCATGATCTATGGTTCTTGAGTTTGAGTCTCACATCCGGCTTTGTGCTAACAGCTCAGAGCTTGGAGCCTGCTTCAGATTCTGTGTGTGTCTCTCTCTCTGCTCCTCCACTATTCACACTCTGTCTCTCTCTCTCTTAAAAATAAATAAATGTTAAAAAATTTTTACAAAAATAACTGTTTTCTCTTAATCATGAAATGAGCTTTTGTAATGAGATAAGGATGCTTTACAATGGTGTGCTTCTTATCATTAGGTCTTCTTCCTCTACTATGAGATAAGCGCATCAGCTTTTTCTTGATGTATTTGCATGCTACAGGAGCTTCCGTACTCTAACTTATATCATCTCCTGCTAAACAGAGGTAGAGACTTGACTTTCTTTCTAATGATTCCTTCTGTACAATGGATATAATACTTGGAATAACTCAGAATATTTATATTTCATGAAATTAATGATGCAGTTAGCTTAAATCTGTCAGTTTTCTTCTAGTTTCTCTTTGCTGCAGGTGTTTTTTATTCTTTCTGGTTTTTTTTGTCCTTTATTTCAGATTAATCAAGATTTTCTTTGGAAGAATTTCATTTTTCTCATTAACTTGTTAGTTTCTTATGATACTCTATAATTGACAGGAGACATATTAGTGGCTGTTTGAAAGTTTTATTCACAACTTTTTGAAAAATGGAAAGTCATTAAAATATTTTAGCTTATTTTTACTCTGAATATTGTGCTATTAGTAATAGGTATTTTAATGTTACATATAGTTACAAATACATACTGGACTATTGTTGTTAATATTTTTATTAATATTATAGTTTTCAACAATGAATATGTTTTTATAGTCATTCACATTTTTATTTTTTTCAGCCGTCATCATTCTTTTCAAGTCTGTCTGGAATCATTTTTCCTTCACCTTAAAGAATTCTACTTCATATTTCTTTTATTGCAAGTTTAATGACAATAACTCCAATCAACTTTTGTTCTAAAAAATAATAGTTTAGGGATTATTGTGAAAAACCTTAAGGGATTCATTTGGCAAAATTTTCTTTTCTTCTCTCACCTTAAACATTTTTGACAGTTTTCTACTGGCTTCTGTAATTTCTTTTTAAAGTCAACTGCCAGTCTTAATTTTTGTTCTTAAAGTAATAATGATATTTTAATTTTTCTAAATGCTTTCATTTCAAAGTCTTGTCTTTAAATATGATTCCATTCTTTATATCATTATAGATCTATATTTAATTGTGGCCTAATAATTAAGAATTTCATTATAATCTATATTTGATTATATTTTTCTTGCCTAAACTTTGCTGAGTGGCTTATCACTTCAATTCAATAATGAATTGATTTAGGTGGGACTTCGTTGATGCTGTAATTTGCACATCTGGCTCACTTTTGTTTTTCATATAGTACCCTCAGGTTTTTAAATTAAAATATAATATGTTATAGGGGTGCCTGGGTTGCTCAGTTGGTTAAGCATCCAACTTCAGCTCAGGTCATGAATTTGCAGTCAGGGGTTCAAGCCCAGGGTCAGGTTCTGTATTGACAGCTCAGAGCCTGGAGCCTCCTTCAGATTCTGTGGATTCTGTGTCTCCCTATCTCTCTGGCTCTACCCCACTTATGCTCTGTCTCTCTCAAAAATAAATAAATTTAAAAAAATTTAAATATAATGGGTTATAATCTTTAATTTTCAGAAGTATTGCCTTTTCTTTGGAATACTAATTAATTGATTTACATTCTTTGCTTCCATAGATCTCTGAAGTGTTTAATAATAAATAAAAATATACAAACATATATTTATAAATATACACATGTAAATAAATTTCTCTCTATATATTGATTTTATAAATTTTTATAAATGTATATAACATTTTATTTATAAAATATAAAATTGTATAAATTTATTAATATAGTTACATATATTTTTACATATATGTAATTTTATCTACTTCTTTCTAGTTTTTGCAGTAGGAGCATTGATCTACTGTATTCAATTACATCCTTCCTATAAGCAGAAGATCCCAAAATATTCTGGGCTAATATTTTGAAAGCAACAGTATTTTTTTTAATTTATTTATTTTTATTTATTTCTGAGAGAGAGAGAGAGAGACAACGTGAACAGGGGAGGGTCAGAGAGAGAGGGAGACACAGAATCCGAAACAAGATCCAGGCTCTGAGCTAGCTGTCAGCACAGAGTCTGACGCAGGGCTCGAACCCATAAACTGTGAGATTGTGACCCAAGCCGAAGTCGGATGCTTAACCGACTGAGTCACCCAAGAGTCCCTGAAAGCAACAGAATTAACAAATCAGTCCCAATGACCCAAATTTTATGTGTAAATATTCATACAGTGGAATTTCCCATATTTTAAGTAACAAGTAATTATTTGTGGACGTTTTATAGATATTAATTATTTTTTAATTACTGGTCTTTATATACTAGTTCTGCTCTACTCTTCTTTATAACCTTAATTCCACAACACTTTTTCCCATTCTGCTAGAGTCATATTGCTACTAGACAAACTAGATACAGTGCTAAGATACCAAAACTCTCTTGAAAATAACATCTTGGAAGTATTTTGGAGTAGGGGAGAGGGGCAGAAAGAGGGAGAGAGAATCTTAAGCATGAAGCCTGACACAAGGCTCAATACCACCACTTAGGATCACCACCTGAGCCAGAATCAAGAGTCAGACACTCAATTGACTGAGCTACCCAGGCACTCCCAATGCCTTATATTTGAAATAAAATATGTAGTATACTTAGGAAAAATATTTTAATATATTGAGGAATATATTATATATATATATATATATATATATATTTATGTACCTGACTATATTCTGATGTGGATTAAGGATTAAAAACTTAGAAATTTATTTTCCAAATTCACAAATAGTAGATACTTAACAAATATTAAGTCCTGAAACCCAAGTTCTAAACTTGTAATTGGGAAACTTAAATATCTCATGAAATTAAGAGACATTTTAACCAATCAATCTCAAAAGTGCAGAAAGAGTACAATTTGAGGCATACTTGTGAAAACATAAAACTTACTAGTCATGTTTTGATTTAAGTTAGTAAATGGAATCCTATATTCAGTAATAGTCTTTTCTTTACATTAAACACTAGCAGACAATGTATCATACACTAGCAATCTTGTCTGACAATACCATTATTTAATTAGAAATATCTAGAAGCTCTTGAATAATACAATTTTATTTCTCTGGAAAGGCAATCTGATAAAACAATATAGTAAAGTTGACATCACTCAGTATCAAAGATGTGATTTAGGAGGAAAATAATCGGGTTAACCCTATGAGTTTTTTAAAACCTGGAGATATTACCACAAGAATCTTTATCATTGGCCTTGGAGAGAAACCTAATAAAGGCCCCATTATCCAGCTTTGCCTTTCCTTATTTTAATAAGAAGTAAAATGCTAAAGAAATAGTTATGTCAAAAGCTGTTGGCAAGTAAATTAATATAATCTCCCTGTAGTTATCAACTGTCAGATTTTCTGAAAACTTGTGATAATAGGATCAGTTTTAGCTATTCATTCTAATAAAGATAACAGTGTGGTTTAAAAGATGTAAAAAGTGAACATATTGAATCAAAAATAATTCTTACGATTAAAATAGACTTTAGGAGGAAAAAAATCCTTAATCGGTGTTAAAAATGAGAAAATTTAAGTGATTGCCACACATACATGTTCAAAGATGTCTAATAAAAACATATTAATAGAAAAGTTTCATTGGGCTTGGATAAAAATTCAAATCCCTACAGAGGCTGCTATACATTTTAATTATTAGGCTCAAAGGAGCCATGCATATACCTTAATCATTAATAGTGGCTGAGTCACATAGAATTGATATCCTTCCTGTTACTCAAGTTATTCCTCTGTTGTATTAACAGATTTTTATTTTTCTTTATTATTCTGTTTATTTACTGTACAGAAAATTCTTAGTTACAAAGTAATATTAATGAAGGGCACCTGGGTGGCTCAGTCAATTGAGCATCCGACTTCAGCTCAGCTCATGATCTTGGCAGTTCGTGAGTTTGAGCCCCACATCAGGCTCTCTGCTGTCAAGCATAACCCACTTCAGATCTTCTGTCCCCTTATCTCTGCCCCTCCCTTGCTTGAGCTCTCTCAAAAATAAACATTTTTTAAAAGTAATATTAATAATCACATTTGCTATCTCTCAAACATTACTATATGTTTTAATTATACATTTATGTTAAATCCAAAATAATATTACTGATTTTAAATAGTTTTTTTTTTACATTCAATATTTATTTATACTTACACTCCTGTGTATCTGAGGTTGGTCTTCCTGCATTTTCATACTTTGGTCTGGCATTATTTTAATTCTTCCTCAAAGATTCTCCCTAGATTTTCTTTTTAGTATGTGTCTGCTGGTATTGAAGACTTTTAGCTTTTGTTTGTCTCAACATGTCTTTATTTGGGCTTCGTTTCTAAAATACTTTTTTTTTTCTGGGCATACAATCTCTTATACAGTTTACTTAAGATGGTGATTCATGAACCTAAGATTTTCAGCATTTCTTAAATTTAGTTTTAAGTTTTATTTTTGTTCTTTAAAGTATCATATATATTTTTTTCTTGGCTTAGAAGTTATTTCTCCTTCCTTCTGGTTTTCTTTGTATTTATTCTGATTGATATTTACCAGCTTTTGAATCTATAACTTAGGTCCATTTTTAAATTTCAGAAACTTTCAGCTCCTGCCATATAAAATTCCACTTTAGTCTCATTCTCTCTCTCTCTCTCTCTCTCTCTCTCTCTCTCTTTTACTCTTCTGGGACTTTGTTTAATAATATGAAAGACTTTTTCACTCTTCCCGTATATCTATGTTTCATACTCTTTTTTTTCCCATTTGTATTCTTTCCTTATCTGTGCTCCTATCCAGATATTTTTCCAGTCTATCTTTCAGTTTACTTATATTCTGTTTTGCTGTTACTAACTTGTTGTTAAATCGATCAAGCACTTTTTTGGGGGTTATTGTATTTTCTGGTTCTACAATGTGTATTTGAATTTGGGTTTGCAGGTTTCAACTATTCTCTGATGCTATTAACCACCTTAATTTCTATTCTCACATATTTTTCTCTATTTTGTGCACATTTTAAGCATAACCATTTACAAGATGTCTCTTCAAATTCCAAAGTCTAGAACCACGGAGTAGTTTTGTTTGTTTTCTTATGAGTTTAGGTCAGTTGGCTCTCATGCAATGGCCAAAGTATTTTCAGTGAATGTCAGGATTTATGCATAAAATTCTATAGAGTCCCTGAGTTATTTTGTTTTCTTTCTACACAGAGGATTTTACCTTTACCTTTGCTAGAAAGATAGAGTGACCTATCGCCTTCACTCAATCCAGAGCACAATGAGTAAGACTTGTATTGTGTTTTGGGTATGTTTCTACTCTCTGGTTTACCTCTAGTCCCAAAGCCTTCTAGGCTTAGTTCCAACTGAGCCTGGGGTTCCTGCAACACTGATGTGGGTCCAAATTGCACTGTGAGTCAGGTCCCTCAAGTATCTTTTGTAGCCTTTTGCATCTGAAAAACTGTTACAAGATCTGTTTTCCTCTGTTTATTAGTATTGGTCTATTCCCCAGGCCCTGTGCTACAATCCTTTTGCTCCAGTCTCAAAATTGGAAAATGGCCTGAGGGAAGTAGCTGCTACAAAATGTCATACTGGATTCCAGCACAACTCCCATTTTCTTAGAATTGTGTCCCATTGAGTCTTTGTTACCTTTGAAGATCTCTGATGCTTTCAAATATATTTAATTTGTTTATTAACTTTTCATACAAAGGCTTCTGTTGCTGTTCACTGTAGTATAGTTGATCTGCTGCAGGATAATCCATCTTTTCCAAAAGCGGAATAATGTTTTTGTGAGTTATTCAAGCCACTTAAATGATAATTTAAATATTCTGTTCAAAAAAAGAGACTTTGTGGCACCTGGGTGGTTCGGTCAGTTAGGCGTCTGACTTCGGCTCAGGTCATGATCTCACGGTTCGTGGGTTCGAGCCCCGCATCGGGCTCTGTGCTGACAGCTCAGAGCCTGGAGCCTGTCTCAGATTCTGTGTCTCCCTCTCTCTCTGATTCTCCCCTGTTCACTCTGTCTCTTCTCTTTCTCTCTCGGGAAAAATAAAAAGAGAGAGAGAGAGAGAAACTTTACTCCTAACTTTGAGGACAAGAGTTTTAGATGTCTATCTGCCATCACAAATAAGTATTTAAACTATTTTCAGTTGCAAGGGACCAGGTGAAAAGTTCCACCACATCTGGGAAAATACCATAATTAATGCAAATTTCTCATGAAGTGAATGGCTCTGCTGAAAGAAGAGTTCACCGCTTCCTCCTGAATAATGTGTTTTTCTTTCTAAACACTATGTATGCTTTCTAAAGAGTAAATGAACATACTTATTTCAATAATTTGATAAATAGAGTTTGCCATCTAAAACTGCAATTTTAAAGGGTTCTAAAATCTTTGAAACAGTAATTTGTGTTAAATCTCCGCCTCATAACATATATATAAGTAAACTTGAACTATGCTTATGTTACTGAAAGTAACAAAAACACAATGGAAATACAAGGGACATGGAATAATGGTTTAAGATTTCGTGTATAGATGTCTTCCAAAGTAAGACACGAGATCCAGATGCTATCTCATGCAAAAGTGATGCCTGTAACTATTCAAATTACCCATATGCATATCGTTTTCAACACTTGGTATTGTAATTGCTCAATCTCTGGGCTTCCAGAGATATTTTCCTCGTCTTTATTGCTGACATTTGCTCCCAAAGTCACATAATTAAATTGTCAGCACCAAAACTGTAAATTCCAAAATCTCGAGTCCTCTAGGAATCACTAGAAACATCACTGAAATAATTTCTCAAATCCATCGTACCTTCAAACCTATTGATTCAGTATTACTTTCATTCTTATATACTATGACTTTCTCAATGTTTCAAAAATGAAGTATCTTCTCTACCTTTGTTTTAAAAATAAACCCAAGGCAGCCCTCTGCCTTTCCAGAGAGCTACAGATAACATGTATCTGCCGAGTGGCACAAGAAAAGAAAGGTTTTGAGCTTCAGAATCTTCCGGGTATCTTCTCTGACCACTGCCAGGAGGCTACTTTGCTCACCTTCTCACAGAACCTAGGAAAACCAGAACCAGAAAACCAGAAACTTGGTCAGCAGGGGGCACACAGGAAACCCACATGACTGAGTGCCCAAGCAGCCAGCTCTGTGCTAAAACTTTTCTCACAGGCTTCCATTTGAAACTCCCAATAACTCCAGAGGAAAGTGTTAACATCACCACTTTCTAGTGATGAGGAAGAGAGGCAGGCAACTTGCCCCAAGTGACACAGATAGAAAGCGACAGATGCTGAAATTTAAAGGTACCATATATAACATCTGTCTGCCCAAGTCGAGTTTAAGACTCCCTAATAGCACCATCTCCACATTGCAGGGTCAGGAGACCTCGGTCACTTAGCTCTACCACAGATCAGTGTGTGAACATCAAGCCTCACTCCCTCATGGGTAAAATGGCCAAATGGGGTGAATATGGGTGCCCGGCAACTTCCTACCTCCTTGTGAAGGGAGGCTGCTTCCAGCACTATCGGCTGCTGTCCTTGCTGCTGTTGGTTTTGTTGGCTTTGATCATGTAGTAAGAAGGTTTCTGACTCCTGTATTGCATTGTGCCCCATCTGAACAGAACCAACCACACAAGTCTGGTCTATCCCTTTTAGATACTTCTTTGTAAACAGCCTTGACACCTTTGTGTCACATTGTTCTATAAAAATCAACTGACAGAAAGAGAACGATCATGTTTTCTGTGTCTGCACTAATCATCATTTACAAAGACAACTGCATACTCTGTATGGGGAATTTGTGTTAAATTAGTAGGCCCACATCTCAAGTGAGCCCTCAATCTTCCCAGTCTTCAAGACTTATAATCTTCCAATAAGTGTGGGCTCCTATGCTCAAATATTATGGCTGTATCAGTTAAGATTCCCCAGAGAAGGAGAACAACAGTGTATATACTTCAAAATGTATATAGAGAGAAAGAAGGAGAGGGGAGACGGAGACATATTTAGCAATTGGCTGATGTATTGTAAGGTCTGGCAAATTTGAGATTTTTAAGGCAGGCTGGAAATTCAGGTAATGTTGATGTTACAATCTTGAAGCCAACATCCATAGGGCAGGCCATTAGGCTGAAAACTCAAGCAGAATATTTATGTTTCAGACTTGAAGCACAATTCCTTCTTTAGGCAACTTCACTATTTCTCTTAAGATCTTCAACTGATTGAATAGAGCCAACCCACTGAATGGAGGATAATCTGACTAAAGTTAAACTAAGGTTAACTGATTGTAAATATTAATCACATGTGTTTACTTTCACAGTCACATTTAACCTAGTTTTGACCCAGAATTGGGCACCAAGACCCAGCCACATTGACATATAAAATTAAGCATCACAATGTGTCTCTTATTATTAATTGCTTTCTTATTCACTCACACATTCACACATGTACTTATAATTTTAATTATTGCATGCCTTTTTCTGTCATATATATTATACAGGTATAAAATCTGAAGGAATGTATTAGATTGTAAATGGTGTATCTTAATGAGAGAGAGATAGGAGAAAGTGAGAAACAAGAATATGCATAAACCAAAGATCACCTGGTAACTGTAACATATTTCTAAATTGGAGCAATATCTATTTAATATTTATGTTATAGATACATACCATATAATCTATAACATATAATAATGCACTATATAATATACAACAACACAATATATATTTATTACTTTCTTTCCCCAAATAGTAATTAATAAGATTTACATTTTCCATCAACATCAAAGAAATATTTTTGAGATCTAGATAAATAATGATCCAAAATTTACTGAATGCAACTGGTAAAAGTAGTGTGAATAAACAAGGAATATCAATGGTTATTTTAAAAATATATATTTAAATGCATTCTGAAGCAACAATCATTCAAAGATGATGTTGATGTAATTGAATAAAATGTTTTGAAGAGAAAAAAATTACTAAGATCAGTGCTGAAATTATAATTATATTATGTTTGGAAAGCACAGAAGTGGGAGTATCTCTACTGGGCTCCTAATACTTCATTTTTTTTTTTTTTAACTTTCCCTTTTAATTAGCTTCGAATTGTAAAAATAAAATAATTTCATTATAAAATAGGTTAAATATAGAAGATTTATTGTTAAGGGGTACAGAGTGAAGAATCCTTATTATCCCCATCTATAGATTCATAAATCTTGGAAACTTTAAACTACACAATCCAACCGAAATAACTTTCAATTGTTTGACAGATGTTTATATTTAGAATACCATTAATAATGTTAGATTAAGAAATTAACGAAAACTACACCAGTTAAACACACTCTGAAGTATCACTTCTGAAATGAACCACTATTACTTTTGAGTGTGTATTTGATTGAAAGTTTTATATAGCTCATCCTTCTATGGGCCTGGAGATGCCTATGAAACACGGATTCATGAATAAAAGGAGGGAATCTAAAGTGGAACAAGACTGCAAACAATAAACAGAAACTTCCTCTTGAGATGTAAAAGAAGAAATATATACATTTCACCTGGCTTTATATTCTTATATCACTGTTTGATCACATTAAAGCGAATATCTAATTCTACAATTTACCATATGAACACTATACATTATTTCCATGTTTGTACTGATAGGAGATTTTTGTTGTACAGTTATAAGGTGAAGAAAATGTAAAAACCTTTTAAAAGTATGCTCAATGCCATCTTCCTAAAAAAGAAAACCTTTCCATGTCTGAAGAATAGACAAGCTGGTAGAATGAGGTTTTCACTCCCATTTTAAAGGGGATGATTATAGAAGCATAATATTGAGCTAGAAGGCAGGAAATCAGACAGATAAATCTCATTACTAAAAAGTCAATAAGAAGGAATAAATTACATAAACAAAACATCTGGATTATTGAAGAGAAACTAATTAACATAGTAAGAAAAAATGTGCCTGCCCTCTGAATTATGAAAGCACATTATAAAGGGTATAATCAGAACACTGAAAATGATTGCCGACACATTCTTGTAGCACACACATGTTCTCCCTAAGGAGACATATAATTACAACAAATTGTATTCTAAATATGTATCTGTAATTTTGTAGGCATGAGTTTTCTTGTGAATTCGAACATTTTTAAGTCACTAAAATGTGTCTTTTAAAAGCTTACCTTATTTGGGGAACCATGACTTAATATTTCAATCATTGACCAAATCACTAAGTAGTTACTAAAATAAACTAACATTGTTCTTGAAAAGAGATGTAAAGCACTATTTTATAATATAATAATATATGTTTGAATTTAGAAGTATAAAAACCAGTCACATAATTAAATAGCCTACTCACCCTATGATGTGAAAATGGCCAAGTAGAGTCGCATTTTTCTCATTAGTTATTAAAGCCAAGAAATAAAGACCATAAGGATTACATCTATGTTTAAATAAAATTAGGTTTATTGAGTCTACTGTAGCAAGGAAAATACATCCCAGAGGAAATGAGCATGTCTTAAGAAAATTAGAATAGGGAAACCTCTTCTAGGATTTAGGATTGTGGTAGAGAATTTTGGAGGGATTAAGAAAAGAAAGATGGTTATCAATTGGATACTGTCAAGAAATGAGGGCAATACAGTTGGATATCTTAGTAAGTTTCACCTATAAAACAAGAGGCTAAAAACAGTCTGTTTTATTTGGTTAGCCAGAAAAGGGAGTTGTTTTGTTATTTTTGTGATTGCCAGTGGCCCACTGTCTGTCATACTGTGAATATGATTGTGAGGTTGACTTTTCTGAGTTTCACAGTTTGGTTTCCAGCATTGCTATTGTTTGCTAAGAAAAATCCAGATTACCAAAATTCTTCATATCTCTTTGGCTAAATTTTTGCAAGATAAATTAAATAATAAAATGGTGCTATTACTGTACATTTAAGCACATAAAAACTTCCACATTGCATTCAAGAAGCTATTTTCCTTTCAATTTATATATAAAACATCTGCTTGAAAATGATTTTTTGAAAGTTATTTTGTGAATTTGAGATTCAGGCATCAATTTTCCCACATGGCTCTCTAATTTCTACTGGGCCATTTATTGAAGGCACTTCTCTGTATTGCCACTTTTTCTTGCAGATAAAGTACCCATGTCAGCTTGGGTCAAGTCCCATGGTGGCCATGGAGCCTACTTAAAAGATAGTAAAATATGTTGTTTGTATAAATTATTGTGAACTGACATCTCTACATTATTAATTCATGAAATTAATAAACATGATATACATCAATAATGGTTAAATTTTTCTGTATTGGTATAATTCAATAATGGTTAATAATTTGTTTTATACATCTTTTGTCAGATTTATTTCTAGATATTTGATATTTTGATGTTACTCCTCCATGATATAATAAAGCAGGACATGTAATTGAGAAACATCAAGATAAAGAAGCAATATAGTACCAGGACATGGAACTACTAAATATCATTATGTTTTGTTTACTTGTTTAAGTTTTTATTAAATTCCAGTATTAGGAGTTTCAGGAGTAGAATTTAATGATTCATCACTTACATGTTACTTTCATTCATTGTCTTCTTTTTTGTTCTCAGACTATGTCCTCACTTTTAGTCATACTTATTTGATATTCTCTATACTTTTATCGAATAAGGATGCATTGCTAAATAGTACAGTTTAATTTGTTCTATATTTTGCAATTTCTACAAATACATTATACAATGTGAAGTATTGTGTTCAATATTCTGTTGAGTCCCTTCTATGCATTTGTAGTTTTATGTAGTTTTTTCTTTTTTCTTTTTTTAAATTTTCATTGCTTTTAGTTTGCGGTATACAATTAATTTATGCATTCAGTTTGTGGATAATATAAATAATGCTGTTATTGTTTTTTTTTTGTGTAATTTTCGGAAACCATTGTGCATGCAGATCTGTTGAGTATATATGCAGGAGTGAAATCTCTCTGCCATGACATATGTTTATTTCAAGTAGATAATGCCAATTGGCTGTCCTTACATGTTGTATACTTTCACATTCCTCTTTTAATTGTGATATTTCAATTTCTTCACAACTTCACCGACTCTAGGTCATGCAGTTGTGCATGGGCATTGTGGAGGAGGGCGTTAATTTGTGTTTGCCCATTTACTGCTAAGACTGAGAGTATTGTTATATGTTTATTGATCTTTTGACTATCTTCTTTTGTAGAGTGTCTATTCAAGTTAATTGTCTAGGTTTTTATTTAAGTGCAATTCATTATCTTTTTCATTTTTATCATTTTAAATGTAAATCTTTAGGATATCAGCCTTTATGATTTGTTTGTGTCGCAAATATCTTTCTCACTTTGTTTTTCTTTCTACTGTCTTAATGGTGAGTTATGGTCACATGAAGTTCTGTTTAATTTAGTCAATCTATCAAGTTTTTCATTTACAATTAATATTTTATTTAAGAAACCCACTGCTCAGAGATAAAAATGTTCAACTCTCTAGACACTAATAGTTCTATTGTTTTGCCTTTTACATTTTGGTTTACAATCTAACAGGATTAAATTTTTGTGTATGATATAAGGTAAAGACCAATTTTCCTTATTTTCCATGTGACTATCCAATTGGACCACATTGTTCCTGAAGACATATCATTAACCATTCTTCTCTATGCATATTTGTGTTTATTTTTTCATAAATCAGATATGCAGTCATCTATTTTTGGACTATACCTTATTCTAATGGTCCTTCTGCCTTTTCTTGCACCAAAACTATACTGTCTTAATTGCCAATGTTTTATAAGTTTTGATATTTAGTTAGAAATATCATTCTATCTTGCCCTATACAATTGTCTTGGCTATTATTTATACTTCACATTTACAATTAATTTGTAGAATCTCTTATCCATTTTAACACACACAAACACAAAAAAGACTTTCGTGAATATCATTGCACTTCCCTGATTTTGTAAATCTGTCTAGAACAAGTTACAAATTTTGTAAGTTGAGTGCTGTGAACTGGAGGCATGGTATATTCCTCCATTATTTAGATCTCCTTAGAATTCTTTTAGTAACATTTTGCAAATTTCTATAGAAAAAAATCAGATACATTTTAAGTTATACTTATTCTAATTTTTTCATGTTTATTTATTTTTTTTGAGAGAGAGAAAGAGAGAGAGAGAGAGAACAGGGGAAGGGTAAAGAGAGAGGGAGAAAGAGAATCCCAAGCAGGCCCCATGCTGTCAGTGCACAGCTTGACATGAGTCTCAGTCTCACAAAATGAGAGATCATGACCTGACCCAAAATCAAGAGTCAGATGCTCAATCAACTGTGCTACCCAGGCAACCCTAAATTATATTTTTCTTATATATTTGACCTGTTTTTATGCTATTAAAGTGGCACATTTTTAATTTTAATTTTCTAAATCTTTTTTTTGCTATTGTTTAAAATAAAATTTAGGACCTTCTTAAAACAAAGTTCTAGCTCTTTTCCACATGTCTGCCATATGTTTGGACATTATCTTCTGGATATGGCAATGGAAAACAGTGAAATGAAGAATGTGCCAATTAGCAAGTGCTTTTCAGGCCTCTGATGAAGCTACTATTGACAAGTTTCCATTGGGCAAAACAAATCACACAAAAGAGCTCTCCCACTTTCTGGGCCAAGCAGTTTTTAAGTATGCATCAGTGAAATTAATCTACCTGAATTCACCTTCTGATCACAATTTCTTATATCTGCCCCATATGTAGTCTATGTAAACACCTATCCAGGGACCATAAATATATCATCAAATCATAGCACTGAACTTGGAGTCTAAGATCTTGTGATGTACATTTGGTCCAGATGTAGCACCATGTGTGCTGCTCCTCTTGATCTGGATACTTACGAATGTAAGAGACCAATTATCCGTGCCTCACACACCCAAAATGCAATGGGCACTGAGGGAGAGGATAATTTATAAGTGCTCCAAGTGAATAGGAGAAAAATGGGAGAGAGCTATTGTCACTGGCCCAGAGCTGTTCTGCAATCCAGCTGGCACATTTGGCAGGTGCCCAAACAATGGGGCCAAGGAATGGTAATTTGGTTCAGTCTCTCAGAAGCCAATTCTCCATTCCATTTTTCTCTGTAACCTTTGATTTGTCCTCTGGGAAGTCCTTCTTTTTTACCCTTCTTGGCCCATGTTAATGTTAATCCAAGGTGGATGAACATTTGCCAAAGCAGCCCCCATGAAATGTGTTTCTTATAAATGTGAATTCATTCCATTCGAAGTATCTAAAGCCACATTCGCAAACTTTTAAAGTCCTGCCTCTCCCTACATGTCTAACCACTGCTACTCCTGTGCTGCTGGAGACAAGGGCCCCAAGTCTCTAGAAAGCCTTGTGCCTGACAGGTCATAGCCCTTTGACTTTCCCAGTGGTATTGACAAAGGAGCTGACAGCCATGTCTTCCATGTGGGCTTTGTCCCCAGGTGGAGAAGTCTTTTTGTTGAAAGGGGCTAGAGATAAAAAGGTTTTATTTTCCAACCTAGAATGTTTTGAGCTGTTTTTATTTCATCTAAATTTGGCTTGCAATCTCTCCAGTTGCCTTTTTAGCTTTTCTCTTTCTTCTAGTATTTTATATTCACCTAATAAAATCCACATGGTATCCCAACATTCTTCTCAGAAATCTCAATACTCAAATTTTGAAGTTCATTAGATACACTTTTTCTGTCCTTCAAGGTACCACACAGAGCAATCTTATCATCTGTTTCACAACTGTATCATATGGATTACAAGTTTTCCTGTCCTCTGTAACGGGTTTCTTACCACTTTTCAGCTCCGGCAGCTAGTCTCCAGTATTTTGCCAGCTTCTGCTAGTGACCTGGTCTCAAAGCCCAAACCTCAAAGTTTGTATTGTTATTTTTTCCAGTAGCACCACACTCCCTATAATAAATTTCTGTCTGATATAGCCTACAGCAACATAACAAGCCCCTCAAAACTCCTTCTCTCTGTAATGTATGTGTTTGTTTCTCTGTCAGTTCTCAAAATGTGCTTCAAGGTCTTTTGGAAGCCTGAAGTCTCCCTAGGGTCTATAATGTCAAAATTAGTTTTACCATAATTCTAAAATATCATTTTCCCTTTTCACTCAGAAATGTTCCGCAGAGTCTAACAGAGGTCAGATGAAATGTGATGACACACTTTTTCTAAATGTTAATGGAACAGTTAACTGTGTATTTTTGTTTTTCCTATAATTTCTAAATGAGTAAGTTCAAGGTATAAGGTATGGCATTTTCAGAGACTAATTCAGTTTGTCCTCAGTATTTTCTATGCTCAGTATTTTTGTGCTCTGCTGAATTGTGTTTGCTTATATTTGCTATAAACTCTGTAACCTTATTATGGTCCAAAAACTTGGAATTTTTAATTCCCCAAATGTTTCCGTGAAACACAATATGAAAAAAGTATGCCTCCCCTACCCCTACGCTTGTGACCTTGATTCGTTATAGTATTTTAAAACTTTTAAAAATATTTAAAATTTATCTAAACTGATGTCACCTTGGATTTTAATAATGTAACATTCTGTTTTTTCTTGATAATCTCAGACTCTTTTGGAGCTTTAGTCCACTCACTGTTTCTGTATGATCTTTGTTCAAGAAACAGATCCATGGAGAAATGCATCATGTTTCTGAATTCTGCTTCCTCACAGGGAAAACAATCAAAACCATCTGAAAACAACTTAGTTTTAATATCCCTTTGACTTAATCCGCCTTTTAAATATGAGATTGAGAAATACTTTGTATTGATAATGGGTATATTGTCAAAAGTTTTTATGTCTCATACTTTTTGGGGAAAGATAAAAGCACCTGAAAGCAATTTTTAGTTAATTGGTAAGGCTTTTATAGTTAAAACTTTAAACTTTATTTTCCATTTTCTTTAAGTAGTACCTACTTTTGTATCTTTGTGGAATATGTACAAAAGGTAAAATGACAGAAAATGGAAATATAAAAGCCGAAATATATTATTCTCCACATGTAAAATATGTTTGGTTGATTCCATCTATTAAATTTTATCCTAGTATATTTGAAAATGGATGAGACATTATTTGCTTTTTAAATATTCCCATCAAAGATTCTGAGAAGAATAAATCTTTTACTAATGGACACCAAATTAAATACACTTATTTTTTCACCATGTGCCACTGTAATAATGCTGCTAGGTTTTACTTTATGATTTCACCATAAAAATCTAAAAATTCTTTGCAACTCTATATACAGTATACAGATGATATTAAAGTTTATGTTGTATAAGCTTTATAAGATTGATGACATAGAAATTACCTGAAAATGATTCATATCTTTAAAAAAATTAGTATATATTTGGGTATCAGAGTTTGTTCACAGAGAATTAGCTGATAACCACAAGTTGTTCATGTCGAATTTCTCTTCAGCTCATTCTTTAATCCATCCTCTTCTTTCTCTTTCCACTTGCATCTCCTGAGTCCAAGTAAACATGATTTCCCACCTTACCCAAAGTACTCCCCTGGTAACCACTTTGCATGAATCTACTTACTCTCTTCCAGTCCTGCTTTACATATGAGAGTGATATTTTAAAACTGCAGTTTTGGGGCGCCTGGGTGGCTTAGTCGGTTAAGCGTCCGACTTTCGCTTAGGTCATGATCTCACGGTTCGTGGGTTCGGGCCCCGCGTCAGGCTCTGTGCTGACTGCCAGCTCAGAGCCTGGAGCCTGTTTCAGTCTGTGACTCCCTCGCTCTCTGACCCTCCCCTGCTCACGCTGTCTCTCTCTCTCTCCTGGAAATAAAATTAAAAAAAAAAATGTATTAAAAAAAAAGAAAAGAAAACTATTTGGAAGTTTTAAAAATATATATCTTTATCCTGTGAGCCAGAAATTCCATTTGAAGGTACAGATGTCCTTGNTATATATATATATATATATATAAATAAAAAAAACTGCAGTTTTGTTCATTTCATTACCTCCATTTCTCAAAATTTACTTTAAATGATATATATCAATCAAAATTAGATTTGGCCAAATATACCCATTTCAATAAGTATAGCAGTATCTAAAAAGAAATGAAATATCATATTTTTTCATAAAATAAATTTTGAAGTAAAACCATCAGGGCTGATTTGTTAATTCCACGATGTCATCAAGAAACCAGACTCTTGTTTTTTCACTACTATCTTCATTTATTGAGTGTCTTTCACAAAACCACCTCCTAATACAAAATGGCTGATATAGCAACAGCAATTGCATCCATATTCCAGGAAATTGGTAGAAGAAAATTTGTTTCTCACAGCTGAGTCAGATTCTTTTAAACAGGCTTTTTACATTTCATACAAATACTTTACCTTACTGTGATTGGATAGAATTTAGTCACAGGATTACCTCAGGTGGGTGAAGTTTTAAATCTGTTTTATTACAGTGTGAGAAGGGATAATCAATAGGCAATTAATGATGGCCAGCACAGTTTCCATTTTTTTTCTAGAATAAAATTAAAATCTTTACTATGGCTTGTGAATCCCTAAATGTTCTAGATCTTGCTTCATCTCACACATCATCCTTGCAGTAGCTCTCTGTGTTGAAACTATGTTGATCTTCCCCCAAGTCTCAAAGATGGCACATGCACTCCTAATACCTCATTTTCCATCTATTTCTTTAAAATACTTACCCTCACTTTAAAGAAAATTCCCTGCTTTACCTAGAGATCTCCCTTAAGCACATTGCTCAAGAGAGTATCCCTTGATCCTTCCCCTTACACAATAAACTCTCCCTGTTGATTATTCCCATTATCCTGCATAAATTTTCTTTATAACACTTATTTTAATTACTCATACAAAATTGTCATGATTATTTGATCAAAGAGCTATTAATTGTCATGAGAGTAAAAATCTATATTTTTGCTCATAATTGTTTTTCTTGGTTAATTAGATTGCCTTGTAGTTATGAAATTTGATAATTAATTGATGGATAAAAGGCTGAAAAACAAATGAACAAAACTTGATAAAGTACTAACAGAGTGAATTACTATTTTTTGGCAGATTATATATTTTTTAAGGTTAAATACACCTGTTTTTCCAAGTGATGAAGAATATCTATTGTTATTTTACTCTCCTTGTGGATTCACACACACAAAGATTAAACCTTTTAACCTTTTATACACTATGAAGGATGTCCAACAAACACTTTAAAGCATGAATCCAAATGAGGGAACATGTTGAAAGAATTAGAAGAGTATTCTTCATGGAATACTCAATATCATATATTTTGGGAAAATAAGTATCCAGACATTTCAAAAGATAAGGAATCACCATAAGAAAACAACTTGTATTTTTGTATTTTGTAAATTTTCAAATGCATGTCGATGACAATTTAATTTTAAAGTCTGAATTTTAAATTTTTTAATGTTTTTTATTTATTTTCTGAGAGAGTGCAGGCAGGGGAGGCACAGAGAGAGAGGGAGAGACAGAATCTGAAGACAGGCTCCAGGCTCTGAGCTAGCTGTCAGCACATAGCATAATGCACACCACAAACCATAAGATCATGACCTGAGCTGAAGTTGGACGCTTAACTGACTGAGCCACCCAGGTGCCCCTGGTGACCACAGTCTTGATGCTTCAACACAAATCTGACCAGATCGCTCTCACTCTGCCTCTGCCACTCCCCCTCTCTCCCAAAATCTGAAGTTTGTATTGACTCAGGTCATGATCTCTCAGTTCGTAGGATTGAGCCCTGTGTCCAGCTCAGCACTGACAGCACAGAGCTTGCCTGGGATTCTCTCTCTCCCTCTTTCTCTTTGCCCCTCCTCTGCTCTCTCTCTCTCTCTCTCTCAAAAGTAAATTAATAAACTTAAAGAAAAACCTTAATATTAGGTAAATGTGCTGATGAAGTCTCAAAATCTATAACAGTAATAACAAAAGAAATACAAATATGTAGAAATCAGTAAAATAAACAGAAGAGAAAAATTTAAATGTTGCAGAGATTGAAAACATTAAAGTCCTGCATTATAAATATGTATCTCTTATTAAATAAAATTCAGGATGTTTAGAAATTTTACAAATGTCATAAAATTAAACAGAAAAAAACAATTAAAATGTTTGTAAGAATATGCATGCTAGATGATTAAGACTTGGAAAACCTAACTACACACACACACACACACACACACACACACAGAGTGAAAAGACTAAAAAGAAAAAAATAAGAATAACTAGAACATAAAATTAAGATATAATATTCTCAAATGTGTCTCAAGAGAAGAAAGGCTTCAATCTTATAACAAAAAGAGCACAGCAACCATGGATAAATTTTAGACTGAATGGTTCAAACAAATCCTATTATGTTACAAAACTTTAAGTGTACAAGACAGCTTGAATATACTCCTATTGATTCTACCAACTACAAATCATCTAATGAAAAGCTCTCAGAGGATGAAAAGCTGCTGGCACAGGAAGGCAGGGCCTGTATATTCAAAGCAGGCTACTTCTATTTCTGTTGGTATACAAATGGTTACCTGTTTGTCAAAACAGTAAATCCTCAGATGTTGGGACAGATAGAATCTGGGGCATCTAAGACTTATAGACTTGTTATATATAGTCATCCTCCTAGAGTAGACAGTTAATCATGAGCTGGAGACCAGGATGGTGATAAATAGGCCACAACATCCTGACCTTGTGACTTCCAAGACCATGAAGCTAACAGATTAACAACCACAGGTACAGAGCATGCGTTCTCTTCTTCCATCTCTGACCCAGGGCATTTGCATTGCAGTTTTAACCTTCCACCCCAATTAAGAAAGGCAATCATAATGGTTCTGTACTAATCCTGTAGGGTCAAAGACTCCCTCTGCCGACCTGTGGGAGGGGTCCCCCAAATAATTGGAATTAACCTCTATTAGAGACCACAACACTGTACGTTATAGTTCCTCCCAGGCCAGATAGACCAATAAATATCTAATCCCAAAACAACCTAGGGGCCAGTTCTGCCTCCTGGACCCTGTAGGCTCTCCCTTAAAGGATGTACTGTTGTTTTAATAAGCTTGTCTTCTGCTTTCACTTTGCACCTAATTCTCTAATTCTTTATTGTGTCTCGTTTTTTTTAAACGAGACGTTTAAAAAATTCTTATTGCGTCTCGTTTCTTTAAACGTCTGCGTTTATTTATTCTCTAATTCTTTAAGAGCCGAGACAAAACCCTTTCCATACTGAAAAAAAATCTTTTTTATTCCATTGTGCCATAATAATTTTGCACTAAAGAGTTTTGAAGTACAGAATTATACAGGACATACTGCTACCCTTGGACAGATGAGATGAGCTTGTAGAAAACAACCCTACGGTAAAAGCCAGCCCACAGAGAGTGTTGAAGAGAAAACTTGGCCACCAGATACAGAGAGCTCCCAGAAACCTGGAGTCACCATCCCTATGATGAACTTCTGGGGTGCCTGCTGGTACCTAGCCTTCTAGTTGCTAAGGGAGTAATATATAGGACTACAAAGACAGAAACGCCTTTACTTTGTGCCTCTAAAGATAACTGATGATTAAAGATTGCTGTACAAAAAAGCCATAAACAAAAAGGAAGAAAGGACAAATGAGAGAGGAAAGGAAGGAAAGAAGAAAGGGAAAAAAAGGTGGGGGGGAAGCAGAGAGAGGGAGGGAAGGAAAGAAACAAGAGAGGGAAGGAAGGAATGAAGGAAGAGAAAGAAAAAGAAGAAGGAAGAGAGAGGGAGGAAGGGTAAAGGCTGAGCATGGAATCATCTTAATTAGATTTGTGGAAACAGCAAGGAAACATTTGAAGTAAGATGTATTGTATCTGTTCTTATATTAGTGATATATATTTTTGATTATGACTATCAGTGGAAGCAGTAATCAGTAAAGGAGGAGATAACTTTGCAAGAATTTATACATTATGGGGGATAAATCGGATTGAATAATAACTTGATCAAAATGACAAAATAAGGAACCTGAATAAAATTTGATCAAACTAACAAAAAAATAGAAAACCTGAAGTAAAATTTACAGTAAACCAGTTATATTACAAACAAAGATGTAATTTTTAACTAGAACTAGAAGGAATGTCAGAGCAATAGGTTTTCCAATTAAAAGACAGAGAAAGATTATACTAACATGCAAAACTTGGTTATATAATTTTATTTAAAAACTCAGAAAGATGGATAGGTAAAAAATAGTTACTAGGAAAATATAACTAAAAAGAAAGGGAAACACAAAATAATTAAGTGAATAATTTATGTTTTCAATATAAAATTTGCTTACAAAAAGTAAGTATAGTGAAGACATGTAATATAAAGATAAGTGTATTATATGAAGAAGCTATATCAAATTTAAAACTATATGCAGCAACACACATGGAAAGTAATTGAATAAAATTCTTTAGAAATGACACAACTTTTAGAATTGCAAAATTTTAAAAGGATATTTAATCAAATTCAGTATCACAAAGATATGATAGAATAAAAAATGAAATAAAAGATTTAATGCTCTGACTGATATAGAGATTTAGAAGTATTCAGAGAGTATACCATTTTGCGAACAGTATGCACGTTTCACATGTATATAGAATACTTAACAAAAACCGAGCTCCTATACTGCCATAAAGGAAATGACACATGTAAAATGGAGCCCATTTTACAGCACCCCTACTCATCCAACCCAAATATATGACACTACTCTAGAGCAGATACTATTCTAACCATTGAACTTATTAAATGCTAATACTTGCAGCAATTCTATGAGATAGGAACTATTATCCCTTTTCATGAATTAGAGAACTAAGAGAGGGTTAGTAAACTGCCCAAGTACCCTAAGTCTTCAAGTGGTAAAAGTAGAGTGCAAACCTAGGTAGGCCTACTCCAAAGACTTCACAGTCTACCACTATGTTAAACTGAATAGTAAGAGACTAGGCTAAGTCTCCAGAGGTTGTTTGTTTTCTGTGATTACCATAACAAATCCCTTCTTATGTAAGAGCATGTGACTCCTCAGTAAACCTCTTGTCTTTCCTTTCTTCCTGGGTGCACACCTGGAATGCATCTTTTCAGCTTCTTTTGCATGGGTTGTGTCATTGTGATGGAATGTGAGTGAAAGTAGTTGTGTCCATTTTAGACCAGTTATAAATACCTTCCACTTTCCCCTCACCTGCTTTGAACACCTGCTGAGTTAAAGAATCCCAAGAATCCCAAAGATTCCGAGAGATCACAGTCCCAGATTGAAGGATTCTGGTTCCAGAAGGATTGCGTGGTGCAGGGCCCGAGGACTCCTTGACTTCTTCTGAGTAAAAAATAAATTTTTATTGTGTTAAGCCACTGAAATTTGGGAGTACTGTCAATTGTGATAGCAGTTAGCTTCCCATAATGAAAACACTTATCTGTAGGTATTTTATTCTAGTGAAATTCCTTACATATGGAAAGACATTTCAGAAATGGAAAATAGTATTCTCTTCAAGCATTTCACAGCTTTTGCTAATCAAAACATATTGAACTTAATCAAATTAGACTTGATCAACCAGCAATGTGGCCATCTTCCTTGGAGGAGTCCAGCAGTCTATTAGACGACCTTTTACATATGTTCAAGAATAGGTTCTGTTAATAATCACCCACTGCTCTTCTGTGTCTCCTCCTAAGACTACCCATGACTAGTGCAAATGTTTCTGAACTTGTCAGAATAATGTGTTAACTAAGATTTTTCTCCATCATTGTGTGTCCACAGTCAAAATTTTACATCTTTGAATTTCTCATCCAATTGTTTTCAAACCACATTGTCCGGTATAGTCTAGCAAAAGATCTGCAAAACATCAAGTTATAATATTTAAATATTCTAGTAATAAAATGTCAACCATAAAATACCTTATTAAAAACCTAATCAAATTCCTAGGGAAAAGGAATCTAAAAACTCAATTATCTTGCAGATGATAATATAATAATGTCAAACATGAAGGAATTAAAATCTGAAACCAATGTTTAACCATATTTGAGTAAAAAAGATAAAGGAATTTGAGTCTATTATAATTCTACCTTCTGCTTTAGCCTTATCCTGAAAAGTTCTTGTTGGCTCGGAGGAATCAACTCTTCAGAAGTTGCTTCTTAGGCTGTTTTCTCTGGGAATGGGTATAGTTCCCTCAAAATCTTAGCAGTTGACTTACTTTAGTCAAAAGTGTCTGATAAGTCTCATGTTTTAAAGAGCTCAGAAAGGGGTGCCTGGGTGGCTCAGTGAGTTGAGCATCCAACTCTTGATCTCATCTCAGGTCATGATCTTGCAGTACGTGAGATCAAGCCCTGTATTGGGACGTATGCTGACAGCACAGAACCGGCATGGGATTCTATCTCTACCTCTCTCTATGCCCCTCCCCTGCTTGTTCTTGCTCTCTCTCTCTCTCCCTCTCTCAAGTTAATAAACTCAAACAAATAAGAAGCTCAGAATTAATAAGATACATTTGAGTTTTTCAGTTCTGGCAACACTCCTTGCCAAATGTAGAAGATAAATCAGTTTTCAATGCCTACCATAGTAATCCAAAGTAAACTCTTCCAGTCAAAAAAAAAGTACTAATCCAGTATTCCAACCTAGTATTAATTCAGTAGATTCCAATGACCATAGCAGAGACTCAGAATCTGAAAGAATGCAGACCAAGAAAGGAAAAAAAAAAGTCAGACTTGCAAGTGAACTCAAACTCAACTAGCAGAAATCTCCCAGAGAGTACTTAATTTTGATATTACAGATATCTAAACAGTGGAATTAGGATGTTTCCTCGATGCATGCTCTCTAGTCCCTCAAAGTCTAGAGACATTGCCATCTTCTCCCAAGCTGTAGAAATGAACAATAGGAATAGTTCCAGTCAATATATTTTGTCTCGGTCATTTTTATTTCCATCCAGTATACTAAAATCTTATTTTTATTTCCTCCTTGTGCTCCATATTTTTGCAACTCCTATGTAAATTATGGGCTTTAGATAATGGCATTGCTTCCACACTTAGTTGTGAACATACATGTTTCTTCCTGTGCTATAGTAGCTTACTCTTCTCTCTGGCCATGAGTTTGTTTAGCATTAAGATTATCGTTATGTTGTAGATGCCAAGTAATTCAGAGAACATAGAATGTTACTGTTGAGACTGTGAATTCAGTTCCTTCATCCAAAGTTCCCTTCTTGGCCCAAACACAATGGAATTTGAACAAGCAAAGACAGCTAGTGTTCGTTAGCATAGAAAATTCAACTGTTTTGAAGTTTAAAGGCAATAATTATGTTGTGCCAGCTGATATCTAAAATGATCTAAGTCAGGTTCACCCTCATCTACAATATTAAGCCAATTTTTTTCATATTCAAGGTCAGTAGCCTGAGAGCTAGATAGTCTCTGTCTGCTCAAAATCCATACTTGTTAAAAATAACTTGTCTTTGCTGTGGTCAATGCCATTGACTTTTGTATCTTAGGCTTTTGCAACACAAACTTCTGTGGTTTGCTTGCTGGACCTCGATCAGTCAGTATTTCTGAGTCCATTATAGGACCAACTTTTAACGTGATCTTTGCCTTGGCTGTCTTCCTCAATTCTTTCATTGCTGCCCCAAAGAAAACACCGTGTGGGGTTGGTGTCCCTAATCTTCCCTGCACATTGCTCAATCAAGCATATATATTTAGTACACATATTATACTACTGTCTATATATGTGTGTATTTCATATATATATATAACATATAAATATATATATATATACAGATAAAATGTTCCTAGATATTTACTAGTGTCCTCAATATCCACAAATCTGAGTTCAGACCTAAATCTATGTCTCTTTTATTACAAAGGTCATGATCTTTCCACTCTCCAACTTTTGATCAGAAAACCCAGGAATAAGCATATCAATACTTACATACTAGAAAATTTTAGACCAGGTACGTTTAAAATGAAAAATCAAGATTACTATAATAAACCCCCATTTAACCATCATCACCTTTTAAATTTAGGAACATATTATCATTCTTGTTTAATTGGCCATCTAAGTCAATCCTCAATCCTTCAATCTAGATTTTAAGGAAAAAAAAGATGTCATATTATTTTTACCCAGAGTCCTTTTTAGGTATCCCTAAAAGAACTAATGTTTTGACATAACTATGATAGTACTATAAAACAAAAAAGTAATTAACAATAATCTCTTAATATTTAGCCAGTAACAAAATTTCCTGGATTATTACATAACAACTTCTAGGTGTTTATTTCTGTCAACAATTCCTTTGATAATTAGATTTGGGATGTCAGAGTTCCTCTATACTCTGCTGTATCTTCTTTTTGACTATCCACTCATTTTTGTGGCTTGAATAGTCATATCAACTAGATTTATTTTATTATTTCCATATTAATGCAGAAAAATACAAAAGTGCTATAAAGAATTGCCAATTTTATTTTTCTTTTATCCAGTTTTTCATTTCATAATGATAAAAGTAGTATAAAAAGTTACCAATTTTACTTTTTTTTTATCCAGTATTTCATTTCGTAGTGATCCATTATTCATGAAAGATTGTTTTTTTAACATAATACAGATAAAAATGCACCCTTATGCAGTCATTAATTCCCAGTATGCTCTTATGGTATGCCGGTTTTTACATTAAATTGTTGAAATAGTAGCATATCAAGAGATTCAGTATCTCTCAGATTGAGATATAAGAGCAATAAAAAAGTTTCTAAAATGATAATCTGAAAGACTTATCATGGTACTGTTTAGTATTGCAAGTAAAACATCAGTACATGTTCACACTCATATTTGAAATTGTCCTATTAGTATAACAAAATATATTTTAAATGGCCAAAGTGTTACTGGAAATGTTAGAGTAAAAAACAAAACAAAACAAAAACAAAACTTTAGTCAGCTCCCATGTAATATTTAGGAATAAGAAAGAATGAAATAAAATAGAAATATGAATTAAAATCACAAGTGTTAAAGATAACTGAATTTATCTATGTGACTACATGAAAATACCAACTTGAGACATAGAACTAGATAAGAATGAAAAACCTAATCCCAGCTGCACTGTAACCATCAAGATTGAGCAGTATTCTACCTTGTAATTGAGTCTCAGTGGCACAATTCTTACATAGTTTGCTATGACTGTTCCAATAAGCCCCTGTTAAAGTTAACAGACTTGAACTGCACTGAAAATTGATCACCTAAAGGTGAGCATTGGCTTAGTAGAATAGAACAAAAGAAAATTTTCCGTAGAAAGGGGATACTCAATTCTAAAAATTAATCAAGATTTTACAGTCAATCCTGATTACCTTAGTCAGGATTTTAATGTCAGTATATAGCCTAGAATGTATTCTAAAGAAAATTAGTATGTCAATAAAACTAAAATATAGTACAAATATCCAGATCTTCAGAAGTCATTTTGTGCTTTATATTTATAATACATAAATCACACAACATAACCCTATATTAAAGGAGTGCTTGAATGTGAGTGTATGTCCATATATACATTTCATTCATTATCCAGTAGAACATGTTTTTTGAGACATTTATATTAATGTTGACAGATTTATATCTCTATCATAATATTTTTTAACCTCATGTTTTCTCAGCTTAAAATTGAGGAGAACTAAGCATTAGAGTAAAATCTCCTGGAAACTGAAAGTTTTAACCATACTTAAAAAAATTGCAGGAATGCCTGGGTGGCTCAGTTGGTTGAGTGTCCGACTTCGGCTCAGGTCATGATCTCATACTTTGTGAATTGGAGGCCCACATTGAGCTCTGCACTAATGCTTGTTTCCGATTCTGTGCCTCCCTCTCTCTGCCCCTCCCCCACTTATGGTCTGTCTCTCTCTGTTTCAAAAATAAAACACACATTAAAAAATTGCAAAAACAAATAAATCTTTATATATTGACTACAGTTGATTAAAAATAAGATTACTAAAAAGATTATCAGGAAATAGAGCTTAAATGAGGGCAGTCTTAGAAGATGAGACAGTAACAGACACATGAAAAATACTTAACATCAGCCATTATCAGGGAAATGCAAATCAAAGCTTCAGTGAGATATCACCTCACACAGGTCAGAATGAATAAAGTCAAAAAGATTTTGGTGAAATAAACTCATAAAATAAAATAAAACACATATGACCAGTGGTCAACTGTAAGACTACTATTTGTAAAATTACATATATATATCAACATATATGTGTTTTACATATATATAAATATATATGTGTATGTCTGTGTGTGTGTTTGTGTGTGTGTGAAGAGAGAGTACCAAGTACAATTTCCATCCCCTTTATTCTGATTTAACATATACTCAAATTTCCTTGAGGCCCCACATGATTAAATCAAGGGTTCTTCCTCAGAGTATTAATCTACTCAATTGAAATGTCAGCTCTTATTTCATTTTTTTTTTTTGCTTTAAATGTCTCGTTAAATGCAAATCTCCATAAGCAAACACTGAGCAATCCTTTATCCAATAAGCAGGTGTTTATTAGCACCTTCATGCACATGCCATCTTACTTAATCTTTTGCAAGATGCACAAAGATGTAAAAGTAAATAAAATAGTGGTTTTATGTCCATTTACTTTTGAGCCCAGCTTTGTAGAAAGCAATTATGGAATGTTAAAAGGGTATTATATGGGATAAGCAGAAGAGAAAAACATTTAAAAAGAGAACTAATCAGCTTTATTGTAGTACAACACACTGATATTTAAAATAGTGAAGGATACATTAAAATTAGTTTTCTGATGAAATAAGCCTGAATGAAATCTTGTTGGCAGTTAAAATCAAATTAAAGCAATTAAAGAATATATATGGTATGTCAGACACTCTGCCAGATACTTTTGATTAGAGAATAGGAAAAACATGTCTTCACAGAAATGCAGTCAATGGAAGAGAAACACTCATAAATAAATAACTACAATATAAAGTAGTATCTATCTGAATGGAATTTTTTTTATTGAGAATACTTTTCAACCTTGGATTTTCAAAATGATGTACTAAGAAGATAACATTTATTCAGTTTTGGATATGAATAGAAAAATGAAAGGAAGTTGAAATATAATGGAAAGTCGGGGAAATAGAAGGTGGTTAATTTTTTTAAATATATCATAAAGAAAATGGAAACATTTGCTACATTTTCAACTGTAGTAGTTGAGACAAGTAAAACATAACTTACATAATTATCTTACATATTGGTAAAACTAGTCTGATTTAATTCTGAAATTCATGTTATCCTTGGTGTTTCTATAGATAATATTTTCATAATCAAGTCATATTATTTCTGTAATAAAGTTATATCAATTCCTTCCCTTTGTTTTACTGAGAGACTAGTATATTCAGAAACCATTAGCTTCCTAGTCAATGCATAGTGCCTCCATTCTTGTATAAAAACTATAACTACTTAAGGGAAGAGATAAAATATTCAGCAGAATTTTGAATGAGAAAAAAAGTTCTTTGTGTAGAGTAAGACCTTTTCATTTAGCAGGAATTACTTAGCAGGTTAAGACAAAATAAAAGGCCAGAGACAAAGGGCCTGTATGGAATCTCTTATGCAGACTCTCCAACTAACCACAGAAATAGAGTAAGAGAATGTGAGGACTAGTTAAGAAATGTGCATCCTTGTAGCAATAAGGATATGCATGTACCCATGACCTCTATTTTTACAGCCAATCTCCAGCGAATTTATAGAACAAATTTGTCGTTGGAATTCTTATGTCTCATTTCTCTTCTTCCCTGAGGAACAAACTTTCCTATTTCCAAATATTTCCATCCTTATTGTGAATCTTCCATTGAATAATTTGATGTTATTCTTCATTCCCTGATTTTTCTCCCTTTTACATATTCCTCAAATCATTACATAAATGGCTACCCTCGTAATCAGAGCTAAGTCTGGACTGGCTCATCTAACTATAGTAGCACTAAGTCCCCAGACTGTCATACAGTGGGCTAGAATAATATTTTTTGTTTTATAGGCTAAATTCTTAAAAATAGAGAATGGTAAATATTTTTGACATCTGTGTAGGAAAATGAGATGCTTTTCTGTATCAGTAACTTTGATGAAATTGAATTAGTGCTATATTGCATTAGTTCTCTTCCCCACTATTATAAGATATGGGTTCTTAATAAGATAATTTCGTACTGTATTAGGTAAATTTAATATTCATGCATTATGAAGAAACATTGCTAATATGATATAAAACTGCTAGGAGGAGCAAATGATTTCATTAAAACTTAAATAAAGCTCACTTTGCATTTTTCCCCTCCTTGAATACCTGTCTATACTAATCAGATGGTAGGAAAGGCAGATTGGACCCTGGAGTTGTACATAATCCATATTCTTACCACAATCAGATGTCACCTTTCAAGCACAAAATCTTTCCACTCGATCATAGCTGGGAATTTTTAGTACAGAAATATATAGGATGTTTTAACTTAAAATGATCATGACTTGCTCTACTTTGTCCTGGCATTGATAATTTATGTCTATCATAATTGCAGAAAGAAGACATTTGTGAGCAATACAATAATTCGCTGAATCTTCATGAGCTCTGAGTCAATAAAATGATGACACAAATTTCACATTCTTTTAATGCAACATCTGCTTCATCAGTTGAAAGAATTACACCCTTGCTTTGAAGGAGTCTTAATGACATAGACCAAATCTTAATAGATAAGTAACTAAGATGAACACACTGTTTCCTTCCATGCATAAAGAGAACACTATTTTAATTGCAACTGAATTAAAATGTATGGTGGATTTTGTAGATCTTCAAATATTTTATTTAATTTATGTTTAATAAGATCACATGTAATCAATTAAAAATAAGGCAAATTATTGGAAAACTAAAATAAGTAAATATATTGTTTCATATTTTATTTTAGAAAATCAAAGATTAAATCATCTTTCTATCCTTAATATTTCAAAGGTTATTTAGCTTGTGTTATTCGGCTACTGCACCATCAAAATGCAGAAAAATGTATCAAAAATAAGTTTTAGTTACTATCTATCATACTGACAGATATTAAGACAATAACTCAATTAGGAATACACTCGGGTGACCAATGGTCATTTACAGTATAGAAAACTTTTAGTACAGAATAAATTAAGAAGTAGTAGACATGTGCTAATTCTGGGAACAGTGCCTAATAGACTTTGTGGAAAGTTGTGTTTTAATCTCTGTGTATATTTTAGAAAACCATCAGTGCATGGTGTTTTTCCAAAATTTAGAGCTATTCAAGTTTATTTCTCAACTATAATTTTGTATAAACATATAACCATGCTGCTGAGGTTACTAATCAATGAACAACAGAGAAAATAATACACTAACTATGTTATATTCACAATGATTCTTAAAAATTTTAGGTCCTTGGGAACTCATTCAAGATGTATTTGACTACTCTTTAAGACATACACTCTCAAGATTATTTACCGAAAAAAAAAAGAAAAAAGAAAAATGAGATAAGCACATTAGCACAACATAAGGCTTAGTAGTGCCAATTCAGAAAAATATATAGATATTTATTGACTACTAAGTACTGGTACCAAATCTTTACCAATTACACATATATAATATACTCACACTTGTTTGTATGTTGATACAAACACTCCAATGGAAAAAAATATGATAATGGAAATTGAAATCAGCAAAAGCAAAATTTCTATCACCATTTTATTGCTACTTCAACTCTTACTTGGACATTTCTTCATGCATTCCAGCCAAAGAAAAGTCAATCTGATTACAATGAGAAACATAATTACATTTAAAAAAAATTCTCAAATAGTGTTTGAACTTTTTAGTTTTCACATATTATTATTCAGAAGTTTCTACTGGATTTAAACAAATCAGGTATTACCTATATCCTAACTATTCTCAAACATTTTGTTTTCCTCACCTGTAAAAAATTAATTCATCATTGATGCATGATATCCAAATTGCTTACTATCTTACTCAGTGCTTTTATGCTTCTAAACAAATTGACAAAAATTTTTCCAGGCTTACTTCCAAACAAATCAAAGCATACCTAGTTAAAGGTCTAAACATTCCCCAATGTAAGCAAGGAGGACCTTTACAGAGGATGGACTAGTGGGAAAGACCATCCAAAAATGCAACAGTAGAGTGCACACAGCATACCAGAATCACTTCTTGAAGTTCCTGGCCCTGGACAGTACCTAGCAGTACTCTCAGGTGCAGGAAATGTAACGAGCTTTTAAAACATGCACAAGACAGAAACCTGGCCAAAATGACAAGATGGAGGAATTCTCCACAAAATAAAGGTCAAGGAGTAATCACAGCCAGGGACTTGCTCAAAACAGATTTAAGTGATATATTTGAATAAGATTTAGAACACTAGTCATAAGACTAATAGCTGGTCTTGTAAAAAGACACCAGAGAAACCCTTGATGCAGACATCAAAGACCTAAAATCTAGTCAAACTGAAATAAAAAATGCTATAACTGAGATCCAAAAGCAACTGGATATAGTCACAGTAAGGATTGAAAAAACAAAGGAGAGAATAGATGATATAGAAGGTAATAATGAAGCTGAAAAATATGAGAGGAAATTGTTAGATCACAAGGGGAGATTTAGAGAACTTAGTGATTCATAAAATGAAACAATATCTGTATCAAAGGAGTCCCAAAAGAAAAAAAGGAAAAGAGGGCAGAAAGTATATTTGAATGAATTATAGCTGAAAACTTCCCTAATCTGGGGGGAAAACAGGCATGCAAGTCCAAGAGGACCAGAGAATTCCCCTCAAAATCAAAAATGGGTCAACAACACAACATATCTGAAACTTGCAAAATACAAAGACAGATAATTCTGAAAGCAATTAGGGACAACAGGTCTTTAACCTACAAGGGTAGACACATAGAATTACCAGCTACCTGTTCACTGAAACTTGGCAGCCAGAAGGGAGTGGCAGGAAATATTCAATGTGCTGAATGAGAAAAAAATATGCCATCAAGAATTCTTTATCCAGCAAGGCTGTCATTCAGAATAGAAGGAGAGATAATGTTTCTCACTTAAACGAAAGGTAAAGGAGTTTGTGACCACTAAACCAACCCTGCAAGACATTTTAAGGGGAACTCTCTTGGTGAAGGAAAAAATAAGAAGGCCTAAGCAACAAAGACTACAAAGGACCAGCTAACTCATCAGAAACACCAACTCTACAGGTAACACAATGGCACTAAATTAATACATTTCAATAATCACTTTGAATGTAAATGGACTAAATGCTCCAATCAAAAATATAAGGTATCAGAATGGACCAAAAAACAAGATCTATCCATATGCTGCCTAGAAGAGACTCATTTTAGACATAAAGTTACTTTCAGATTGAAAGTGAGCAGATGGAGAACCATCTATCATGCTCATCGATGTCAAAAGAAAACTGGAGTAGCCCTACATATGTCATACAAACTAGATTTTAAAACAAAGACTGTAACAAGAGATGAAGAAAGGCATTATATCATAATTAAGGGGTCTATTGATCAATAAGATCTAACCATTGTAAATATTCCTGCTCCCAACTTGAAACAGCCAAATATATAAATCAATTAATAACAAACATAAGAAAAGCCATCCATAATAATACCATAGTAGTAAGGGATTTTAATACCCCTTATAGTGATGGACAGATCGTCTAAGCATAAAATCAACAAGGAAAAAACAGCTTTGAATGACATACTGGACTGGATAGACTTTACAGATATATTCAGAACATTTCATCCTAAAGCAATAGAATACACATTTTTCTCCAGTGCACATGATACATTTTCCAAAATAGATCACGTACTGTGTCACAAATAAGCCCTCAACAGGTACAAAAAGGTATAGATATTATGCATATTTTCAGACCATATTGCTATGAAATTTGATATCAACCTCAGGAAAAAATTTGGAAAGCCCTCAGATACATGTAGGTTAAAGAACACCCTATTAAAGAAATATTGGGTTAGCCAGGAACTTAAAGAAGAAATTTTAAAAAAATATATGGAAGCAAATTAAAATGAAAACATGACAGTCAAAAACACTTTGGTATGCAGCAAAGGCAGTCCTAAGAGGAAAGAACATTGCAATTCAGGCCTATCTCGAGCAGCAACAAAGATCCCAAATACATAATCTAACCTTACATTTAAAGGAGGTAGAAAAAGAGCAACAAATAAAGCCTAAAGCCAGCAGAAGAAGGGAAATAATAAAGATTAGAACAGAAATAAATTACATAAAAAACAGTAAAACAGATCAATGAAACTAAATCCTGGTTCTTTGAAAGAATAGACAAAATTGATAAACCTCTAGCCAGACTTATCAAAAGAGAAAGAGAGAGAGGGGATGCAAGTAGATAAAATCACAAAGGAAAGAAGAGAGATCACAACCAACAACACAGAAAAAAAAATAATTGTAAGACAATACTATAAGAAATGTAATATGCCAATGAACTGAGCATTTGAAGAGATGGACAAATCCCTAGAAACACACATTATGGAAATTAAAACAGGAAGAAAAAGAAAATTTGAACAGACCCATAACCAGTAAAGAAACTGAATCAATTATCAAAACTCCCTCAACAAATAGGAGTCCTGGGACAAATGGCTCCCCAGGGGAATTCTACCAAATATTTAAGAAAAAATTAATAGTTATTCCTGTCAAAATGTTTCAAAAAACAAAAATGGAGAGAGAATGTCCAAACTCATTCTATAACATCAGCATTACTTTGATTCCAAAATCAGACAAAGATCTCACCAAAAGGGAGAATTACAGGCCAACATCCTGATGAATCTGGATGCAAAAATTCTCAATAAAATTCTAGAAAATTGAATTCAACAGTACATTAAAAAAATCATTCACCGTGATCAAGTGGGATTTATTCTTCAGCTTCAGGGCTAGTTCAATATTTGCAAATCAATCAATGTGATCAACATGAATAAAAGAAAGGATAAGAGACATATGATCCTCTCAATAGATGCAGAAAAAAAGCATTTGGCAAAATAAAGCATCTTTCTTGATTAAAACCTCCAGGAATGTAGGGATAGAAAAAACATAACCTCAACATCATAAAAGTCATATATGAAAGACCCACAACTAGTATCATACTCAATGGGGAAAAGATCTTTTTTTTTTTTTTTCGGTTCTTTTCCTGAAAAATCCTGATAACAGGAACAGGACAGGGATGTTTACTCTCACCACTGTTGTTCAACACTAGAAGTCCTAGTTTCAGCAATCAAACAACAAAAAGAATAAAAAGCATATATATTGGAAAAGAAGAAGACAAACTTTCACTCCATGCAGATGACATGATACTCTACATGATAAACTCAAAAGCCTCCACCAAAAAAGTGCTGGAACTAATACATGAATTCAGCAAATTCACAGGATATAATATCAATACGCAGAGACCAGTTGCATTTCTATACAGCAGTAATGAATCAGCAGAAAGAGAAATCAAGGAATTGATCCCATTTACAATTGCACCAAAACCCATAGGATACATAAGAATAAACCTAACCAAAGACGTAAAAGATCTGTAAAAACTTTTACAGAAAACTATAGGAAGCTTATGAATGAAATTGAAGAAGACACAAAGAAATTAAGAAGCATTCTATGCTCATGGATAGGAAGAACAGATTTTGTTAAAATATCTATACTACCCAAAGCAATCTGCACACTTAAGGCAATCCCTATCAAAATAACACCAGTATTCTTCAAGAGCTAGAAGAAACAATCCCAAAATTTGTATAGAACTGATAAAGACTGAATAGCCAAAGTAATGTTGAAAAAGAAAACCAAAGCTGGAGGGATCACAATCCCAGACTTCAAGATCTCTTACAAAGCTGTAATCATCAAGATAGTATGGTACTGACACAAAAACAGGCACACAAATCAATGGAACAGAATAGAGAACCTAGAAATGGACCCACAAATGTATGGCCAACAAATCATCAACAAAGCAAGAAAGACTATCCAATGGAATAAAGACAGTCTCTTCAACAAATGATGCTGTGAAAACTGAACAGTGCCATCCAGAAGATTGAAACTGGACCACTTTCTTACATCATACACAAAAATAAATTCAAAATGGATGAAATACCTAAATGGGAGGGAGGAAACCATCAAAATCCCATAGGAGAAAACAGGCAGCAACCTCTTTGATCTTGGCCACAATAACTTCTTACTAGACTTGTCTCTGGAGATGAGGGAAACAAAAGCAAAAATGAACTATTGGAACTTCAAGTTAAAATGCTTCTTCACAGCAAAGGAAACAGTCAACAAAATTAAAATACAACCAACAGAATCGAGAAGATATTTACAAATGATATATCAAATAAAGGATTAGTATCCAGAATCTATAAAAATCTTACCAAACTAAACACACAAAAAACAATCCAGTGAAGAAATGGGCCAAAAACATGAATAGATGCTTTTCCAAAGAAGACATCCAGATAACCAACAGACACATTTGAAAAGATGCTAGCATTACTCACAAACAGAGAAATACAAATCAAAACCAGAATGAGATACCACCTTATGCCTGTCAGAATGGCTAAAATTAACAACTCAGGAAACAACAGATGTTGACAAGGATGTGCAGAAAGAGGAACCCTTTTGCCCTGCTGGTGGGAATGCAAACTGGTGCAGCTGATCTGAAAGACATAGAGGTTCTTCAAAAAATTGAAAATATATTTAACTTACAACCAAACAATTGCTTCAGCCAAGCAATTGCAGTACTAGATATTTATCCAAAAGATACAGTAGTACTAATTTGAAGGGGCACATGCACCCCAATATTTATAGCAGCATTACCAACAATAGCAAAGTATGGAAACAGCCCAAATGTCTATCATCTGATGAATGGATAAAGATGTGTGTGTGTGTGTGTGTGTGTGTGTGTGTATGTATACATACATACACAAAAGAATGAAATGTTGCCATTTGAAACAATATGGGTGGAACCAGAATATATTATGCTAAGCAAAATAAGTCCGTCAGAGAAAGGCAAATATGATTTCACTTATGTGGAATTTAAAAAACAAAACACAGCACATGAACGTAGGGAAAGGGAAAAAATAAGATAGAAGCAGAGGAGGCAAACCATAAGAAACTCTTAAATACAGAGATCAAATTGAAGTTTTGGGGAGGGGAAGTAAGTGGGGGGAAGGACTCCATGGGTGAGGGGCACTTGTTGGGATGAGCCCTGGGTATTATAGGTAGTGAAGGATCACTGGGTTCTACTCGTGAAACCAATACTACACCACATGTTAACTAACAAATTTAAACTAAAAAAATAAAAGAATAAATGTGATAGGCATGGTATTTAGGAAATCACTTTGTAATTTTTTTCATTCCAACCTTTAAAACATGCATATATTTTATGCCTATATTGTTATTTTGATTATTTATTTATAGTAAGCTGCTCCAATTAGAGCAAACTGTAGCATCTGTGGTTTCATTTATGGTGCCGAAGGAAAGTGATTACTGTATTATGAGGCAGCCATACTCTGGAGTATAACAAAACATGAAATACGACTAGGTTGAGCAAGTTCTTATTTTCCAGCGATGTGGTTTTCTCTGAGGAGCCACATCTTGTAGTTACCAGATGTTCCACAATAACAGTAACTCTGGAGTTTCTTCGTTGTTATAACAAGACGATTTTACTACATAGGAAAAGATTGGCATTTTCTCTGCTGGAAGAAAATGAAATTGGCAATTTGAAAGGCAGTTTTAACTGAGCTATGTGGTTTACATTGATTAATCTATCTCATAAGAATATTAGCCAGCCAATCAGAACCCAATTTTATCCATTTTCTAATCTATGCCATATGTCTAGGTCATAAAAAGCGTTTTCTTTAATTCTGGCTACTATGGAATCTACATTAGAAAAGAAGCTGACCTTTTTTCTTAGCCACCAAAAGTTTGGAAAATGAGTTTTATTATTTTGGGAAAGGTTTTGTTCTGATTTTGAGGGGCTCAGGAAGATAGGAATAAAGACAATTGTGGCAAATCATTTGATTTCTTTATCTTGCTTCCACTATCATCTGTTCTTTTCCTTTGTGGCAATTGAAATGACAGAAGTTGTTTATCAACATCTATGGCCTGTCTTAACATATGCTCATTATACGAATACCTGTCTCATCTATAACTATGAGTAAAGGAAACTTTACATCAATTTATCTAGAGAAAAAATATATTATGCGATTTACAGAATGGACAAATATCATACAAATAAAGAGGAAGAGTTCCCATGTTTCATTCTTGTAAGTACAGTTTACTGAGTTTATAGTATAAAAATGTAAGGTGTCTTATTACTTTGGGACAAGATAGAGTAGTGAAGGCCATTAAGATTTTTCTTAAAGATGTTCAGTGATGGTTCTCCTACTGGGGAACACATGTCATGTCCCAGTTGTTATATGAAGGACATTGGCAATATCTGTTTTAATCACAAAGACATATGCACAATGATCCATCAAATACTTCTGTGGATAGATCTCAAAACAAGTAAAAGCACTATTACACAAGGTTTATTATAAATATGTTTGATACATCGTTTTTTATTATTGACAAAAACTGAAAGTTTGTGCCCATCATTAGAGAAATTATTGTCATTTTTTTCAGCCCCAGGAATATTGCACATTTATTGAGATGCATGAGTTAGAATTATGCTATTTAAGCCAGAGAGATTTTTCCAAGTTAGTTAAGTTTATTTATTTATTTTGAGAGAGAAAGAGAGAGAGAACAGAGAAAGGGCAGAGAGAGGGAGAGAGAATGAGAATCCCAAGCTTGCTCTGCAGTGATGTGGGGCTCGAACTCACAAACTATGAGATCATGACCTGAACTGAAATCAGGAGTCAGCTGCTTAACCCACTAAGCCATCCAGGGGACCCCAAAATTATTTTCAGACAAGATTTAAAAGGGAAAATAATATGATAAATATTTTTTAAAGCCCTGGTACATATATGTAGGTATTATAAAAGCAGAGAGAAAACTGTGAAAGGATACAGCAGGTCATAGAAGAAGGGTGGATGATGACCAAAGTGAAGGAAGTGTGGGAGAAAACAGAAAGAAACTAATAAAAATTAAACAATTTTAAAAGACTACATAAATGTTAAAAAAAAAAAAACACATGATATCATCACCTAATGCGTTGGTTATGTCATAACTATAAATGTCAGGGAATATGCATAAATGTTAAAAAAAAACACATGATATCATCACCTAATGCGTTGGTTATGTCATAACTATAAATGTTGGGGAATATGCATATAGAAATAAATAAAATAAGTAGAATATTGAATTAAGTAATAACTTTAAAATTGAGTCCAACATTGACTCCTTTCTAAAATGTCCTTTTCAGCTCATGTCTTTCACAGCATCTGGGTCTTCTCCTTTACAGCAACCTTCACAAATTTTTATTTTTAAGTTTCATTGTTATTTGCTCTTCTCCCTCACTTTGCTCTCAGACTGGAAGGGGCAGTAACAATTTCGTTTAGTTCAGCACCTGGTGCAGGTTATAAATAATCGTTTCATAAATATTGTATGAATGAATGAGAGAAAATGTTATGTATCTTATGAATGGCAGATAAATAGTTCATAATATCAGTGTATGTCTGAGAAAACTCAAAATTTGCAGATAAAGAAAAAGAAGCTACTGAAAAGTCACAAAGGAAACTCAGAAAGGTATGGTCTGATGGAGCTTGGAAGGCAAATAGCCTCAAGACAAGGGGACAGCCCTTGTGACATTATTGTAATAGCAAGTTCGATGGGGGATAAAAAATGATCCATAAATTTGGCATCATGGACACAGCTGGTGACATGGATATAAGCCAAAATAACTTTCAGCATAATTAGCAACCAGGCTCGTATAGTGACCAATCAGAATAGACATTGTTTTAGTCCCAGAACAGGGTCAAGGAGACCTTCTCTTATTCCAAGTATTAATCCTTTAAGTACTAAATTTGGAGGGAGTCTGGTATCTTGAGACAATTGTTGGGATAACTATACAGTGAGAAGGAACTCGAGAGCTCATGGCAGCAAAAATATACCAGTGTGGAAGTTTCTTAAAAGCTTAGCAAAAGGTAAGGATGTAGATGTGGATTGCAACTGAGTAACAATTTGCAATTAAGCAACACAGCAGAATGAAAAAGGCAGAGGCCAGACTGAAGTCCATTATAGAGTGAATGTGGAACTTCCTTTCTGACAATGCAGCAGCCTAAACAGCATAAGGATTAATAATAAAATGAACAGCATGTAACCATCTGCCAGATTAAGAAATAGAACATCACTTTGAGGTGCCTGGGTGGCTCAGTCAGCAAGCATCTGACTCTTGGTTTCCACTCCGGTCATGATCTTACGGTTCTTGAATTCAAGCCCCACATCAGGCTCTGTGCTGACAGTACAGAGCCTAATTGTAGTTCTCTCTCCCTCTCCCTCTGCTCCTACCCTACTTGTGCTCTCTCTCTCTCTCCCTCTCTCTCTCTCTCACACACACACACTTTCTCAAAATAAATAAATAAATTTAAAAAGAAATAGAATGTCATCAGTAGTTTCTAAACTATCTGCTTGGCCACAAATGTCTCACATTCCTTTCCCTTTCTACTGCCCTTTCTTGAAATTTGTGTTTCTTTGTCTTATTTTCTTAAAGACTTGCTTAATTTGTTCAGAATGTGAAAGAACAGGTTTTTTTTCTTTTTCCTGGGGGTAGAAGGAGTAGGGATGTTAGAACTTTATACTGTTGTGCCCGATTCGCGAGTTCCCTGAGACCCCCAAGGAGCTGACACCAATGCAAGTACAAAAGGATCTTTATTACAAGCTCGAGTAGGGTTTCACCCGCCCACCGGTGTAGTGGCAGAAGGTGAAGCCCTGAACAATAGCGAGGTTTTTTATGGGGTAAGGGAACGGGAGTGTTACAGTGCACATGTTGTACATATAGCATCATCACATAAGCACCAATCATAATTGTACAGAACCCATGGTAATAGCTTTAACCATTCAGTATCTGTGAGGTGTTCATTACTTTTGGTGGGACCCAATCATGACTTTTGAGAATCCTTTGAAAATGACCAATTATGGGGTGAGTTCAAAGGCCCCACATGGGGTTCAGGCAAGTGGTGAGAAATTGGATAGTTTGTACAGAATAACTGTCTACAGTTCCCAGCCTTGACTCAGACCACAGGAATGTTTTTTTTGATTAGCTGATCTGAGGGCGGTCCGAGGATGGCTTTAGCCTTGAGCAATATGAGAAACTGGGGCTACGAGGTTGTTCTTAATGGAGCAAGAGGTTGCTCTTAATGGAGGCCTTAATTTCAAAATGACGTTACTGAGGTTCTTCAATACAAATAAAATTATAGTATATAATGATTTATATATGTGTCTGTGTGTGTCTGTGTGTGTCTATATATATATATATATATTAATCAAATTAACTAATTCTTCCTTTCTCAGGAGGGCTTTGGATTTATTGCTCTGTAATAGAGTGGACCATGCATTTTCAATGAGACAATATAATTTCCAAGGAATTAATAATATGGTTTTTTGGAGATAGGGAAACTTACCATTATGATTAAAACACATTATATCTGAAGTATTAAAATTCTGTGTGGCAGGGAGATTGGGGGGGAAAGGCTCTTAAAAAAGTTTGTTTTAGGTGGGCAATAATGCAAATAAGATTAAAAGACTCTTAAGTAAGTGTGTAAGAATGGGTAAATTAAGAATGAAAAACAGTGCTTCCTCTAAATAAGACAGGAAGAGAGGAAGGAAGGGAAGGAGGAAAGGAAGGAGGGAGGGAGGAAGGAAGGAAGGAAGGAAGGAAGGCAGGAAGGAAGGAAGGAAAAAAAATATGGAAAAACAGGGAATGACAGCCGCACAGCAGGCCTAGAGACCAGCCAGTGTGGATAGAGAGAGGTGAGCAGCATCAGGACACCCATTGCTGAGAAAAATACCACCTGTCAATGAGGAAAAAGAAAAGCAAATGACTTCTTGATGGCAGAATATATTGCAAGAAAGGAGGTAGGAAGAATTACTAATGTGTACAGTGCACATTAACATAGGATGGCTAAGTAAGACAAGCTGAAGCACATAAGAATTGAGGAATTATGGCACTTGGGAAACTTTCTTGGGAGAAAAAACAAAACACAACACAACTAACTCAGTGACATTATTTAGACCAAAAGTAATAATCAAAATGAAGAATTGCTTAATATACAGCACTGTTAAAAAACAAAACAAAACAAAACACCCAATAGTGATCTCTGCCTTTATTTAAATATACAACTTAGACTAAACAAAATTATAGACAAAAAAAAAGAAAGCCAGAGGTTGTGTTATTAAGCCCAGAAAGATACACAAATATATTTTTAACAAATATCCAATGTTGGAAAAAGCAAGAAGGCAAGAAGTGTGTCTTTACTATTTCTTAAATGTTCAGTCAAGAAAGCAACTGACATGATTTTAAAAAGAAAACAAATTACATACTTTCAGTAAAAAAGTAAATCTTCTTTTATCTTTTTCTCCATATTATAGGTTGTGGTGAAGGTTGGAAATTAAGATTCATTATTAACTCTTGCCTTGACATCTGCAACTTGGCGAGCCTTGAATGACAGGCCACATGCCTCCCTGTCCCACTGAATGCTCATGGATAAGGACCCCTAGCTAAAAACCCTTCTCATAATGGGGCCCAGGCATGGCACCTGCTGATTGCTGAGGGGCAGACATTGATTCCCAGCCAAGCTGCTGAATTATTCAGTTGCCCGCATCTTCCTATGGGAACTAGGAATCACCTCCCTTTTCGTTCCTATAAAGCTCCCACAGCTCCTGCTGTTTCACTGTGTTTCTGAGTACCTGGTAGGCGGTGTCCTCCACCTGGGCTGTGGGAGCATATGACTGACTGCTGTTAATCTCATCTGACCAGTGCTGGGTGCCCTGTGTTTGGCCATCCATTTATTCTAGGACAGGAATCCTTTCCTCATCAACAGGGTGAAAAACAAATAATTAAAATGGAGGTTATAGCCAGTCACATCATCATGTTCATTTTATGCAGTTGAGATAAGAAAACTCCTGTTTTCTTTATTTGTACGATTTAATGTATATGTCATGAAACTTTTTCCAAAAAAATCCGGCATGTTGGTTGATTTCTCAATAAGAAAAAGAATTTTATTCTCTTTGTACCTAAGCATTGAATGTGAATAGCTGAATAACTAAAAATATTATCTCATATTAACCATAAAGGACTTTTAAAACTTTTGAGTTTTTAAGGTACTAAGAAGTTTATTTTATTTAATCAGATTTTAATGTAAGTAATAGCCAGATAAATAATTCTGAACTATCATTTTACAGAATTTATTTGTATAAAGTATGTCTTTATACAAAATATTTATTGCCATTGCTTATATTTTTATATTACCATGAAGTTTAGTATTCTCTCAAAATATTGAATTTATAGTTTTGAATTGAAATAGAAAAGAAATGCTGTGCTAATAACTAATCATATATTTTCAATTTTGTTGATAGAAGAATGGATACCTCATTCCACCTTTAGATAGAGCAAGGAGGACATGAGAGGTGAGAAGGAAAGGGCGAAGTAGAGAGAGGTAGGGAGGGGTGAGGGTAGGAGAGAAGATACTGAGACAGAGGGACAGAGCAAAGATTCTACCTATTGCAATTTTATTCATTTATTTCAAAATCAAAAATAACAGAAAAGTCACAGCGATTCACTTCTAATAGTAAGACTTTCTCTTTGTGAGAGTCACTAGAAAACATGCTTTCAATCCCAAGTAAGGGCATTTTACAAAAACTATGGAATTGATTTACTATTTCCCATTGATCTTACTGTCAGTCAGTGCTTGCACTAAACACAGAAGAAACAGGCCTTATGAGGCGGGCCAGTGGCAACTAAATTGATAATTAAAGTGTGGTTGTACACGTATGACCTGAAAATGTAAGCAGACTCACCAAGGGAACAATAGAAGGTGATTGATCTGGTTTACATTAGCATGCAATTTGAAAGTAAGAGGTTTGAATTAGGGCATGCCCAGAAGGATATGACTAGACAGATGTTAAAAGGGAGACACAAATCTCACAGAGTCCAAGTATTCAAGAATTCAGATGAAGGACAAATTCATGATATTGATGTAGAAACCATATTTTACAGAAAGAAATAAAATACTGTGGAAATCTAACCCGAACACAGCAGACAATTGACATTATACTTCATATCTAGAGTCACAGAATTCCCTTTATTACCATCAGCCAGGGAGTTGAGATTTGTCAGAGCACTTTTTCTGGGATATTTTCATAAATCTGCCATTGAATTAATGGGAAAACAGGCACTTGTGTTGCCTATCTGGTGAGACTGATATCCTAGTCATGTAACATAGTAAATTAGGACATTCCCACATGCATTATACTGCAGATAAAATTTGAAGACTGTCAAGAAAGATGATACCTCTAATCATAAAAGTGTCCCATTAATTGGTATTTAAGTAGTCATACAGAGAAAAAGGCGTAATTTTATTTACTCATTTTTTTTACCACTATTTAGGAAATCACATTTCTTGGATGCCCACTTTATAGTTGAATGTTAATGTTATTGCCTAAAAAATCTGATAAAACTTTGTAACCTAAGACAATATGGATTCTTAAAAATCTCTTTCCAAGCTAACCAAGAAAGACCAAAATTACCAATATTAGGAATGAAACAGAGGACATTACATCACTACTACTTCCCCAGATATTAAAAGTAATGTATGAATATGTTATGAACAACTTTATATCCATAAATTCTACAGCATAGAACAAATGAACCAATTCCTTGAAAGTGACACACTAATAGAACTAATTCATGCATAATTAAATAATCTGAAGTGTTCTATATTTATTAAAGAAGTTAAATTTGTGGTTAGACAGCTTTCTGAAAAAGAAAGTTTGGAGTCAAGCTTCTTCTACACGTAGATTCTACCAAACACTTATGGAAAACCAAAGTTAACCCTTCAATAAAAACACTTCCAGAAAATAGAAGAGAAAATGCTTTTTTAACTCTGCTATTGAGTCAACATTTTCCTAAATCTAAAAGTACACACACACATACACACACATGTAGAACCATTCATAAACCATTTGAAGAAGTGCTGATAATATATTGGTGAATGGCTTAAGTGTCTGGGCTACTGGCCCATACTGCTGGCATGTGATACTTGCTGCTCACGTCTGATCCTGATATATTACTTCTGTTTTCCTGTTGATAGCTGCTGGGTTAGTCCAACTTTATGACTCTAGAGTCTAAAACAGCTCAGCTCATCACAGGCAGTTTGGGATGCATGAATATTTGATGTTCCTCTGTCAGGTTCACCCTCTCTACCAGAATCCAATTTCAGATGTTTGTTGTTGTTGTTTGCAAATGCTTATTTATTTATTTTTGAGAGAGACTGAGGGACAGAAAGGGGGGGGGGGTGGAGGGAGGCAGAGAATCCAAAGCAGGCTCTGCATTGACAGTGTAGAACCCAACGTGGGACTTCAACCCACATACCGTGAGATCATGACTTGAGCTGAAATCAAGAGTTGGACACTTAACCAACTGAGCCACCGAGTTGCCCCAGACCAACTAATGTTTTTAAAAGGTGCTTAAATCTCTACTTCAGATAGCATTGCCTAGCTCCATAAGCCTAAGATTTTGCACTGTGATTTTTCTACTGGGACTTGCCATAAATTCTACAAGTTATCTTGCCATTTATACTAGAAGGTTATTATACAACCTTCTAAATGCCTCACACTTTAAAGCACCTAACCTTAAAATGTGCCTGGTTTTATTGCTCAAGTGGAATGGTTGCTTGTATCACAAGATAGTCTTCCTCCAGGGCACTTTCCTGGAATAGGTAGAACTTAGTTGGAAGTTTTGCTTGTCACCTTGTAGGTGGGTAAGAACAGTTTTCCTGTGGGTGGTGTACACTGTCTCTAGAAGTCAAAGAGGATGTCCACATTTGTGCTCAATTATTACTGGTGGGAGGAAAAGGCACAATTTGTTTTTATCCAAATGAAAATATTTTAAATTGTTAATTTGACTTTTTGTGTATATTTCTACAAATTTTAATACTTGTGCAATAGACACCAAAGTCAGGATACATAAATACTCCATCAGTCAGTCAAAATTCCCTCATGCTATTCCTTTACAACACTCTCCCCTGATCCATAATCTCTAGCAACCACTCATCTGTTCTCTATCACCATAGTTTTATCTTTTAGACGATGTCCTGTAAATGGAATCCTACAGCACATAACCCTTTGAAATTGCTTTCATTCACTCAGAATAATGCCTTTGAGATTATCCAAGTTGTTGCATAGTTAATTTTATTTAACTGCTAAGAATATTTCTATTGTGTGTTACTTTAAGGTTCCTGGATCAATTCCAACACGATAGGCAGGGAGTTGGGGGGTCCACACACACACCAAGCAATTTTCAGATACCAGCTGGTGTCTAAGAATTCAACTCAATTCTGACCCTATCTACCCAGAGGTAGCATCAGGTTCCATAGTTTAAGTCCTTGAGTCCTACAAGACCGCCCCCCATGCCCCACTTCAGACACCAGGTGCAAGCTGCTGCCTCTTACCTGTGATTATGATAGATTGCAAGTTCCACCAACCTCTTCCTTAGATTTGATTAATTTGGTAGAGCAGCTCATAAAACTCAGGGAAACACATTTACCAAATTTATTAAAAGATACGATAAAGATGATGAATCAACAGCCAGTTAAAGAGATACATAGGACAAGGTGTGGGGAAAGGCTTGGAGTTTTCAGCCTACTCCAGGTGTGCCACTCTTCCTAATCTCCACATGTTTACCAGCCTGGAAGCTCTTTGAACCCAGTCCTTTTGGGTTGTTATAGAGATTTCATTACATAGGCATGACTCACTGTCACTGGCCAGTGGCTGATTGAACTTCTGGACCAACACCCTTCTCTGGACGTCAGAAGGTGGAACTGAAAGTTCCAATCTTCTAAATACTTGTTTGGTCCACCTGGCAATCAGCCCCTGTCCTTGGGTGTGGTCCAGAAGTCATCTTCATTAACAAAACAAAATACACATTTATGGTCCTTGTCATGGGAAATCTCAAGGGTTTTAGGAGCTGTGATCCAGGAACAATGGACAAAGACCAAATACATATGAGAAATACATTTTGGTCATCTGAATGACCAAATATATTATTTCTTATAAACCATAATATTGCATGTGGATGTATCAGTTTGTTTATCCATTCACCAACTGAAGGACATTTGGGCAATTTCCAGTGTATTTTATTACAGTTACAAAAGAGTTACTCTAAATATTTGTGTATAACTCTTTGTATAAATATACATTTTCATTTCTCTATAGTGAATACCCAAGAGTGAGATTTCTGTGTCATACAGTAAGCGTATATATCTTTGTAAGAAACTTTAACCATATTTCAGGGTGACTGCACCAATCTGCATTCCTACTAACAATGCATAACATTCCTAATTCTGTAACTTCACCAGTAGTGCATGCCTGATGTGGCCTAAACCACTAACCTCTAAATACTTCATGGATATGACATTATCCTGAATCTTTCTGTTTTTATTTCTTATTTTATAGAACACATGTTTCTTAACAAGGCTTCCAAGGCTACTTTTCACTTTTGCTTATTGCCAATTAGCATGGTGCCATCATAATATCCAGATGGTTTATATCCCTTTGGATGATAATTTGCAGAGAATGGGGCAGATAACATAGCCCTTGGGCAAGACTATCAATGACTACTATTGTCTGTCTTTGTTAATGAAAACTCCTCTGTCCTTCCTTATGGATTATTAAAGAACATATTTGCTTGATTAATGGCCTCTTACCTGTACCTGCAGTCATGTTATTCTGTTCTAGCAAAGATAATGCATTTACCACTGCAACTGCATTTTGAATTAATACTTGGTTGACTTTCCTGAAGTCCACTGTCATCTTCCAGTATCTGTCTTGTTTTCAGGGGGGACAGACAATGATTAAATGGGGTCCTGATTGGGAACATGAACCATGCATCCAATGGGTATTCAAGGATGGCAGTGATCACTGTCATTCATTCAAGGGTATATATTTTTTGATTAAATATTCTGACCAGGGTTAGAGAAGTATCATAAACTTCTATGTTGCCTTACCTTATTGCAAAACGTCTTACACCATGCGCCATGTAATCAATGTGGGAATTCTGCCAACTCCCAAATATTCCCATTATATTTATACATTTGTCAACCAGAGAAATGAGTAATGGATGGGTCTGTGGACCCAGAGAATCTATTGTGAGCTGTAGAAATTCTACCTTTACTCTAACAAGTAGATTTAATAATCTTCATAAAATTAGAATAGTGAAGGCAACAGAGTAATTGCTTAATACATGTGTATTATTTCAGAGACATTGTTACAACCTATCTCATGCCCATCTTAGATTCTTACTGAAGAGCTACAATGGCAGCTTGAAAGCAAAGAGACCCCAGCTGTATATAAAATCACTTATTCTGTAATTTAAATTAGCTGATAAATTCTTCCAATCATAGTCTTCCATTTACTTTTAGTCACTGTTGCTATTTCCTGCCTAAATTTTAAGTTTACATTTAATTAGTTGTTTTTACTCTCTGTGTTTTCTATCTAGTTTTGTTTTATACTCTTCACTTTCATTTTAAGCATGTTTCAAAACCATGAGTAATCAAAATTTAAAGGATGTCACTGCTAGTGGTGTAATTATGAGAATACACAGATGGCTTGTTAAGGGGGGGGGGACCTGAGCAAAGCTGCAAATGCTAACTTTCAACCTGGGAACCTTTCTCTCTGTAACAGAAGTTCATTGCCAGCAAGTTGTATGACCACACTAACCACACTAACAGCTGTAAATGAGAATCAGGATTTTAACAAGAGACAGATATCCAAAATATATTGATTCTCAAGTAGAGCTACATATCCCTTCTCCACTGAGATAATTTGAAGGTTTTCATTTGACTTTAAAGTATATATTGTAGAAGTCAGTGTATTAAACAGCGAAAACCAAACCAAAGGTAGTCTTGACTTTAGCAGATGCTCTTAAGAAATTTGGGGGGAAATATAACACAAATATATTTTATCTTTAATTCTGAAATAAAGCTGAAAGTGACTATGGATGCATATCAGATTGAGTACATAAAAATATTTTTTTTTCTAATTTTATTAGAGAGCACAAGTGAGGGAGATGGGCAGAGGGAGAGAGAGAGACAGAGAATCTTAAGCAGGCTCCATGCTCAGCACTGGGCCCTACTCAGGGCTCGATCCCATGACTCTGGGGTCATGACCTCAGCTGAAATCAAGAGTTGGACACTCAACTCACTGAACCAACCAGGCGCTCCAATATCTGTAATTCTTAAAAAAGCTTTTATCTTACTTCAGTAAATGTTTATTTTCTACATCTGCAGTCATATACTTAAGTTCCATGTCCTGTTTTACTTTTTTTGTTTTTGTTTTTGTTTTTTTTGTTTTGTTAGAGTGAGACAGCAGTAGAGAGAGAGGCAGAGAATCTTAATCAGACTTCATGCCCGGTGCAGAGTGCAACATAGGCCTTAATTCCATGACTCTGGGAACATGACCAGAGCCGAAATCAAGAGTCAGGCGCTCTATTGACTGAGTCATCCAGGTGCCCCTGTTTTACTTTTGATCAAATTTGATCAAGTATATACAAAAAAAGTTTCAGTCATTTAGCTCTCATTTACCTTATTCTCCACTAACACAATCACATACCAAAACAGAAAATAATCTTCACAGGGGTTATTTCAAAGACTAAATGTGCACTCTCTAAAATTTAAGCCACTCTCTCTCTTTTTTTCCTTTAGCATTTTTAAAAATTAACTAAGAATAAAGGAGATGCATTTTCAAATGATATGTAAGGCAAAAAGTTTTGATATATTTGGGAGTAAGGGAATGATATAAAGAATGTGATTGTAGACAATTTTATTTTTAGAATTGTAAAAACAGTTAATAAAATATTTTAATTATTTTTACTTATGTATCCTGTAAGTGTATGTTTAATTCTGTGTTCTCATTTTTATGATTTTCCAAATACAAACATACGTGTATATGTGATCCATCAGATGGCTACCCTAGCTGTACACTGCTTTGAAATTTCATCACCAAATTTTCATTTCTATTTATCATGGTTTGGCTTCATATATACTACATTAATTATGTAAATAATTAGAAGGAAAATAAAATCATTATAAACACATTACCCACAAATAACATAATAGTCTTTTATTCATGCCTGTGCATATGACATTTCCTCAAGTGTGACTATCTGATCAAATGAATATGTATCAGTTAGACAACTGAGATTTCAAGGAAGAGTCAAGGAAGAAAGGTGTTTGCTTGTTTGTTTGTTTTTCCTCTCTGTTAACATGGCCATAACTTCTGCATCTGCTGGCTGCCATTAGGTATTTGTAATGCTTTATTAGAGTAGAATCAACCAAATCCTCATAAAACTTTCAACTTTTCAGAAAAAAAAGATCCATCTTTCCCCAGATATTTTTTGAATGCTGAGAAAAATGTTAAGTCTCTCAAACACAGCAAAGTAAGGATGAAAGAAGAATGATTATCTTTTGGGTCTTAACATTTTGTTAGGAAAACCCATGAAGGTTGAGGGAAAAAAATATATTGGCTCATGCTTCTTGAAAGAGCCAAACAAATTTTCTTTGATGAGTCAAATGACTTCTAATGAATAACTTAAACATAAAAAGTGATGTTTTCTTAAAAAAATTATTTTAAGCATATAAATCCTCCTAAAAGTAAATTTTTCAATTTTGATTAGCTGTGATCACTTAAACAATCGTATAATAACAATATGTAAGAAACTGAAATTTGCCAACTCTATGAGTAAAATAGAATCCATATGTTTGAAGAGTTTATTGGTCTTCATAAGTGATATTTAGCAGCCCCATATATAGTCTTTAATCTAAAATATATTAGCCAACAATTTGAATAGATTTAAATAATCCTTATTTTTATAAATGTTATTTGCAACGTAGTTCTGTCTTATGTATTAATACCACTCATAATCTTTTTCACATTGAATTTTAAATTCTTCATTTTTATGCAATTATCACCATAATTTTGTCCAGAGCTTCTAACATTTCTCACATGTTTCCATGCTTTCTAACTTTGTTTAACCACAATGCTACAAATATCTCACCATTTTCTCTAGCTTTGTTATTATTCCTCACCTTTCTTTAAGCTAAAATCACACGTCCTTTCCAATTGTTCTATTTCATATGATAGCCTTTACATTTTCTTCCATTGTCCTCCAGCACACTTTTCTTTGCAATTATTCATTTGCTTTGCCAGCTACTATCTCCATGAAAAGATTTAGGTTGTGGTGCCCTACATTTTTTAGAAAGCTTTTCCCAATCATCAGTTCTTCTGATAATTAGTACAAAAAACTTACTGGCAACTTTCTTTGCTTTTTAAAGTCCCGGCAGTGAATTATTTATGAGACATATGTAGGATGATTTTTGGTTTCCATCTAAGTCTTTTATGAACAAGACTTACTATTCAGATACTATATTAAATACCTCATTCAAAATTTACCACATAATTAAAAGGTGAAATGGAATCTAGAAGAGAAAAATCATTTTTTCCCAAGAATATACCATGATCCAGTAGAATTAGAAAAGGCAAAAATCACAGATATAACAAAACTAGCATCATGATTTTCAAAGCACTTCACTATTCCTCATTTTTCAAGGGGATATCTGTCCTCTGCGATGGTTACAAAGAATTGCCATTTAAACTAATTGTGCCTCTGAATAAAAACTATTCATACATTTATATCTGTTAATATATATGTTATATATATTATGTTACACCACACACACACACACACACACACACACTGTTTCATCTGATATTATACCAGTGTTTGTACCCTCTGCAAAATGTTCCTTTCTTTTGAAAGTCAGGTTTTAGGGGACCATGGGTAGCTCAATCAGTTGAGCGTCTGACTTGGTTTTGGTTCGGGTCATAATCTCTTGATTTTTCCATTCAAGCACTGTATTAGTCTCCATGCTGACAGTGTGAAGCTTGCTTGGGACTCTATCTCTCTCTCTGCCCCTCCCCTGCTTGCTTTATATCTCTCTTTCAAAATAAATAAATAAACATTAAAAGTCAGGTTTTAGGGGCACCTGCATGGCTCAGTCAGTTAAGTGACCAACTCTTGATTTTGGCTAGGGTCATTGTCCTAGGCTCATGGCATAGAGCCCTGTATCAGGCTCTATTCTGAGCATGGATCCTGCTTAAGTTTCTCTCTACCTCCCTCTCTCTCTCTCAAAAAATAAAAATAATATAAAAATTAGTCAGATTTTAAATTCCACAGAAACATTCTTTAAGAGAACACCTCTGATAGAATTAAGCACAGTAGCACAATAGCATCTGAGGACTGAACAGCAGAAATACAGGAGAAAAAAGAAAGTGTAACTATTCTAACCTCTATCGCTGCCATCACCCTGTGCACACACACACACACTGCTTTTACTAACTATTACTAACTGTTATACCTGAATCGCGAGTCCCCAGAGACCTCCAAGGAGCCGACACCGATGGAAGTACATAAGGGCCTTTATTACAAGCTCGAGCAGGGGCTCACCCATTAACCAGCGCAGTGGCAGCAAGGTGAGGCCCCGAACAATAGCGAGCAGAGTTTTTATGAGGTAAGAGACGGGGGTGTTACAGTGCACACGTTGTACGTATTGCATCATCACATAAGCACCAATCATAATTGTACAGCACCCATGGTAACAGTTTTGACCATTCAGTTTCTGTGAGGTGTCCTTTACTTTTGGCTGGATCCAATCATGACCTTTGAGAATCCTTTGAAAATGACCAATTATGAGGTGATTTCAAAGGGCCTACGTGGGGTTTAGGCAAGCAGTGAGTGATTGGCTAGTTTGTGCAGAGTAACTAGCTGCAGTTCCCAGCCCTGACTCAGACCACAGGAATGTTACACATTTCTTTTGATTGGCTGATCCGAGGGTGGTCCTGAGGGTGGCTTCAGCTGAGGCTTTTCCTGGAACTGGGGCTATGCGCAGCTGGAGGCTGCTCTTAATGGAGGACTTAATTTCAGGCTCCTCACTAACAAATACTCGCTAAATACACAAAATTTAAAAAACTGAGTTGAGGGGCACCTGGGTGGCTCAGTCAGTTAAGCGGCTGACTTCGTCTCAGGTCATGATCTCACACAGCTCGCGAGTTCGAGCTCTGCATTGGGCTCTGTGCTGACAGTTCAGAGCCTGGAGCCTGCTTCGAATCCTGTGTCTCCCTCTCTCTCTCTGCTCCTCCCCTGCTCATGCTCGTCTCTCTGTCTCTCAAAAATAAATAAATCTTTAAAAAAGAAATTGAATCGAGCCACTATTATCTCAGTACTTGCTAACAAGTCAGCACTAACATAAGATTAACACTTGAGTTTTAATACTATATTTTGCAGGTATATATCTGCTAGGAGTTTCAGGACTAAATATTGAAAATAACAGGAGATAAAAATAAAATAAATTAGAGAGAATACAGAGAAATTTCTTACAAGGCTCATGTTTTCATACCTGGAAGTTCTATCTGACTTTATATCACTTAGTTCTTCATTCTAGAAATTAATTAAATGTAATAGTATCATATTTATACATCCTTAATTTTCAAAAACTATATGAAAGTGGCATACATTTTAAAAACAATCTTATGCATACATTTAAATGATATGTATGTATACGTTAAATATTTATTAAATAAATATTAATATTAAAATAATAAACAGATGGTGTCTAACAGATGAACACAAGGACACTGAAATATTTGCAAGCAATTGTTTAAAATAGAAGTATATGTTTTCTTTCCATTTTAAAAATATTTTATAGAGCCCGATTCATGGCTAGAACCCACAGACCGTGAGCTCATGACCTGAGCTGAAGTTGGTTGCTTAACCGACTGAGCCACCCAGGGGCCCAGAATTATGAATTTTCTAATCAAACCGAGTTGTTTTTGAGCCCTGAATCACTTAGTGGCTTTACATTGAACGTATTACATCATTAAAAATTAATATTTATTAATTTCATCTATATGTTGTTTTCTTTTAAAGGACAGATTTATTCTCTCACAGTTTGAAACGTTAGAAAAATCTTTAAAACGGTGATTTAAAAGTAACACTCAACTCATGCTGCCATTATGAACAGAATACTTTTGTCATAATAAAATAAAAGTATTTAGCCTGGTGACTAGCACCTGATAGGAACTGAATAGAGACAAAGCTATTTTATTATTAATAATATCTCTAGGACCTTCTCTAAACTGTCAGTCAAAACTCTAACCATGATACAAAATTGGAATAAAGCACTTTGAGTTATTTCAAAGAAAGAAAGGGTTGAGAGATGAGGCACATTACACGGAAGGTCTTTCACCTTAGGGCAGTGCCTTTGTCTTTTCCAACAGCTGGTTGAATCTAACATAATGCTTAACATGCAATAAGTACTAAATCATTTCTTGTAGGATGAATGAGCTCTTTCATATGAAAGGCAACCCAAGTTACAAAGAATTGAGCTTAATAGGGTATGCTTTGAATGATAGCTTATCTGAAATAAGACAATACAATAAAACAAAGCCTATTTTAAAAGGCAAAATGTTTTATTAAAAACTGTGAATTGAGAGAGAAGTGAACTAATATTAATGGAAAAATATGCAGTTCAACTCAGATTTTGCCCTCTGTTAAGAAATATAAGACTGAAACAATGTTTTCCCTAAGTTTTTAAATTGTGGCTAGAAAATTGTGACGAACTGACCAGCAAACTTGGTAAAATGAACAAAATATGCTTTTTATTCAATTATAATTTGCAACCTGATACATATTGATAGATTTTCACAGCCCTAAATATATTATAGAATAGTTAGGGAAAAAATGATAACCATTTCAAAGAAGTGATTATGACCTAAGTTGTCTTTATGTAACTAGACCAACATTCCAGTTTTTCTTATCTCATTTCATTGAATTTTCAGTATTCCAATTATTATCATTGTTAATAGATTCTCAGATATTACACAGTGTATTAGTCATGTTCTCCAGAGACACAGAACCGAAAGGACATATACAAATATATGAGGGGAGCTATAATATAGGGATTGGCTCACATGGTATGGAGGCAGAGAGGTCAGGCTATCTGCTAGCTGCAAACTGGACAACCAAGAAAGCTGATGGTGTAATTTATCTGGAGTCCAAAGCTAGGAACCAGGACAGCAGATGGTGAAACTCAGTCTGAGACCAAAGGCCTGAAAAGGGAGGGCCTAGTCCTAGAGCCTGAAGGCCCAAGAACCGTCGCTGTAGGGCAGGAGAAGATGAACATTCCAACTCAGGAAGAGAGATAAAGAAGAGAGAATTTGTCCTTCCTCCCCTTTTGTTCTTTCCAGTCTTTCATGGACTGGATGATGCCCACATTGGCAAAGGCAGAACTTCTTCACTCAGTCTACTAATGCAAATGCTAACCTTCCCAGAAATACTTTTACAGACACACCCAGAAGTAATGTTTTACCTGTTATCTGGGCATCCCTTAACCCAATCATCTTGACACCTACAATTAATCATCATGCATGGTAATTATCATGTTATTTCTACTACCCCCTTGCAATCCCAACACACATTCATTCACAAGAGAAACCCACTTTAGTGGACAGAATTATAGATCTTCATTTTCCATTTTTCCCTCTCATCTCACTTTCCAAAGTTTCAGGCTCTTGGCTCATATGTCACTTGTTAACTCCTTCCCACTTGGAGTCTTTTAGCAGCTATTTCTAGCATTCCTTTCCACTTTGGAATCCATATCTATACTGTTAGTGGAGTTGCCTTCTGTTACGGGGTGCAAAGGACAAATAAAGCCATAGCATAGTCACTGTATTTTCAGTGAAGGAGAGCAGCTCAGTGTTGGACCTATATGAGATTGTACAAAGGCAACCAAACAATGCAAAGGTGGGGGAAGAAAAAGAATATTGGGCTGAAAGAAGTAGGCCCATTATTGTCCAAATATCTACATGTTGTATTATTGAGATAAGTATTAGACAATTTTATTTTACTCAAAATGGAGATCTATCACTGTCACCTCTCTCTCTTTAAGACACAACCTTTTACTTGCTGTTGTTTAAGAATTTTAAAAAGGTTTCAAGTGTTTATTTTCTAATAAGACAAGAGAGTTAAAGTGAAACTATCTGTGACAATTAACATGTTGAGGTTGCTTTTGTTTTTCAAAACATAAATTATATCTGATTGAATTTTTTACACTACTGAGATATAATTCATATATCACACAACAAACATTTAAGGTGAATAGTCTATTTATTATTTCATTCCTTCTCCTATCTTTAGGCTCAGTTTGCTTCTCTTTTTCCAGTTGGTTGAGGTAGAAGACTGAGATACTGGTATCGTATTTGAGGGACAAAAACATCATCAGCTTGGTTTGAGAGTCAGAGAGTGTACAAAATTATGAGAGACCATTAGAGCCCCAGAAATCTATTAGCAAGAAGAAAACTGGGAGATCTATTCAGGTATGTCAGCAGCAAATCTCATTCCCTGGCCTCAGTTCTTGAGTTCAGCCAAGAAAGAACTCAGAGCCAAACTCTTGAGCAAGCAAGCATTTATAGCTGTGAAAGCAAAAACACGCTGTGGAAGTGGGAAACCAGCAGGCCCAGAGGTGTCAACTGCATCAGGGGCAGAGTAGTCTTTCCTTTTTTATATTTAAATAGGTTTTGATAGCTCCTGTCAACTTTTCTTACTGGTTGGGAGGGGGAGTCTTTGTACTTCAATGGGTTCTGGCACTGTTATGGCAGCCATCCCCACAATGGGGGTCAAAACCACAGTGTAAATGTATTATAATAAAGCTATAGATGACTCTAGTGGTCAGAGGGGAAAATGCATGTGTGTTCCTGGGGTCTCTTCTGGCTCTTTGAAACTCAGTTTCTGCCCTTCCTAATAGTCAGAAACATCTGTTCCCTGCTCATATTTAGCTAACTGCCTACTCTGTCAGTTGCGAATGCATGTTATGTTTCATGAAAAGAAAAAGAAAAAGAAAAAGAAAAAGGAAATATGACTAAGAGGATAGTACCATGAGCCCTGAGGCCAGAATTAAAATTCATTGGAAATTATTCCCTGGCCTGAAACCTACTCAAAGAACTGCCAAAATTTGACTGGTTGGATGTCACAATTTCTATGAACTAGTTTCTTCCTTTGTCCAAACAATTTTTCTTTTTTTGTTTTGAACTGGAATATTAATAGTGGCTATCCTCTGCCTATCCAGATATTCTGTGTTGGGTGTCTGTTGAGGAAAGGGAGGCCAATTACCTACCTCTTTACTTTCTCAGACCCACAGAGTTGGAGAATTCACACTTGAGATGCTATACCTAAGCAACTACATTGGCGTTGCTTTATTTATACCTGCACCTGATTTAGATGTTGAGATTATGGACTCTGAACTGATGCTATAAAGATGAGACTGGAAGGGATAGAGTACATTTTACATAGTTGTTTTGTATACAAGTTGTTTGTGTGATTTGCCATGCATTTCTGCCCAGAGCCCCACATACATAATTATGAGGGCCTTGGTTGGCTTATAATTCGCATCTTGCCTTGTGATCAGAACTGGCCTTTCTGTTCCTGACACCACACCGAGAGGGATTAACTTGCCAGAACAGGCTAGCCCCCTGGAATGGATCAGGGAGGAAAGAGAAAATGCAGACACCCAGGCTTCTAAGATTGTGAAATACGATAAGAAACAGAAAAAAAAAAAAAAAAGGCTCACTCAGGACTCCACTTAGGTGAATTTAATGACTAACCATAAATCACAGATGGATAGTATATATATTTCTCTGGCAGGAATAGCTAGCTGTGTGGGAGCCCGACAGTGACCACAAGAAAGCGTGGTTAGGGACGTGGGGATGTGCCTGCACACGGGGCTCCCTGCCTGGGCAAGGCATGCCTGCAAACAGGATGCTCTGCCAGGAGGCCTGCACACAATATCCAAGTTTAATGGTCCGCTCGCAAACGAGGGAACATGCCCTCCTTAGAAGTAAGGAGAAGGCTGGAATTGTGAGCAGGCCTCTTAGTAAACATGTTGTGGTCGCTTCCTCCCTTTTCTCCCCCCGTCCTTGAAAGGTGTTTGGCTACTTGCCTTAATTGGGAATTAAGGAATGCATCTTGTAGATTTCAGTTTGTATCCAGTTACCGGGTATAAAATAAACCGCAAGAGGGGCTTGCGTAGAATTGTTCCTCCCGCCGGAGTTGTATCTGTGTCTGTCTTTTGTGTGTGTCTTGTCCTCTGTGTCATTTCGTCTGCAACATAGCTGGAAGTCTCACCTGAAGGGAGACTCTCTGCCCAGGACCCTCAGTTGAGACTTTAACCTGGTTGTTCACTGAGGGGCTTCCTTAGCCAGAAGGTTGGATGTTGTGAGTACTCAATTTGATGTATTAAGCTTTCTTCATTCTTCTGTATTCTTCTCTCCCTCTTCCTGTTTACTTTAATTGTTTCATTCCTTATATTCCCTTTCCCTTATAATTAATAAAGTTTTCCTCCATGTAAACTGAAAGCATGGCTATCGTGAATTACTATTATTCAGAACAGCAGTAGAAATCTATGACTCATTCCTAAGGGAAACTGTGGTAGGCAGGCTCTAGTATGCCCCCAATGAACTTTGCTTCCTGGTTCATGCTCTGATGTAATTCCCTTTACTGAATGTGGGCTGTACTTATCTACTTGCTTCTAATGAACAAGTATGGCGGAAGTAATGGGATGCCACTTCTGGTATTAAGTTTTAATAAGAGGTTTCCATCTTGAGAATCCTTTCTTGTTTCTCTGTCACTCTAACTTTAGTTGTCTATATCTCTTACTTTTCTTTAAAGAAAGCAAGGTTGTCACAGTGTCTATATTTCCGTGGAACTGGCCACATGATAAGAGCCTGTTGTCTTAAGCCAACAGCCTCTTGAGTGTGCTTAGAAGCAGTTCCTCCTCCACATGAGCCTAAAATGACTGCAGTCAACATCTTGATTGCAGCTTTGTGAAATTCGCCCTTAGTTAAATTCGTCCAACTACACTGTTCTCAAATTCCTGCCCTACAGAAACTGGGTGGTCTTTGTTTTCAGCTGCTAAGTTTTGGGATAATTTGTTACACAGCAATGAATAATGAATACATTAAGTTATGAAATATCTTACTAAACCTCAGCTCTGGCTTCTGGAAATCCTTTTAAATAACAAAAGATGAGAAGAAATGGCATGTTATAGCTCCCAGAAATTATGGTTCTCTTTAACTGTAATGCATTTCTTTTGCTAAAACATAGAATGTGGGCATATTCATTACCCATGACACACATACCAAAGCGATATTTTTATTTGTAAATACTACAACAAATTTCAAGCATGTCATCTAAAAATCTGTTCAGTGTTGATAAAGCTGTTCTTCAGTTGTGCCAGAGGGGAGTTTAGAAAAGGATAAGATTCAAGCACAAATAAATTGCTTAGTAATAATATATATTATTTAGTCATATATATAATATATATACAATATATCAATATATATACTTTATGAGACCAAAATAATAAGATAATCAAACTCTCAGCCTGAATTCATTGGTCATCTGAGAGACTGGATTTCATTGTTCTGTCTTGTAATTTTGAATACTATATATTTCATTGAAGTTACATATAAAAAATGGATCAGTTATACCAATGATATTTCAAAATCATTGTAGCCTTTGCTATGAAATGAAAAACAAAATAAAATATGTTACTCCAAATCTGATTAAATTAACATAAAAGTTAAATTGACATTTCATAAGTTATTTTTTAAAAATATGGAACAATGAATTTGTGTGTCATCCTTATGCAGGGGCCTTACAGATTTTCTCTGTATCATTCCAATTTTAGTATATGTGCTGCTGCAGTAAGCATGTTAAATTTTGTTCCAATAGAATCCTTATTGCCTAGCAATTTGATAAAGAATATTATAAAAATATACCATCACTAATTTGAAATTGAATTATTTGCTACTTAGGTTTTTATAGCTACCATGCTAAATGGGAATATTAGCAATGCATGTATTTTTTTCTACTTAATGGATTATAGTTTGTCTTCCCACTTTGCCTATTTTTTGTATGCCTGGAAATTAGGAGATAGATACGTATCTTCTTTTCTTTGCCCCAGAACATGCTCTTAAATCATTGTTCCTTGTTGTCATACACTGTTTTTTTATTGATTAGATATTTGTTACTGAGCAAGTTGGTTATATCAATAAATTGTCAGACTTAGTTATAACATTAACAGAAAGATGTAAGTATAATACAAATAGTACCTTCCTAGTACTAAATAAAGAATGGTCCTTGAGGTCAAGAAGCATAGAGTCAAGGAAATTAAATAATTAAACAAAGAATTGTGATTAAGTGTGTTAGGGGTATAAGTTAAGTGCAAAGGATTTAACACCATTGATGATGGATTATAAAATTTGGGTTATGGAGAAACGTGAAGACAAGATATCTTCATAAATGATGACCCCCATGTGAAGTAAATGGATTAGAGAGATTGACAAAGTCAAAGAATTACAAATGCAGATCTTAATTTTAGCACAAATATGCTATGAAACCTATGTCGCTGGAAGAGCTATCAGAATAAGGAAAGTCTTCTTTTTTATGAAAGAGCTCTTCTTCGTCACACTAATACTTATAGAGAGATTTGGAATTGTGCTGTGAATCAGAGAAGGGGAATGTGTGTTTGTTTCAACATTCTAGGAAAAACTACATTATATCTCCAACAACCTATATTAGTGAGAGATAAAATGTGTGGCCATGATATCATGTGATGTATGTATTTGATACCATGATTCTAGACTTAAATTCCCTTAATTTTAAAACAGACATTGGTACTGATTCCATTATGTCCAACATCCCTCTGTATTTTTGCATCTACCAAAAATCTTAAACACCTGTTTTTTTTTCTTTTTATCAAATGGACTCCTATTTCATTTCAGTGTTCTGAATTGCATAATCTCATGCTCCATCTTCCTTCTCAAAACTTTCATTATGCTTGTTAGAGCTCTTGATCTGTGACCACTTTACTCTCATTAACTTAGAATAAAATGGACAATAGGGCCAATTTTTGTCTGACTTGCTTTTGCTTCTCTAATGTCACCTCACTTTCTCCCCAGCTCACTATGTTCTAGCATCATTGGTTCTGACTGGCTCTACAACATGCTATATGCTTTCCTATTTCAGGTACTTTGCATTTGATTTCCCTTATGTCTAAAACTTCATCTGCTGGTTCTTTGGTGCCCAACTCCTTCAAGTAATAATTCCTTCAAGTAATAATTTAGACTTTCTCTACATGAAGTCTATCCTTAGCTCCTGTCACCTTAATGGGTAGCCTCTCATACTCAGTAATATTATCTATTGAATCTCCCTTCTAATTCTGTTTCAGGGGTTTGATTTTGTTGTGTGTTCATTTGTTGTTTATTGTATGTAAGTCTCACTTCATAATGAGGATACACCTGGGTGGCTCAGTCGATCAAGTATCCGACTTTGGCTCAGGTCATGATCTCGCAGTTTGAGTTCGAGCCTTACTGTCAGACTGTCTGCTGTCAGCACAAAGCCTACTTCAGATCCTGTATCTTCCTCTCTTTGTTTCTCCCCTCCTCTTTCAAAAATAAATAAAAAATTAAAATAAATAAAAATAAAACAAGAAATGTTTAATGCAATATTGCTTTCAATATACTAGTAGCAAACGGTTCTGTATTGTCTGTGTGACATATCTGTGTGAAGTAGTAGGTATTGAATAGTATAAGATATGCAATTTCTTTTCTAATACTTAGTTACCAAAAACGAAAAACAAAGTAAAAACCATTTAGTACATGGAAAGCAATATTGCATTAAACATTTCTTAAGGGTTCTGAGACAGTTAATATATTCCTGAAACTTAGATTATTATAAATGAGTCATTTTCAGCAGGGAACATTCTTATTTTTCTGAAAATTGAAGTCTTTTATTCATGATACCATTATTTTTAAGGTTCTTAACTTTATGTATTTTTTCTCTTCTTTCCACAAAGGCAAAGAAATGGGCACTATAAAAGGAACAATCGTATTCTCTGATCCCTTATAATCATTCAAACAAGCTAATTATTAACATGTAGCTTTTCAAGTTTGAATCTTCAGACACACACTTTGAGGGAGAAAAATGGAGTAATTAGACCTGGTTTCTATGAATACTCCCATTTATGGAATATATATTATTTTTTAAAAATTTCTTTTAATGTTTTATTTATTTCTGAGAGAGAGAGACAGCATGAACAGGGGAGGGTCAGAGAGAGAGGGAGACGCAGAATCTGAAACAGGCTCTAGGCTCAGAGCTAGCTGTCAGCACAGATCCTGATGCGGGGTTGGAACCCATGAACTGTGAGATCATGACCTGAGCCAAAGTCCATCATTTACCCAACTGAGCCACCCAGGCGCACTTATAGAATATATATTCTAAGCTACATTGCTAGGTGCTTTGTCCTATCTCATTCTATATCATTTAATTTTTGGCTTGTACTAACAATGTTGTGACTACTAATGACAATAAGAAGATAACAAGTGAAAGATAAATTAAAAAAGACAAAAAATAAGAGGAAACTCAGTTTGAAAGATTAAGAATTTTCCTGAAGGTAGTTACAAAAGTGTGTGTGATGGTTAATGTTATGTGTCAATATGATTGGGCCATGATGCTCAGATATTTGATGAAATATTATTTACATATCTGGGTGTTTCTGTGAGGATGATTTGGGGTGATATTGACATTTAAATCCATGGGCTGTCTGTATAGCAGATTGTCGATAATTTGAGTGGGCCTCATCCAATCAGTTGAAGGTCTGACTACAACAAAGACTTATCTCTTCTGAGCAAGTGGGAATTCCACTTTGAGATGACACTCAGACCAGGACCACAACATCAACTCCTCCCTGGATTTCCAGTCTGCATATTTTGGAACTTGTCGTCTTTGTAACCATATGAGTCAGTTCCTTAAAATAAATCCCTGTAGATACACACATGCTGTTGATTCTGTTTCTCTGGAGAACCCTGAAATACAGAGTAGATCAAGGATTATAACCCATAGCTATCTGATCCCAAAGCCCCTACTCTTACCAAAATACACAATATACCTTCTTGGAAAAGATAAACCTCAAAGAAAAATTTGGTCAGACTTTAGAGTATAGCATATTTTAGCTGATAGTTTAGGCAATTGGGTAAAACCAGGGTGAAAGATTAAATTTCTAAATTAATATAAAGGAGAAATAATAGCATCCTACAGTAGTTGAGAACACAGAATTGAGACTAGGAAGCCCAGTGTTTCAATTCCAGCTCTACTGTCTAACTGGGAGTGCTTGGGCAAGTTCTTTAACCTCCCTGTAATGAAACCTGTAGGAACCCACCCAGACCTGCTTGGATCTAGATCCCTTTAACTGATTTGTTCATTCCAGCTTGCTTCACCTATGTGTCACTTGCTTCAAACTGCTACAGTAGGGACTTTATTTGGAGGATTCTCATTGCAATTAGAGCTGTTTTAACTGTAGGCAGACAGATAGGACGTGCCTAGAAGCTTATAATTGCCTGGGGTCTTGTTAGCCAAGGACTAACTGGTGTAGTAGGGTGAAAATTCAGCTCATTTGTCTTCAGGATAATAGAGAACGCCTAATTTATATTCTAGAACTTCCCTCTGGGATAAGGCCATGCTTAGCTAGAAATTACACCTTACTTGGTTTCTTCATCTTCCCAACCTGCTTCCTCTATTCCTTCTGGTTTCTCCTGGGAGCACTTTCTAGATAAATCATTTGCTTAATAATTCTCTTCCCAATCTCCTTTGGGGAAAATTGAATAAAGACATCAAGTTTCCCATCTCTACAGTTGGAATGCAATCTTTAAATCAAAGGTTGTTGTGAGGGTAAAGTGAATTAGTACATACAAAACACTTATGACAATAACTAACACATTTAATGTGATAAATATGTCTTAGTATGTTAATTATAAAATAGTGAAACAATATGTGTTCAATTAAAACAACAAAAATCTTGTCTAATGCTTACTACATAGTATACACATCCTATGCATCAAAAAACATATTTACTCTCAAGTATATTCAATCTATATAGAGAGACAAGCTAATATGAATAAGTGCAATCTAGTCAATATTATGATAGCAATACATATTGAGGGCTAATGGTTTTCTAAATAGTAATATAAAAAAGTCATCTTGGAAACAGAACTCAGTTCAAGTAATCAAAGAAGGTATTTGTCAAAAAGCCTAAGTAGGGATTACACAATTCAAAAAGTGTAGAGGATGATGGGGAGTGAAATAGATACAACAATATACGCAAGGTTTGAAAGATTTGGAAGAGCCTTACAAATTATTATTATTTGAGTTGAGTGTAAATGTATGTCTTTTGATGTGCATTTGCCTGTAAGTGTACATAAAAGTATGTGGTGGTATATGTGTATGTGTGTGTGTGTAGTTGGGAGTGTATTGTGTGTGGGAGAGAGAGTGAGAGAGACAGAGAGCAGGTATACACGTGAGTCTGTTTGAGGTGTATTTAGGGGAATAGGATTGGCATGGGGGCTGAAAAGATAGGCAGAAACTGTGTTAGCATTCTATGATATACTCAAGAGTTTGTATTTGATCTTAAAGACAATGTCAAGTCAAGGATAGATTTTAGTAGGGGAATTGAAAATTCAGAAGACAAGTTTGGCAACTATGTTAAGAATGGAATTGGGGGAAAAGATGATAAATAGGTTTTCAACTCATGTGCCAACTCTGATCAATTGGTAGTGGCTGCCTGGAGTTCGTGTTGAGGAAGATTTGGAGGTGTTGTCCTGGCTAAATTGGAAAGAACTCCATGACTGAGTATCAGTGTCTTTCATTTATTTCTCATGTCCTAACCCTTTCTTTATTGAATCTGTCCCCGAAAGGGCATATCTGTTATAGATATCAGATGTAGATCAACTAATATCATCAAAAGTACAGATGAAAAACTTTCTTTCTCTGAATGTTTCTAACCTTGGAAATGCAATATCATTTTTACTTGTCTTGGGAAAAAGTATATGTGCTAGTACACACATTAGCCCATAGATATATTAAAATTATTAATTTAAGGATTACAACTAATTTGTAAACACTATTTGGAAAGAAAGCTCCAGTAAACTATATGTGTAGTATCAGAATAGAAAGAAAACCAAACACATAAATAAGAAGAAAGTTGTAAGACAAACGATTATGAGAGATTATGTGTTTGTAAATATATAGACTTTGCCAACACTTTCCCCCTTTCTACTTCAGATAGACTAAATACCTGTCTTGTTATGTGTTTTGCATATTACCCTACTGATTTAGATTTAATTGACTAAATGTTATAAAATATTCCAGAGCCATCTTTAAATAATAAATACTCCTTCATAGTGCAAAGAATAAAGCATTTGGAGCCAGACCAGCCTACTTTAGAATCCTGACTTTGTTACTTACCAACATTTGGATCTCAGGCATGTTTCACTTGGCATGTCTCCTCTCTAAACATGTAGTACTAACTTAATACAGTTTTTACGAGGTTCAAATTCATTAATAAGTATGCATACAAAACACAACTTATAGAATAGTTTAATAACACCTTATGAGCTTTGAAAATATAGTTCCTATGTCACGTTATATTAGCTGTTTTAAAAAAACCTAAAGTAATTTTGAAATTGATCACATGCTAAGACATGTTTAAAATAAAAAAATCCCTAAAATACTCATTTATTTTTAGTCCATTACATACTAAAATGTTAGATTTTAGAGTCACTAATTTAAAAACTCATGGTTCACATAACAATAAACTAATAATACAGAGATACATGTGAGCTTCACTCTGCATTACACAAAGTGCAACTTGAGTATGATTTCCTAAGAACTCCATGAGAGAAAATCACAGAGTAATATTAAATATAAATTTAACTATAAATTGATTTGTATAGAACTATTCTGAATTGCTTTTATAGCACATGGTTATTAATACATGAATTCTGAATTGAGACATGGCTTCAAATACCATTGCACTTTCCAAAGTACCCACATAGGAGATCAGATGTGAGAGTAAATAGGTCTTTCCACTTTTTAATGGTTAATAATTACCCTTCCAAATGATACCTTCATTGATAGTACCACTTTATATACAAATTGTGTATGATTCCTTAAAAAAAATTTTTAATGTTTATTTTTGAGAGATACAGACAGAGTGTGCGTGGAGAAGGGACAGAGAGAGAGAGGGAGACACAGAATCTGAAGCAGGCTCCAGGCTCTGAGCTGTCAGCACAGGGCCCGATGCGGGGTCCAAACTCAGGAATGGGGAGATCCTGACCTAGGCTGAAGTTGGATGCTTAACTGACTGAGGCAGCCAGGTGCCCCTGTGCTTGATTATTTTGAATAGGATAATGTTGGAAATGGAAGTGATGTTTTTACATACATTAATGATTTTCATCGTGCTTCATGGAACTTAAGAGGACACTGAATGCAGTGTAGTTGATTTGAAGTATGTTCAGTTCCTTTCTACTCCATCAGGTACTGCATTAGCATGACCCCAGGGTCTGCAGTTTTAAAATCTGGGAATTAGAGCAAAACTTGCCAAGAAAATGATCCTTATAGCAGTCAAAGACTTGGAAAAATGTTCCTCTAAAAACTAGTGTTCTTGGCCTAGCAATAAATATATTGTAATTTTAATTTATAAAAGCAAAGTATGAAACCATTTTTTCTAATGTCGACACTCATGTTGTAAAAAATTCAATTTTTCAGGTGTGTCTTTTAATTTTAAAGCCTATCACGTTCAATGGATCACCAGTTAATACACCATTAGTGCATCATTGTTCAATTATATGAAGACCAAACTACTAGAGAAATGATCCATTTTATAAATTCTTACTATATTTAGATTTAAAATCTGTTGTTTTGTGATCTCTTGCAACTTTATGTCACACATTATCATCTTCTTTTCATTTAGTAGAAGCATGGGGAAAGAAAATGTACTATCCAGTCATGGTTGAGTTTCTTTATGTTTCACTTCAGTTTTCTGGGCATTACTAGTAGCTTTTATTTCACAGTTGTTTCTTGTTTAAGTCTCACACAAGATGACAACAGCATGGGGCAAATCATTTTTGGCTTAATTTGAAATGCTGTTTTCAGGGTATTTTAACAGCAGCAATTCTCATATGAGCAAGTAAAGATCATAAATGTTATCTGTATCTCCCCAGATAAACTACAAATAGAAAAACAAACACACACCAGAATTTGTAAAGTGATAAAGGAATTTAGTATGCCTAAGCCATGCCAGTAGAGTTTGAACATGGACAAAATGTGTATATATGAAATTTGGCACACTCTTAAAAGGAACAAGCTAAAACAAGGAAAATAAAAATGCTACAAATCAAACAAACTCTACACCTGAAATTTAATCTAAATGTATGATATCCAGGTGAAATATATGTATCCTAGGTGTCAAAACAGTTAATAATTACAAATTTATTGCTCTGTGCATGTGTGTGTGCACCTGAGTGTGTATATGTGTTGGGAAAGGAATACTCTTAAAAAGAAACAGTAGAGTTATCTGGTTAACTTACTGAAAAAGATGCTAAAATTATTTCAACAAAAATAGATTGATAAAAACTTGGGAGCAGGTACTGTGCCTTGTAGATTCCTATATCCTCTACCTCAAGCAATTGATCATCGACCCACTGGCTAACAATAAGAATTGTGGGCGCGTAGGGGGCTCAGTTGATTAACTGTTTAACTTCATCTCGGGTCATGATTTCAGAATTTGTGAGTTTGAGACCTGTCGATATTTACTGATATCTGATTGAGAGTGAGTACGTGAATGTCACAAACAAAAGTATATTCATCACATTACCATCTCAAATTAACATTGTTAGTGAACTCTTTGTATTCAGACTTATAATGAGATGCATGTGGGCTTCTCTATATCATCTCTACATAAATTCTAACCATCAAAGTATATAATGAGGCTATCCTCTCCCTAGATCTATATTCTATTTTTATATAATGTAAGCAAGAGATTACATCTACTTTTCTAAAAGCCACCAAATTATAATGACAATTCATATTGTTTGTTTTAAATAAAAACCCCAACCTCTTCACATGAAGAAATCAAGTTACATTTTCTTTTCTGTATGTATGAAGTTGATGTTTCTGAAACTCATTGTAAAAAAATTTATATAAGTCAAATGAAAATTAAAAGTTTGGCTGAAAAGGTGATGACCCAAGGCACATAAGTATATTTAAAATTCATTTACTTATAAACAATAGGGACACTATTTTCACGGTTTATATATTAAGTAAATTATTCTACCGGGCCTGAGATAAACGAATTTGGGAAGGAGATAATACTTTCAGAGTTATTGTCTGGTAGTCATACCCACATAAAAAATGATGAGGGAAAAAACACCTAAAGTTTGTCAGCTTCTATTAATTCTTACTAAATTTTCTTTTCTTTGTATTTTATTATTGAATTAATAAATGCTTTTCTTACCCATCACCTGTCCTAATGCACACTACTTCACTCATATATACACATATATACTAAGCGCTTCTCTAAATAAAAGTGGGAGTAGATATTGCCCTTGTCACTTTGGTAGTTAAGTGAACAAATAGAAGCTCACATGAATTAGATTTGATTTCAGTGAGTTTGTGATGATAATGATAGAGTAGATATTTGCAATCAAAGCCAGTTACTTCTAAAAATTCATGAAGTATACATACCTTAGTAAAAGTAAGTTTTAAAAACAGTAATCTTTTGTGGGGAAATGGAGAAGAAGAAACAGACTTAAATGAATCATGCACAAAAAAAAAAAAAAAAAAAAAAAAGATCTTGTCCTGAATTTGGTTGTAATTGGGTGGCATTAAGCTCGAAACACTTAAAATAGTTTTGCTGTGTTGTTTTTCATTTTTTTCCTTACAAACCTGTTCTTAACTTGTAGTTCTAAATATAAATATAACCGTTGACACTTATTGTAAAAGGGTGCTTTTTGAAGAAAGGTTTTTATCTTGTCCTCTCCCACTTTTTCCAAGACCAGTAATGCATCTTACTGTAAGACAGATCTAATCAACAATGTTACAGTGCCTTCTATGACTTCTCATTTCAGCTTAAAATCTTTTGTCCCCAAGATTCACAGATGATATATTTTTTTTTGTTTTTCTGCATGTTTTACATAGCTTTTCTAGTACTTATCATTCTATTTTTAAAAAGAGTTATCAGCTTACTTTGCCAACCCCCTTAAATCTATTAATACATTTTGTTTCTATATTCATTCTTTATCGAATAACCATGTTTCCAGGAACAATGCGTGTTTCTGAAATATATCTTATTCATTAATAAATACCTTGTACTTAAATCAATATTAAAATTAAGATACATATGTCTAGGACATTCCAAATTCAAATTCTAAGTTCATTTCTTTTACTTATTCTCTCTTATAAAGAGAGAATTAAATGATATAACTAAATATAAATGCAAATTAGAGCTTTGCTCACACACCATATCTTATCTATAAGATTGGCAAACATTCAAAAGTTTGCAAAAATACTTTGTTGCCAAGGCTACATGAAAGCAAGAACTCATACATTTTTGTTGGGAAAGCAAAATGGTTCAACCTTATGAAAGGGAATTTGGCAAATTACATATGCGTTTCCCCTTTTACACTGAGATCTCATTTCAAGAAAAATATTCTAAAATACACTGGCAAAAATCCAAAAATACACATACACACATCTTGTTGCAGTAGTGTTTGCAGTTTTTAACAGTGTTTTGTGACTGCAACTTATTGTCCACCAGTAGATTGAGCAAATGATGATACCACCCCACAGTGGGGTCTCACAATGGGAAATTTGCTGCTGTAATGAGTAATAACTTATATGTCCATATGCTTTTCTGATGTAATATCTGGGATTAATTATTTTATAAATAAAAAGTGGAGTTTAGTGTGTATAAGATGTGGACAAGGTATCAGTTTATTTCTTTCAGCTCCTAATCAACCCTTCTTTGTCTTGTTTTGTGATACCAGAGCAATATCCTCTTCCTAAAAATCCCTTCTTCACAGGTAGCAAAAATATTCAACTTTGTTCGAAGAAAGCATTAGAGTGGCATTTTAAAGAGACAGAGATAGGATGTCACTTCCTTTCCCAATTCTGGTCCTGTTCCCACTTTTCCTTTTATCAAGCATGGTTCCTGAGGTCCATTGATGCTCATATTATAAGAACAAATACAAATTTAAAATAGAAGACTTTAATTGTCCTGTTGAAATTAAGGGAAGAGACTCCACCTTTTTTTAGCGCATTTACCTTGGAGAACTTATACATTCTTTCTTTGCCTTTTTGATATGTGTGTAAATCTATTAAAAGGGTAAATGAGTAACCCAGGAACCTGGGAACCCATCAAAGCCTGAGGGCCATCTCTTGAAATGCAAGATGTAGACCCTGTCTCCCAGTTTCCTGGTTCCGGTTGCAACCTAATCTTTCTCCTGTCATAAGGATATAAGAAATTATTTTTTTCTTTTAAAAGTATTTAGCAAAACAATGGCTACTTCAATTACTAAGTGATTCAGGATAAACCCATATGTAACAAATGGTGCTCTAGAGTCCTCTTAATCAAGGATTAGTTATTGTTTGCCTGAGAAAAATGTGTATAGTGTATCGCTTGGCTACATAAAAGGATATGATTTCTTAGAGTTTTTGTGATCTCTTTAGAAAATACCTGTGATGCACATCATGTTATGGTTTAATACTCTTTCAATAGCAAAACTTGTTTTATTTATCTTCTATTTGTAGAGAGGTTTTCTCAGGTGGCAGGCGATTCAGTTTCCAGTTATATTTCCCCAACAATATTAGTGGATGGCACAGACTCTCCCAACACAAAGATCCTTAATGGCAGTTTTCAGTCAAGCTCTTGGGCCACCTACCCCTAGGACCCAATGTAAAGACCATCTCTGCCACATTCTTCCAGAGAGTGGGCCATTTCTATGAGCAAGTTTCCACCACCATTGAGACAACTGCTTACCAATCTAACAACTGCTTCTACAGACCATCGAAGATTATGTTACCTGTTTTATTACCTATATTACCTGTTTTGCTAGCAAATACCACTTCCACAGCAGCTGTGGCAGAACCCTCCATCAATTCGCCCGACCTAGTGACCACATCTGTAGACCTGGTGTGTCTTACCCACATCTTGTGACAACTGTGGGTGACTCCAACAGCATCGGTCCAGCTTGCACTCACAAAAACTTGCTTTGGCCCCAGTAGGGTTGTTGGCTTCTGAGTTTGTCAGACCATCTTCAAAGAGATTTAAATCTGTCTTTAGAAAGGTGTCTTTCTTTTTGATCACTCAACCTTAGTCTACAGATAATAGCTTTGGGTTTGCATTCACTAATTTTAGATCAAGAGTCTTTCTTTATTTCTTTAAGTAGTTAACCACCTTTATCTGTTAAAAACTCTTTCTATTAAAAATCCCTTTCTTAAAATAAGAGCTTTTTTCCAACTCCTAAATGAATCTGATTGATATAAGAGTTGACATTGGGAGTGATTTTGGCAGACACCCTCTCTAGGATGGGATTGGACTGGGCTTCAGTGTAATGCTGAGCGCCTGGGAAGCTAGTAATCTATAGCATGCAGTGGCTTCTAACTTATCAAGTTATCACATGTAGTTGATTGTGATAAAATTCTAACTGAAACAAGAACCTTGAGAGCCCAAGAGGCTGTTCCACTTGACTGTTATGGAAGTAACTATGGACCACTGCCTGCCTGTAGTGATACATGCATTTTTCTGTATGCTCTGCACTGCTTATAGAAAGAAAATAACCAGCTCAAGTATTTAGCTCTCCCCTTAAATTGAGGCTGAAAATTAAAGAGCTTCCATGACAGCCATAAAATACTCAGTTATTCCTTGTATCTCAGAACCAATATTGCAAAAAGAAACACAAAATTTAATTGTGTTAAACAGAAATACAACATCAACTAGATTCACAGCCTCATCAACTTTCTCACGTGAGAACTAGGGTGTAGATTAGGAGAAAAAAAGGAACTTGAAACTTGGAATGGAAACTTTGAACTCAGATGAAACTGAGGATTTTGGATCCTGAGTTACACAGGCTTCCTTGCTAGTGGGAGTGGCATGCCCTCTTGTTTGTTTTCAGTAACTTACCTTTCTGTACATTAAAACTTGTAATACATTTTGGGGGGAACAGACGCCTTGCAAGGGCATATCCATTCTCCTCAAGTCCATCACAGCCATCTTCTACTACTGTGAGACTCCTACTAACGTCTCTTCTCTACCAAGATCATTAAACAGAAACATTGGCATGTCCTTGGTGAAACTGCAGGTGTTAATGTCATGATAAATGCACTTTAAAAATCATTAGTGGTAATACTTACTAAATTCAATGTATGTCACTTGTTTACACAGAAGTCAGAAGGTGCTTGAATAATAACTGAATTATCTAAAAGTTAGTCTGGTTTTAACTCAAGTTGCAGCTGTTATTTTGATGTAGTATCTTTTTTTAAGAGAGAGAGAGACAAAGAGAGCGAGCACAAGTAGGGGATGAGGGAGAACGGTGGGGAGCGAGATCTTAAGCAGTCTCCACACTCAGCACAGAGCCTGACTTGGGGTTCCATCCCATGACCCTGAGATCATGACCTGAGCTGAATTCAAGAGTCTGAAGCTCAACTGACTGAGACACTCAGGAGCCCCTGATCTTTATTGGGCAAATCATCACAATTCCTTACACTTCATATGCAGCTATTGGTTTGGCTAATACTGGCTTCTCTATATCAATATGAAAATATTATTAGAAGAAATTTGCCCTTACTTGGTTGAGCCAACAGTGCACCTTCACAGTTTTCTGAGGGGGATATTAATTCTGTTCTCTGCTACAGTACTGTCTGTAAATATTTTGACTTTTTTCATATTCCACTTCTTATTACTGATTGTATCATTCTGATTGGATCTAATCAGTAGGAAGTAGAAAGTACTTGAACATCTTAGTATTATATATGCCAACTAGAAGAGAGATTGACAAACTCAATCTTTTATAAATAAAACTTTATTGGAACAGAGCTATGATCATTTGTTTACATATTTTCTATAGTTACTCTTATACTATAGCAATAGAATAGATATGGCAGACATCATATCTACTACAGATTTAAAAATATTTATTATATTGTCCTTTACAGAAAAAGTTTTCTAACCCTTGAGATAGAGGGTAGGAGATAAACATGCCATAACCTTAGGGGCTTGCTACCTAAATGAAGATTCTGGGGGTTCAGTGTTTTGCAAAGGTACATGATAATCCCTGAAAAAAATTCAGAGGCCTGTATACCAAATAAAGTTCCTTGGGATTGCGTGAGCATACTTATAATGCTTGATTCTTCTGACAGTCAAAAAACCCTGTCACAATCTGATCATTATTTTCCTTAATTTTTGAAGCAGTCTCTCAGAAATGAAAAGGATGGCCCTGGATCCTGCACCTCCCCCACAAAATACCTGTCAACACCTCAGGATGTTTTTCTCACTCTCTTCCTCTTGGCTGTTTCTCAGTCTTTTCATGGGCTAAAGAATGCCATTTAGCTTTTGGTTTGGGTGAGTTGGGCAAGTTAAAATAACTACCAGCAGGCAATCCCTCCAAGAGCAAGACCTAGACTCAATTATTCAATTAACTGGAAACCCCAGGGCCTTTGAGTCATCTGCCAGATTATGTTGGAGGATCTGTTGCCTTGTGCTTCTTAACAGATGCAAATAGAGCTTTCAAGGCTCCAACAGTTGTAACCAACAGTTTCTATGGACCTCTGGAACTGTACTTCTTATCTGGAATCAGCCCTAGAAATTTATTTTCATCTTATTACCACAGTGACATACCCCTTAGGAGTGGTCATAAAAGACTTACAAATACTTAATTTTTTAATGTTTATTTATTTTTGAGACAGGGAGAGAGACAGAGCATGAATGGGGAAGGTCTGAGTGGGAGACAGAATCTGAAGCAGGCTCCAGGCTCTGAGCTGTCAGCACAGAGACCAGTGTGGAGTTTGAACTCATGAACTGCTAGATCATGACCTGAACTGAAATTGGATGCTTTACCAACTGAGCCACTAAGGCCCCCGAAGACTTGTAACTATTTAAAGAAACTATACGAGTATATCATATGGCCCTCAGGTGACTAGGGTGATTTCACTGAAATGAACCGAAATGCGGTTCCTTGGTGAACTTTTCTCTGAGAAGTTAAAGTTCCCTGTGAGACAAATAGAACAGATTTGATCTCAGCCACTGCTGATCACATTATTCAGATTGGCCAATAGCAGTTTACACATGAGAAAATTCAACTGAGGCCAAGATGTTGTAAAACCAATAGGTGAATAATTATGGGGAGACATTTGAATCTCTTACATGTCTACATGTCTTGTGAACAGAGACACACACTTGAATTTTTTTTGGTGGGGGAAGGACCATCTTTTCTAACATTTTGCTATGATGATCAATCTTGGAAAATATAGTGTCTTCTTCAGAATAAATGACAGGTTTTCTTACTCTCCATTATAAAAGATTCAGGTTCTTTCTGCTCTGGGGTCCTCCTCTCTAATGTAACAAATTGTGGGTACAGGCATCTATCTTGGCTGATCAGCATTGTCCCTGTGGGACTCAGGTTCAAGCAGAACTGAGGCAAATATGGTAATGTTCATGATTTTTGCTGTGCCATCAGTAGTAATGTCATTTACCTCTGACCCAGGGATCTCATCTCTTTAATCAACCTCCATAACATTGTGGCAAACTAATGCATTGGTTTGCATTCAGGGTAAACATTTGGACCCATTACCGTTCTTGATATTCCTATTCCTTATCCCAGTCCTCCATTTTTTTTTTCTTTTATTTTATCATACAGTTTATTTTGCTTCTTTACCTGGCTTTCCCCTCCCAAATTTCTTCCTATAACATACAGTCCATTAAATTAGGGGTTTGTATCGTATTCACTGATGTAGTCTTAGTTCTTAGAAGAGTACTTGGCACATAGTGGATGATGTATAAATATTTATTGGATGACTGAATAAACTCTGTAACAATAGATATAACAATAAATAAAAAAATTAAAATTAACTACCAGGACATACTAATCTGATCTATACACAAATAGGCTCAAATAAGAAATAGTCTTTTTTGAATAGAAAAATATATAGTCTAAAATAGTTTTGAAACAGAACTAAAATTCAATGAATTTTTTAGCATATAATAAAACCTGCTAGATAAAACAAATCCTAGATCCAAAACCAGCTCCTTAATATTATAATATTATAAGATTCTGTTATATATGGAAAGACTTGGAATTTTCCAGCAGTGTATATGACCCCAAGGCAAGTCTGTCTAATTTTGTCTAGGAGAATTAACAAGCCCACACGGCTAAGAAAATAAGCCACGGTATCTTATCACAATCTTTTCATAATATAAGTAATAATTTTCTCTCATTTGATTTGCCTTCTTAATCAATCAACCACAATTATTTTTTCCAATTGTTGAGATGAAGGAAAGGTGTGGTATTTATTAGCTTTCTAGGAATCCACCGATATAAAATTCAGCAGTGTTTTTCCTAAGAAGGTAAGGATAGATAATTATGAGAACATTTATTAATAACCTCTACCTCATTAACTGAATAAGTATAAAACATATAAAGGAAAAATCAAGAAAAAATAACAAATGTTTAAGTGTATAAAGGATTTTTAGATAAATACATCTTTTAAAACTAAGAATAGAAAGGAACTTCTTTAGTTTAGAAGTAAAGGGGATCTTTAAAAATGTAGAGCTAAGGTCATCCCCAGTAAACGAACTTTAGAAACATTTCCATTCAGCTTAGCGGAAAGAAAAACCGCGATACCCCAATCATTTCACATTATACGGAAGTCAACTAATTCCCTAAGACAAGAAATGGGAAATTAGGATCATGAGTATTGGCAAGAAAACAATGAAAATATCATTTGCAGGAAATGTAACTGCCTAAATAATATATGAAAACGTATTTTAAAATAATTTCGTGGACATAGAATAAGCATACATGAATAATTATTGAATTTATAAAATTTCAGTAACTGATTGAAACATCATAGAATCCCTTTGTGATCTGCCATCTGTGGTGGAACCTGTGACAAGATAGAAATTTTTGTGAAAACCCTTATGGGGAAAACCGTTGCCCTTGAGGTTGAGCCCTCAGATACAATCGAAAAATGTAAAGACCGAAACCGGGGTAAGGAAGGAATTCCTCCTGATCAGCAGAGACCGGTTTTGCTGGCAAGCAACTGGAAAATGGACGTACTTTGTTTGACTACAACGTTCAAATGGAGCCCCCCACCTTGTGTTGAGACTTCGTGGTGGTGCTAAGAAAAGGAAGAAGTCTTACACCATTCCCAGGAAGAGTAAGCATAAGAGAAAGAAGGTTAAGCTGGCTGTCCTGAAATACTGTAAGGTGGATGAGAATGGCAAAATCAGTTGCCTTCATCCGGAGTGCCCTTCTGATGAATGTGGTGCTGGGGTTTTTATGGCTAGTCACTTTGACAGACATTATTGTGGCAAATATTTTCTGCCCCACTGCTTCAGCAAACTGGAAGACAACGAATTGTGTATGAGCTAATAAAAAACAAACTAAAAACTACAATAGAATAAATTTTCCATCAACAGTAACAAAGATCCTTGGAAAAAATCAATTAGGAGACATTGATGGAGAAATTACAAATATCACTTTAAAAAGAAGCTGACCAAAGAGAGACAATTTCAATATTGATGAATGACAATATTCAAATTATGAACAGATTGATTACATCCAAAGAATCTTGACTTCAAAAAATTCCAATAAAACCTCCAATGCTATTTATTCACATTTAGAGAAAAATGTATCTTAAAATGACTGAATGAAAGACAAGCTCAAGAGAACCAAGATAATTGTTAAATTTTTTAAAAATGTGGAAAATTTCCACATCTAATAATAAGATATCATGATGCTATTTTATTTTGATTTCAAAAAATATATTAAACTACATGTTTGGAAACCTACTATTGTAAAAACCTAATAATACTGGCATAAGGCAAATACCCTTTAAAGTGCATATCTAAACAAATTAGAAAGTAAGAGCAACCTACAGATATCTAAAATAAGGAATTACTGAACCCAAAGGGGTTAGGGAGCACTGGAGACATGATTTGTATTGTTAAAAGTAGAACATCTGCTTCTCATAAGTGATGGAGGAGAACGTGGAGCCTCTGGCCCAAATCAGGTAAAAAGTGAAGACTTAAAAAGAAATCTAAGATGTTTGGAAGGTTACATTTTTAAGGAAAGGTAAACTTGGAGGGAAAAAAAATCATATTTTCAAAGGAAAGTTTTGAAACAGCTAGTACTATACCACGCATGTGTATGCGTATACGTGTGTGTATGTATAATATATATACAATATATTTAATTATATATTTAATGTATTATATGGTTAATATACTCAATATATTAGACATAGTATCTATTTTCCACATAAACTGAGAATTCCCAATCATAGTACTTTCTCCAAGAAGTTTTTATTCTTCCACCTTCATTTCTATTGGGATCCAAAAAAAAAGACTTAAAGCTATTGTCAATGTTAGTAGAACACTAGGTACTTAGCAGAAGGAAATATGTATTTTTTTCCTCAATAGAGTTTTTCTCAATGGAGTCTATCTTATACAGTGACATGAGACTTCATGAGCCATGAGAAATTGTCATCTGGACAAGAAATAAGAGAATTTGTCAGTAATGGCTGAATATTTGCTATATTTGAGGATATATAAATTTTGTTTTGCAAATAATTAAATAAAAATTACATATACGTAAAATATTTGTTATTTAGAGTGGTATTCACATTAATTTTGAATTCCTCAGTCTTAACTAACCAAATATGTTTGAGAGAAAGTGTTCAATTTTTTGTTGTTTGTAATTGATCTGTTTGTTTAGTTTATGAACAGATATTGTCATAACTCTGTGAGTCTCCAAGCTGAAAAGTACTTCTCCCTTTGGACAGAAATACGAGCACCCTGATATGTAATTCTATTCAGTGTCACTCATTTACCTATCAGCTCTCCCTGCTAAAACGTTTGTGGATATGCTTACTAAAAAACATAAAAAGCTCTCCATAAAATGCATTATTTAAGGCAGTAGCATTTTAATTTGTAATTTATTATGGAAAATAAAAATAAACAAAAATAAATACAAGTAAACATAATACTATGGAAAATAAAAACAAAAGCCTAGTTTTCATTTTCTCTAAATTTTGCTAGACAACGAAAGCATCATTGTACTTGTAATTATTTTTCACTGTTTATACACATAATTTACTGTCTGAGGCAGAAAACAAGACACATGCAAAGTCTTCACTATGTTAAGGTCAGGTAATCAATTTCCTATCCCAAAAGACAAAACTAATAGTACAGAGGATTATCACTAAATACAAGCAGCTGCTTTTGTAAGACTGGAGCTTTTCTAGGGAATCCTGCAATAATGGAGTAGGTAGGAAACAGAATCCCATGTACGTCTATCTGAATTCTGTGAAAACTGCATAGGTGTTTTTTAACTACAGATGAAACAAGGATTAATTTTGCTTTGATTCAAGTAATTGCTATTAAACATCAATGCATTTGAGGCAAAACATGGAATGGTAATGAAGAAAAGAATATTTATCTTTATTCTGAATGTCATTCAAGATTTCATTCTTAATAAATGTAATTCAAATTCTTATGCATTTAAGAATTTCAGGAATTTACCTGATAAAAACCATTTAATACAACTATTAAATTTCATACATGCTATCTCTACATATTATCAAAAGCTAACCGTTTTTATACCATATTTAATAGAATTGATAACAACCCCACATATTATTTTCTTTTCACAAGTTCATACAATGTTGTAACACTCTGTAAAGACTGATTAAATATAAACAATTCCTAAATTTAATTAATGCTATAGATCAATTTCATTTCGTAAGAAAACACATATGCCATTTTATTCTTCTCTAAGGGTTTTATCTAAAAATCTATTGATGCAATGTTTCTCATTAATATTTCAAATTCCCCTTAGTTTTAATTCTAGGCATGATATACGCAGGCAAATTGTATAAGACTTTGTCCAGAATATAAACAAAGTAAGCAGTTATCTTAACATTGAAATTATTTCTTTGCATATTTAGCCAATTAGTTTGACATCTTAGCAACATTCAACATGACTGGAAGAACATTTCTTTTGAAATATTTTTTCCTAATCTCCATCAGGAGATTTTTTTCTCCTCAGTTTTCTTTCATGGCTATTACTTTTCAACCTGTTGTGTCAATACTGGAATTTCTCAAGACTTTGTCTTAGACTCTCTTTTCTCATGTCCACTCTGTTTCTAGGTGAATTAATTTATTTACACATTTTTTAAATCATCTGGTATCAACTCATAAATTCTATTTTTCATCTTTGGAACTCCAGACCCATATATTCAACTACATTCTAATAATTCCAGTTGTGCTAATTGGCTAATTTCTTAGCCACTTTAAAATAAATGTGCTCAGAAATGAATGCCTGATTCACTTCCCACCCTACTGCTTTCCCATCCCCATTGTACACCTGAGCCTCCACCGATTTAGTGAAAAAATTAAGTCTACCTGTGTTCTCCATTTCAAGAAGTTTTATTGGTTCTTCATAAAATCTAGGGATTATCTTTGATATAATGTTACATGTCCTTTTCCTTCCTTCTTTGGCCTTTCAAATATCACCAGTCTATTGACATCTAACATCTAAAATACATATCCATACCTTCACTGTTTTCTATGGGGCCTGCCATTATTCTTGTGCAGCGAGTATCATCCTGCATTACTTGAAACTTTAATATGTTTCTCTTATTCTCCTCTCAGATCTAAAGGCCACATCCAGTTCATTCTCCACAAAGTTGAGAGAGTTCTTCCATAAGTATAATATTCCAACCTTTCTATGATTCAAAAAATTCAATCATTTCCCATAGTAATTAGGCTAATTCACTAAGCCTAATGTTAGCTCCCCACTTCAGTACCATTTCTTTTTTTGCTTAAGTTACTAATCTTGTCTCTCTTGTTGTTGCTTTCTCTTCATGTTCTAATCACTGTAGAATTTTTTTTTTCAGTTTCTTGAACACAATGAAATATTCATTGCACCAAAGCAAACATTCGTCCCTTTCCATCAACCATCTTCCCCCTGTTCATCATTCGGCTTACCTCCCATAAGTGTTTCATTTTCAAATAGATCTGATTCAACTCTCAATTCCCAAGTAGGTATTCCTGTTATACTCACCTAAATTCATCTTCAGTGTTTATTCACATTGATTATCTATTTAACTAGATATCTATCTGCTTCTCGATCTATCTATTCACCTATGTAGGTAGGTATGATCTATCTGTACTCATTTTAGATTCTTGATTAACTTTAAGGATCATGACAGGATGTTTGTATTTGTTTTACCATTGTTTTTCCAGAATCCTCCATGCTATTGGATATCAAAATATACTAATAATACTATAATCAATAATATCATTAATTGTTGAATGAGTGAAAAATTGACAAACAAATGATCAAATTCTATAATGAATAGTTATCTATACATATATATGTATAAATTGCCAAATTTCCTAATTTCAGCACATTTATACTTACTAATAGTGTGCTTAAGTTTTCAAAAATTGATTTAACAGCAAAAATTTAGTGCACTCAATTTAGTGCTCCACATTAGATACCAAATTATGATTGCAAAGCACATCATTAAAGTTGAAAATACAAAAAATTACACATAAAAGAATATTATCTTAAAACACAAGCTTATATTTTACCTTAAATTTGTGAACATCATGGTCTCATGTATCGCTAATAAAAACTATAATACCCAGACAATTTCATTTTTTCCTTGACAAATTATTATTATCTAGGGAGAATAGTTGGTAATTTTTTACAAGGGCTTTGGGACTGAAATTTTTAGCATTCATCTTCACATGACTATTGGGTGGACATTTTGCAATATAAGAGAATCAGAGAAAATATACACAAATGAATATTTTTGTACAGTCATCTCAATTTTTAAAATACTTTTTAACACTTGTCATGCCTTTGTAATTAGCACAATTTGTTGTAGAACTAAACAATTACATACCCTTTAGTCACTGAAAGTAGCAACAACCCTACATGCTCACAGTAAAATGCTTTTATCCTGTTAAAATATAGGTTTGGGCAACATTTTAATGAATGTTTAGTGATTTAATCATCATTGATAACAAACAAATTCTAAGTACCCACAAACCTGTGTGAAAGTATTTTCGGTGTTGACTAAGTCAGCAGGAGACTTTGAAGCTGTTCTGCCTCTTCACTTGGAGAATCTACTTCTGTAAAATGTGATAGCAGAGAAACATCAAATATGCTTTATAAAACATCAGGAACGCAGATAGAACAAGGTAAGCACACTGTTTATGACATTGATTCCTAAAAAAAAGATGAAAAGCAAATCAGAATATTCAATAATAAAGTATGATTGATTTATTATCATTGATTTTATCATACTGATCTTAATACCAAAATGCGCATTAGTTCAAATTCAGTGAAGAACTAATGGAAAACAATTAAGCGTGGTACCATGGTTCACAAATTATATAATGTGATCTCTGGCTTCAAGGAGCTTAAAATCAGAAATGAGCCACAGAGTCACAAATATACTCAGGAGAGTCTGAGTATATTGACTGCTCTCAGATATTTTAACAATCAGAAACAAGCCATAGAAGGTTGTGTTTGTGTCTGTATTGTATGTATATCTACAGGGCTTAGCAAGTTTAGGAGGGCTAGTTTTTGAGCCGAAGTTTAATAATGAATGTTGGGTTAGTAGAAATGATGAATTAGAATATTTTGAGAAATGCAGCATTGTAGACAAAGTCTGAAAGAGTAAAAAAAAGTAAAAAGCAAGTAGTTTAGTTTTAATTTGAGAATCCAGAAATTGTTAGTAGACAATACAAACAGAAAATCTGGATTTTAAAATTATATTGTATATTGAGTTCTTTGAGTTTTAGAGGAAACGAGAAGTTATTGAATACTTTCAAAACAAAAATGTTTTGATCAGTTCTACATTTTATAGGGGTGACTTTATCCAAGCATGATTATCTTGCAGAAGGAAATAGGCTCACTCCCACAAAATTTCACTGGCCTTACTATTCTCCATCATTCAGAGGAAGCTGGCATTTGTGAAATGGCCAAACAAAATTAATTTAAAAAAACCATGCAACTGAGTAGCTGTCCTGCTGGGAGCAGCACCGGCCTCTCTGAATGACAGTCACAGCAAGGAAATGGCAGCGTTTGCACAGCTCCTGCCATGAGAAACAAAAACTGGTATCTCCTTCTGCTACTACTGGCTCACATTGGAAATGAGCCTGCTGGTATTGACCAGGCCTCACAATATTCCAGATCAGACCAATAATCCCCACAGACTCCTCATAAGGAAAATCATAGTCCTGCCTTTTGAAAAGAGATTTCAGATGAAAGCACTGTGGATGATTGTCGAAAGGCTCTTCCTATGGGCCTTGAAGATCCAAGACTTACGTAATAAAGGGGGCTAAGAACCCAAGAGTTACAATTGAGCCTGGTCCTGAGACAAAGAGCCTAATTTAGAGTTAAGGACAGATATCCACCCCCACCCAATTGTTACTGCTTGGAGCACCAGCCCCCCCAAAGCATTTGTGATCAGTATTTGGAGTGACTTATTCTGGCCTTGAATATGCTGATTGCTCCCTGTGAAGGAACCTATTGAGGAACTTCTTCTTTTGTGATTATGGGAGCAAAGGTGTTTCCTGAAAGACCTGTTTTTCTTAATACTTCTCCTTAAACAAGCTATTGACCCCTGCTCACAAAGAAGTAACTTTACCCCTTTTATGCTAAAAACATTGTCTTGTATGCTAAAGATACCTTCCTTCCCCATAGGATAAGCATCTAAATCACCTACCTCAATCACTATTGATAAAAGTTATGCATGAGTCTTCCACAAATCTATGTTCCAGGAAATTCTTACATATCAAAGAAGTTTGTCATCAGAAATCATTGTCTAAGGCAAATGCTACTTCTGTGCTGTCCCCCAAACACTTAATTATAAAATAAAGTTGAGCCCCAGTCAGAGCAGAGATGCCTGCCTGGTGATCAGAAAGAATCTCAGGGCTCTTTCACTCTCTCTCTCGCCGACACCATCCATCGTTCAGGGACCCCTGGACCTCAGCCAGAGCCAGCATCTGGCACTGTCCCACATGATAGAGTATATTATTTATTTATTTATTTAGTTAGTTAGTTAGTTTAGTGTTTTCAAGTTTATATTTAAATTCTGGTTAGTTAACAGTTAACATACAGTGTCATATTAGTTGCAGGTGTAGAGTTTAGTGATTCAACACTTACATACAACACCCAGTGCTCATCAACAAGTGCACCCCCTCATCACCTATTTAACCCATCCCCCTGCTCACCTCCATTCTCGTAACCATCAGTTTGTTCTCTATCGTTAAGAATCTGTTTCTTGGTTTTCCTATCTTTCTGCCCCCGTGTGTTCATTTGTTTTGTTTCTTAAATTCCACATATGAGTGAAATCATATGGTATTTGTCTTTCTCTGACTTATTTTGTTTAGCATAATACTCTTTAGCTCTATCTATGTCATTGCAAATGGCAAGATTTCATTCTTTTTAGTGGTTGAGTAATAATCCATTGTCTATATATACCACAGCTTCTTTATCCATTCATTAGTTCTTGGATATTTGAGCTCTTTCCATAATTTGGCTATTGTTGATAATGCATCAAGTGGTGCATGTATCCCTTTGAATCAGTATTTTTGTATCTTTTGGGTAAATACCTAGAAGTACAATTGCTGGACTATAGAGTAGGTTTTTTGTTTGTTTGTTTGTTTTACTTTTTGAGGAGCCTCCATAATGTTTTCCAGAGTTGCTGCACTGGTTTGCATTCCCACCAAGAGTGTAAAGTTCATTTATTTATTTTGAGAGGGAGAGAAAGCACGACTAGGGGAGGGACAGAGAGTGGCGGAGAGAGAGAGAATCCCAAGCAGGCTCCTTGTTGTCATGCCCAATGTGAGGCTCGAACTCACAAACTGTGAGATCAAGACCTGAGCCAAAACCAAGAGTCAGATGCTTAACTAATGAGCCACGCAGGTGCCCCTAACAATATAAATTTTTTAAAACAAATGCCTCTTTATGGAGACATCTCTTCCATAACAAAATGTAGAGACCAAGGCAGGATAAAAAAAAGAGTGTCTCATTTCACCACTAAAACTGTCAACTGACTAAAGGAAACCTTTTTTTCCCCTATAATCTTGATGAGTTGGGAGGTTCTACTGCCTGAAAAATGAATGCTTTTCTGAGAGAAGTAAGTCACATTTCTGACAAAATGGAAGTTAAGACTGTCATTGGACAATTGGGGTCTTCGTCCACTGAGCCTACAGCATAGGAGGAGGTTGTATATCAACTGTACTTGGAAAAAATTGACTGTCTGCTTCACAGGAGGGTCAATGAAGATTTTTTTTTCTAACCAATATGACACACTGTGTTGTTTTTTAATTCTTCTTTCTAATAGTCCTAATAAGAAACAACTCAGTAAAGAAAAGGTCCCCAAGAACTCAAATGATGTGATTTGGTAGGTAGAAGACTCTATCCAGTTGAATTTAAAGGAAACATAGAGGAGGGAGATGGTGAATATGATCACAATATTAGCCTTATGACTATAAAACATACATCTATGGCAATCTTCTGTATGCTAATAAATTATTTCATTTTATCAACCCCTCTGGCTACCTTATATGAAGAACCCTGGAAAACTAACATTTTAGGTTTCTGGAAGGAAAATGATCAAATTAATGTCACTTCTGATTATACAATAGTGGATGAGAAGCTGTACTGGGGACACAGCGATCCACCTGAAAGGGGTGGGGGGGAGGAGGAGATGCTGAATGTAAAAAAGAATGGAGGATGTGGGATTTCTTTTACCTGCCAATATGGATTCACTCTCTATCCTGGTATATCTTGCTCAGTGCCCCAAGATGTTGGCTGTTCAGTGTATTTCATTTGGCTCCAATGCTTCCTTGCTTCCAATTTATTTAAGCCAGTGGGTAACACCAGAAGTCAAGAAGGAGATCAAAGGGTGGGAGAAGGGGGAGTTTGCTCTGTTGCTACTGTCTCCATTTTCCTGTCTGTGGGTTCACCTTATACAAGCAGAGCCCCTCCATTGAAAGCTTTAGTACTGCCTGATGACCTTCCCAGCTCTCTCTTTCTAGATTTCATCCACCACACCTTCTCCTTGTCCTTTCTGACCTTGTAGTGGTAAGGGCTCTTCTTCCATTCAACAGTTCCTCACACTGCTAAGGTTGCTGTGGTTTCCCTACACTTTGTAAACTTTGTGTGCTTTATTTGTCCAAGCAATAATCTTGCTGGCTTTGGGGTTGTTTCTTAGTAAGATTAAAAGTCATGATTGTTGTGATCTCTAAATTGACCAAGTTAGGGTCTTTAGGGATTATTTTGTCTTGGCAGCAATTAATTAGAAGGCTGACAATCTGTACAGCCTCAATACATATCAAATGGATTTTTTTAAAATCATACAGTCGACTGCATCTTTAAAAATTCAAAGTGAGGCAAATGCATCTGTGAATTCTATCTTATAACACACTAATCAGTACTAGAAAACACGTAGTTTATTTGCATAAGCCAATTGGTTTTGTATTTATTGTAATGCTGCAGAATTTAAGCTGATTGTTTATCACAAATTGTATGGAGGAACTTGTTTTGATTTGTCAGTATTTCAAATGCGGAAACCACTATTACTACCTTGCTAAGGATCCACAAAGAATTATTCAAAGTATATGTACTTTATTTTTTTCTTTCTCCCTGATGTTAATATATATTAGTACACCAGAACTTATTGCATGTGTCATTTTATCAAAGACTCCTAAGGAGAATCTTTGAAAGAAAAAAAACAAAATAGAAGTAAAAGTACTAATTTGTAGGGTCAACAAACATTATTTAAAAATAAAGCCCATCTCTCCCGAAGTCAAGATTATACTATATGTTAACTAACTAGAATTTAGATAAAAACTTGAAGCAAAATAAAATAAAGCCCATCCAATATCAGATTTTTAAAGTTATAGATATTTTCTGTATTTGGGTTTCTTAATCTCAATCTGCTAATTTCTTAATAATTGTGTAAATACTTGAGTGTATTTATAAAGAGAAATGAGACAAAAAGATTCTGTTACATGCTGAAAGAGTATTTTATTTTATTTTAAATGCTTATTTATTTATTTATTTATTTATTTATTTATTTATTTATGAGATAGAGGAAGGGGCAGAGAGAGGGATCCAGAGGGTCCAAAGTGGGCTCTGTGCTCACAGCAAAGAGCTTGATGTGGGGTTTGAACTCACAAACCTCAAGATCATGACCTGAACCAAAGTCGGATTCTTAACCCACTGAGCCATCCAGATGCTCCTGAAAGAGTATTTTAAAGTATAGATTTGTTTTTGCCTCTAGTCAAAGCACAGCTCTTTTTGTTGAAAAGTCAGCTCCCATCATTATTTATCTCTTTGAACTTGTAAGGAATGACACTAAAATGACACTGAATTAATTTAAAATTAAATGTTTAATTAAAACAATTAATTATCAGTGTGTTCTCATTAGAGTAATTTGTATATATTTGTGAATGTTTTAAATGTATATACACAGATTCCCTTTTAACATGGTATCTATAATTTCTCATAAATGAGTGTGACTATTTGCATTTATATACACATACTCTGACAGTTTTTTTTACCCGCATCAAATTTCATGGGATCTTTCAGTATCTATGATTGAATAGATTTGTTAGGCTAGGAATAAATACATAGTGCCAAAATCTACCTGTTCCCTCTGAGAAGTACATGGGAGAAACAATCTACTAGGGTCCTTTTAGTTAGAACTATCACAAGCTTATAAATTCTTATTTTTCACTTTTCTCCATTATTTCCCCAATGTGTAGTATATGAAATGTGCTGATCTCACATGGGAAATAGAAAAATCTGGACTGATATAATAAAGACATCTGGTGAAAATATAAATTATTTTATTATTAAGTAGGATATAAAATATACATGAAAAAACACTTTACTATTTGATTTGAAAATAACTTTTTGATGATGTATATTGTGTGGTTCTTTATAATCTCAAAGGCATTTACTTAAAAACAAATTCCAGGAATGCCATTCTGGCATATGCAACACAGAAAGCTAATTTCCCTGAACAACAGTCTAGCAAAATCCCCCTCAGAAATATCTCTAAGAGCAAATTGATGGATGTATAGTTTCCATGCAATTCAAAATCAAATGAATCTGTCACTGAGAATTGGAGGGACTTGGCTGTAGTAATTTTTTTTCTTTATTTTATTTTACACAGATAAGTTTTTTCCTCTATCCTGAATGTCAATGTCTTATCAAATTATAGACTCAGTTCTCTTGTTTTCCTATTATTTACATTATGTGAAAGTGAGGTTAGGTGGGTTTTGATTTTCTAAATTTTTAGCTCTTTCACTCAACTTTTAATTTGTGCCAAATGGACCACATTTTTAAATTTTTTCACCTGTATGCTTGTTGACTTAGCAATGTACCCTTGAAATTTCAACAGTATCTGGCACATAGTAGACAATACATCTAATGGGTGCATAAATGACATAATTATGCATAAAACTAATTGTCAAATCACTTACATTACAAACTGACTTTTACATCTTGCCCCAAATCTTCCTGTTCTAATCTCAACACTGATAGTCCAGAAACATAAGATCAAGCTATCATAAAAAATTTTATTACACACCAGAAGGTCATTCTTAACCCTTTAGTTTTCCCAGTGTATAGTTATTTTGAATTTCTTAAAAGTTTACATTCTGTTGGTTTTAGTTTATTCTCTTCTGGATGAGGGAGAAAACATTTTAATTATCAGATCATATTTTATATATAAATTATCAATCTGCAACTTACTTTCGGACTCAGCTTTATTTCAAAATAACACTAACAAGGTATTACCAAGTCAAGAAAAAATGTCTTAAGTGTGATTGTTATTAATATAGTTTTGCAAATATGTAATGAAATACTAAGTAATTCATTTCAATCCCTCCTTTTTTTTTTTTGTTCATTGTGACTCATCCAAATCTGGATCTAATTGTGAAATCAATGGAACATATATAGGTGAAGTTTAGAGACTTGAACAAAAACATGATAGATGCACAGTAAATGTGATCTTCAATCTTTAAGACTAACCTATGAGAACAAAGACAATAGACAAAGTGATTCAACTTCGAAGTATCCTAAATTCATAGACTTAGAAAGAGAAAGCTCCTCAAAAGGCTGCATTATGAACAAAATATGCAAAATGTTTAACATTTTGGTCTTAAAAAGCATGTTGCACATTTATAGAAAAACAATGAAGATCTAAAATAAATCTCTAACATATGTACAAATGAACAAAATAGCATCTCCGTTTTTATGCTAACTGCAAAGCATGACAGCATTACCACGGACTCTGAAGAGAAGAGTGACAAAGTCTCCATTTCCTAAATGCCTTTTTCAGTTGCTTGTTAAAAAAATATTCCTTCCTCCATCACATTTACAACCACAACTCTGCCTCTGGCACTTTGTGGTGTCAGAGGCTACCATCTGGAAGGTGGTTGTGTATAGTAAATGAGTTTTAACAGAACCAATTGTGTTGGTTTCCTCCAGAGGGAAGAGCCCCTAACTGCAAAAATTCTTCGTACGGCATTGAATTTTGCTGGAGAGTCTGCCCTACCTATTTGCTATATACACACTTGCCACCAGCTGTTTTATGCACTCTTGGCTCCTCAGCTGAGACAATTAAGGGAACAGGATTTGGCATTCTGTATAAATATGAGATAAGACTCTGGAGCTCTTTCCAGGTTGGCAGAGCATGGGGTAAAAAACACTGCTTTGCTCCAGAATAAAGACTTTTTAATCTTATAGGCAATGATCGAGGAATGTAAAAGGCAGATGCTAAGAGGATAATATGGGAAAATATGGAAGCCTGGCCATCAGCAAAATATTGTAAATTAAATTAAGTGCATAAAAGTAACTGCACCCTACAAAATGGAAAAGGAGAGAAAATGCTAAATGTTTGGGTAGGGGGAACAAATTGGGATATTTTGCTCTGTGTGATGCTTCTCCTGAGTAGTGCATCTAGCTAAACATTATCCATAGTAGCTACATTTTCACTCCTGCTTCTATCATGTACGGGGGTGTTGATCTGAAGCCCTATAAAGAAAAGAGCATGGGGGACAGAACAGGGGAAGTGATGAGTGAGGTAAGTATGTTCTCTAGAGTAAAACTACTGTTCAAGTTACAGGAAAAAAAAATAACTTCCTAATTAAATTAAAGTTGTTTGGTGATGTTTTAGCTGTAACGATGCTACCCAGTGAACATTCTCACCTTTATAATTTGTTTTCTACTTAGAAAAGCTATAAATAAATATGACAATTTACTAATTTCTATGTTCATTCGTGTTGACACTGTAGCTTTTTTCTGTACTGTAAAATTTCCTATGATCAATATGCCATTTTTAAATGGAAAAAAATAAAATTAAAAAAAGAAAGGATTTTTCTTTCCCATCTCCTATAAAACCAGCGATTGAAACTATTTTAAGTAGGCTTATAGGTCTGTTTCTTGAGAGAGAGGAAAAAAATGCATGCATGTGAAGGTGATTCCAGAAGCTATATTTCCTACCTAGACTTCTAGCCCAAACACTGGATTCACATCCATAATTACTCGATATCTCAACAAGACAAACATCTCAAAACTGAAAAAGCCAAATCAAAAATCTTGATCCTGCTATCACTTAATTTGCATGTTTACCATTGTTTAGATTTTGTAAGAGGCAGCATTAGCATTCAATTGTTAAAGAAACAGTAGCACCCACTTGTGAGGCCTAAAGTAATTATATTCCCTTCGATACTTCTCTTTCCCCAACTACATACTCTGAAATTTATTTCATTGAAAAATCCCATTTATACTACCTACTATATATATATATATATATGGACACTGCCCATGTCTTTACATATATCTTTCCATGATCCTAATAAAAGCCGCTGTCAACTCTCACTGGAATTACTGTAGAAAGGAAAAGAAGGAAGGAAGAAAGGGAAGGAGGGAAGGTGGGAGGAAGGCAAGAAGGCAGGCTGGAATGAAGGAAAGGGGGAAGAAGGAAGGAAGACTGAAACTCCTTCCTCTAGCTTAGAAAGCCTTATGAGGTCTGCCCCCAGCCATACGCCTCATCACTCTTCATCTTACCTCCCATATTAAACTCACACTGTAGTTGTAGTTTTTAAAATGTGATAAACTTTTAACTACTTAAGAGTCTTTTGAAATAGATGTTCTTATTTCCTGGAATATCCTTCCTTCTTCTCTTTGTATAGTGGATTCCTTTATCTTCAAATTTCTTTTTAAATGTCACTCCTTTGCCCATTCAATCTAAGAAATAAAAAAGTCACTGTTACATCACTTACCTTAATTTCTTATACACTACTTAACACTATCTCATATATGTCTTACACACATGTGTGGACACCCATGCGCGTGCACACACACACACACACACACACACACACACCAGTTTGTATCCCCTTTTAGCACAGAAGCTCTTTAACATTAGACTCTTTAACTGCATTGACTACAACCAAATTCTGCTGGCAAGTAATGTTTAGTCAGTAAGCCTTTGTTGGGTAAGTAAATGAGTAAGACTGGAGATTAATTATTCTAATACCTTAAAATTTTATGTAGTTTTAATAGCCGAACTGACACCATTGTATTTAATTCTAAGTTTCAGTTCAAACTTAGCCATATCAGAAAAAATTTTTCCAATGAGATTATAAAAAATGTACTTATATTTTAACAATTATGCAACTTCTAATATTGATGGATTATTTTAGACATATTTTACTTCTTCACCTAACATAAGGTAACCAAATTATATAGTCATAAATCTAGTATATCAAAATATTTTGATATTTGCTTGAATATCCATATTATTAACTTCTTAAAACCTTAGTTTCAAGATTCCAGTTGCTATAATGTTTTTCCTAGCTAAGGTGCCTCAAGTGTTTTTATGAAAGACATACACTAGTATATTTTGCATTTATCAGCCTTCTATGCTTTCTCCTAAATAGATTTGCTGAGCCAAAAACAGGCAAAAATTAGGTAGTAACATGTGGCTATTATAAATAAATTGAAGAGTGGCATCCTCATGAAGAATAGATAAATATTGAAATTGAGGCCGAAATACAAGCTGCTAGGAAACATCAAAATAACCCGGTCTAACATAATCAGAAATTGATGGTAATATTTTCTTCTAGAAGGTATTTGGTAAACAATAGATCCTATTGTTCCATAATTAACTGTATTTATCAGTTAAATATAGGCTAACATGTTACATTTTGTTTCCCTATTCTATATATGACCTAGCTCTTTTTCTCAGAGCAATGCCAATAATTTGGATTTCATGACATAAAATAGTAACAACAAATTATTTTTATAAAGTGCTTTCAATGTCCATTGATTAAAAAACATTAGTTCTAGGGGCGCCTGGGTGGCTTAGTCAGTTAAGAGTCCGACTTTCGCTTAGGTCATGATCTCATGGTTCGTGGGTTCGAGCCCCGCGTCGGGCTCTGTGCTGACTGCCAGCTCAGAGCCTGGAGCCTGTTTCAGAGTCTGTGACTCCCTCTCTCTCTGGCCCTCCCCTGCTCNCTTAGGTCATGATCTCGCGGTTTGTGGGTTCGAGCCCCGCGTCGGGCTCTCTCTCTCTCTAAAAAAAAAAAAAAAAATAAAAAAAAATTTAAAAAAAAAAAAAAAAAAAAACATTAGTTCTAAAGATTATCAACAACTGAAGAGCAAGTAAGTAAAATGTTCCCACTGATTTAAATGAAGAATTTCTGGCAATTAGCCGAAAGAAAATGATTTCTTAAGACATAGTGACAGCATGAAAAGACAATCCCTTAATGCTATAAGAAAGTAACAGTGTGCATAAAGTAATTTTTTTTAGATGACATTGATTCTTGGAGTCATTTTGACCTATCTTCATAGACCTTCATAGCTATGCTCTCTAAAAGTGTTTTTACCAATTGTCGTAAAAGATAAATCATATTGTGTGAATTGCTCAAAAAGTAAGCTAGATGGTGCTAAAGAACACCATTCTATTTATTATGTGTTCATATTTACAACATAATTGTTGTTGGTAAGAACGAACAAAAAGATTGAGACCCATTACTTTGACCCCCAATTTGGTATTGCATTATAAATTAAACACAAAAGTGTCCAAAGAAGACAGACTCAATAAAGGGGTGAGATTAAGAGGTAGTCCATATTCGTAAGCTTGTATTAAAGTAAACACACCGTAACCTACAATCACAAAATAATAATTGTCACTCTATAACAAGCCTGTGTCAGATTTCTGCTGCAGATATGTTACTTTTCTTCTGCTAAATCTGTGGTGCATTAATATTCTCATCCTTTTGGAATACCCTTTTTTTTTCTTGCACATAATGTACAAATTGAGCAGTGGGGTTTAAAGTGATAAACTACAACTGAGATATGCCAAATGTTTAGATATTGTCTGTCCCTCAGCTTGGTATTGCTTTTAATCCCATTTATATTTATATCTGAAGGAAAACTCATGTTCCATTAAAAGTAACTCCTCATTTTCTCAAATTAAAGAGTCCTGTTTGGATTAAATCAGCCTCCCTGAGCCTGCCTCACAAACACCACTTGCTAGTTTGAATGAATGCTACAGTCAAGAGAAGGGTTCTGAAGAGTAGTTGGCTGCTTGGGCTTTGCCTTTAGCTTGCTGAGGTTCAGAGATTTTAAGCCCAAAAGAAAATTTGGGGTAGCATTTTTTTTTTTGTTATTTTAGCCATGTTGATAGGCATATAGTGATGGCTTATTGAGGTTTTAATTTTCATTAACATGGTGGCTATTTATCCTGAAGATATTTTTATCGAACATTGTTTTTAACAACAGACACTGACGTAGTGCTAGATACACTGTACATATTGTACACATTTCTGTTGAAGTGAATAATAAATCTTCTAATCCAAGGACAAAGTGTATTATCTTATGCTCACAAGACCCTCAATGGTGATGTTATAAACACATCTGAATATGTCTTTGGTTCAAAAGAAACTAGAAATCTCTTTAACGGATGCCAAAAAAGTAACAGTTCATCATCAGCATCAAGAGTTATAAGACTATGTGCTATTTTTCAAGTTAGTGGGAAGTGGCTACATACTTTTTGTAAAAATATAAGCTGCCATAAGTTTATGCCATATACTCCAAGGGGCAAGTGACTGGCTTTGGGAGAGAAGGATAAGAAATTGAGAAAATAAAATATTTCTCTATTAATAGCCCATGTTCTACCATTGGAGACATGAACCCTACTGTCTTGTGGGTTTTGCGGTGAAGAATATTAACCATTAAATTAAAACTCTGATTACTTAGTGTTATTCTTGCTTAAAAATTGCATAGACTCTTTTGGCGACAGGTGTGCAATAGTGTGCAGAGCAAACACAAGCAGAAGCAGATTTTTGAGTTGTGATGAAATTTTAATCTAATAAAACACTCTTATGTAGTATAGTATGGTCATGAAATCCCTGTCCCCACCCTCCACGTCCCATTGTAAATACCACAATTGAGTCTGTTTTTATACTTTGTTGTTGTTGTTTCATTCAAGACAGTTGTAGGAAGTTTTCAGAAATAGAAATTTGTAATTACTTTCTCTAGTCTCTTTCACAGTCCTCTACATGAAAGAACAGATGAATAAACTGATAGCATTTCTTACTGTGTTTGAAAGGTAACCAAAGCGTTTTGCAGAAGCTAAAATGTGAATGAAACACACACATACACATATACAAGTGAATTGCAAAGGGCAAGAAATTGAGAGCAGATGGATCAGTTCTGCTAGTAAGACCATAACGAAATCATCTTCTCAGAGTTGAGGCTGTTGTTTTCTCATTCAAAGCATGCATCACAGACCATCCCAGAAGTTTAAAATCAAATATACAGATTAAGCTGGGTGAAATGTTAATCATGTAAAGCAAAACCGAAGGATTTAGGTTTCACGCAGCAGTATGCACCGTCTGCATGTTAAATATTGGAAGACAAAATTCCATCCAGCTAATTGAAAAATAGGTATTGAATAAATTTAACATTAAGGAACATGTAATTATAGTGATGCCCCCAAATGCTTGATTTACTTAATGAGAAGCTGTTTAGCAAGATGAACTCTTACAATAAAGTGAATATTATTACAGATCATTTCCATATCACAATTTTCCTTTTATGTCATTCACCTATCAGGACATCTTTAAAAATAAAAAAGCAATGATGGCACAATGAGCTGTATTTATCTTTCTTAAATTTTAATAATATTTAAAACTTAAATATCTTCAGTCCTTATATAATTTAAATGATATTAGCCCTTTTAAGACACTGAATTGTGTAAAAATGAAACATAACCATCTTCCAAAAAGCCAAGCAGGTCCAAGTACACTTCAGCAGTGTAACTTAATTTGGTAATGGCAATGATAAATCAGGAAACTACAGATCATGAGTTAGTTGCCATTTAGTTTTGAACCAAGTGCTGAAAAACAAATAATAGAGCTTCCTATATACTATTTAAATAGGGTGAAACTGTAAGTGTACTTCATGAAACAGAAAAATTAATTCAGGATACTTCTTCCGCCTTAAGGACATTGCTTTTCTAGACAATGGTAGGGAATTTGGTAACATTATAAATCAGAGCTTATCTAAATGCATTTAATTCCAACTGCATTCAATAAATACTCCCTTCTAATGTAGAAGCTTTAAAAATCCTTAGCAACTTGTTAACAATTGAAAAATGTATGAGAAAGCAGTGCTTTGACTTAATTTTGTTCCCTCTACCTAAACCTACAATTTATTTTATCTAGTGGAGAGACTGCACATCATTTTCACATGAAAAATATTAAATGTTTGGGGCACCTGGGTGGCTTAGTCGGTTAAGCGTCCGACTTTCGCTTAGGTCATGATCTTGCGGTTCGTGGGTTCGAGCCCCGCGTCGGGCTCTGTGCTGACTGCCAGCCCAGAGCCTGGAGCCTGTTTTCAGAGTCTGTGACTCCCTCTCTCTCTGACCCTGTCCTGCTCACGCTGTCTCTCTCTCTCTCTCTCCTAGAAATAAATAAAAATATTAAAAAAAAATAAAAATAAAAAAAATATTAAATGTTTAATTGACCACCATATTCTAGAAACAACAGTGTATCATTTATAAAATAAATACTTTGATTTGGGACCTGCAAATATAATGTCCTATTACTCCCTTGCTTAAATTACATATTATAGCAAAGGTAAGTGGATTTTGCAGATGTTATTAGGATCTTTCATCACCTGAGTTCAAATTAATCAACAAAGAGCCTATCTTTGGTTGTGTTTGTGACATAATCAGGTGAGCCCTGTAAAAGAGACATGAGATAAAAGACAGGACACAGCAGTCACTTCTCTTGGCCTTGGCAGAACAAACTCATGTTGTGGAAAAGAGCATGTGGCAGGAAATAATGGGTGATCTTCAAAAGCTGAGAGCCTCAGTCCTACAACTTCAAGAAACTTGCAATAACCGGTGAACTTGGAAGAGGACTTTGAGCCCCAGATGACGTTGCAGCCCTGGCTGCCACCTTTGACTGGAGACTTTTCAAGACCCTGAGTAGAAGATCCAGCCATGTGATGTCTATGCTTCTGACCTGCAGAATCTGAATCTTGTTTTAAGCCTCAAAAATGGCGATATTTTATTACATAGCAAAGATAATTAATGGCACTTTCATTAAGAGAAAGAGGATATTAATAGACCATTATCATCCATATCTGAGGAACTTCAAAAGGACATTAGAGCAATAGGTCAGTATTGATGAAAATATAAACACTCTGAGACATTTTGGGAACTCATAATAACATAGAAATAGACATTTACAACTAATTTTTCCTGGAATTTAAACTGTATTCTTATTGATATCCGTATGAAATAAGGATCAGAAATCCAGAACATAAGTAAACATGATTTTTCAGTTTGGTGGTCTGTATATGTTCACTCTAAATTTCTTCTGGTGTATGGGAAAATCTCTAAATATAAACCAAAAACATCTTTTGAGTATATACACAAAGCATGAAATATACAGAAGTCAATTCTACTCTCAGAAGCAGGAAAAGGGAAAGTACTCAGCCACTCGAGCGTTTGTTAATCACCTTTAACTAAATACTTACATATTTGACTGAATAAGGGTAACAAGGAATTTCAGAAACTAGTAGAAAAAAGCTTATAATATAAAAACAGTGAACTGCTGCTGCTTGGCGAAGTACTTTGCTAATCTGTTGAAGAGTTATTCTTCTTTTAGTTCCACTTCCTATTGTTTCCGCTTACTTCATAAATTAATGCATTCAATTTCACTGAAGAAATATTACCAGATATTTTATTTCATACGATTCAGATATAATAGGACATTCTAATTTATATTTTAAAAAAACGGTGGGGGGGCGCGCCTAGGTGGCTCAGTCGGATCAGCAACCGACTTCGGCTCAGGTCATATCTCATGGTTCGTGGGTTCGAGCCATGCATCAGACTCTGTGCTGACAGCTCAGAGCCTGGAGCCTGTTTCGGATTCTGTGTCTCCCTTTCTGTCTGCCCCCACCCCACCGTGCTCTGTCTCCCTGTAACAAAAATAAATAAACTATAAAATTAAAAAAAAAAAAAAAAAAACACGGGACACCAGGGAGTGGCTCAGTCAATTAAGCATCTGACTCTTGATTTCAGCTCAAGTCATGATCTCACAGTTTGTGGGTTTGAGCCCAATGTCTGGCTCTGTGCTGACAGCATGGATCCTGCTTGGGAATCTCTCTATCCGTCTTTCGTCCCCTCCTCCAATGATAATGGCTCTCTTTCCCTCAAAATAAATAAACATTTAAAAAATAAAAAACAAAACAAAATTTTGTACACTGCTGGTTACTGTGTATCCTCAGATCTGAATTTGAGTCTGATTGTTTATAAGGTCTAGAAGAAAAAGCCTAAAAAAGGAGAGAAAAGAGTGAAAATGTTTCTCTAGGTTAAAGATAGATAGATGATAGGTGATGATAGATAGGTAGGTAGATAGATAGATAGATGATGGATAGATAGATAGATGATGATGATAGATAGATAGATAGATAGATAGATAGATAGATAGATAGATAGATAGATAAATAGATAAAATATTGATTTATTCTTTTATTGCACTTACTTTCCTGCCAGTAAAAAAGTATAAAATCTAAGAGGAAAATATTGAACACAAACTGAAGGCACAAGAGTGTCAGCCAAAGCAGATAGACATGGGGAGAAAGTCCACCTTTGAAAGAAGAGAAGCATGCCAGGTGGTATCTGAGTGTCACTGGCTTTGCCCAGGTTGGCACTGCAACTAAAACATCAGGGCAGGAGGGCAGCCTTATTGGGTTGAGGAGGTAGAAGTCAACACAGTTTCATCACAACACAATATGAAACATGCCCTTCCCCATTTCAAACATGTGGAAGATTTCCTCTATTCTGTGGTGTCCAAGAACAATTTGGCAAAGAAAAAGCCATCTGGTTAGGGACTTAACACCACAGGGTTTATGAAACTTCACGAAGCTTCTTCTTTTCTAGTTCCAGTCCCACTGGCCTCCTTACATTGTATCTAAGGGGTCTTCCCCTTACACTTCAGAGCCTGTTTGCATGCCGACCCCTTTACTTAATTACCCTTGATTTTCAAATCTCAGCTAGCCATTCGTTTCTTTGAGGAATTTCCCCTGACAACTCCAACAAGTGGGCCAGTCCACTGGTTTCATAACATTAAGTAAATCTTATTGAAACACTTATCATAGTTTGTAATTTAGATTTATTTGATAGTTTTGATGAATGCCTGTGTCCCCTACTGTTCTTGTATTCCTACGACATGATCTTGCAGATGGTATAAGCGCTAACCTGTAAGTGCTAAATTACTATTGCAGGTTCCTGTGTCATTTTAATCCTTTCTAACCAACTTGTAATATATCTGCATTGATCAGAAAATCTAAGAACATTTAAAGATCATCATAGGAGGAAGGAATGTATATACCTTCTTTCTGGACCGCATAAGGAACCCTTTGAAGTAAGGGCTATGAATTTAGAATAAGACTCATTTGCTTTGTTATGAAGTTTTCTCTATTCGAGTTTAGCTGCTTTGGTGATAACATGGAGGAAAGAAGATAGGTGAGTTTCTGGACCATAAAATTTCTTCAAGTGCACCAAAAAGTAGAAAGCCCTAGGGGTTTTAATAGTGTCTCTCTCTTAAGGCTTTCTTAAAATAATCATACAGCAACATTATCTCAATGTTTTTATACTCTCTACCTGCACAAAATCATAATCATAAGCACTATTTTTAGTTGTACAAGCAACTGCTCTGTAAAGCAACATACAAATAAAATGTTTGCCATCTTTGTTTTATTGGCATAGTTTAAAGACATTTGTTTTTGGCCTGCACTTGTACTTCTTGGTGCTTGTAGGTGCAAATTTTGAATCATAGATTTTCCAAAAATACGATTTTGAGAACACTCTCCAATCAAAATTTTATATAGTTCTATGCAATTCACATTGAAGAATGTAAGAATCGCTCACATAAGCAAAAATCATGATTCATCATAAGTACTAACAAGACCTTTAATAAGAATCTTTAACATAAAACAAGAAACCTTTTTAACCATTACCACCCTTGTTCATTTACATTGGACCACCTCCTTTTTAAAAATTTTTAAATATTTATTTATTATTTTTGAGAGAGAGCGAGTGTGTGAGCGGGAGGAGGCAGAGAGAGAGGGAGACACAGAATCAGGAGGAGGCTCCAAACTCTGAGCTGTCAGCAGAGAGCCCCTGCCGGCCTTGAACTCACAGACTGCAAGATCATGACCTGAGCCCAAGTCGGATGTGACTGAGCCACCCAGGCACCCCTACATTGGACCACCTCCTAATCATACCTCCAAAGATGTCAAAATATACTCTGCAAACTTCCACTCATTGGGATATTTAAGCATTTCAGGAGGTTTCTAACTGCCCTGAATTTTTTTCATCAGCTGTAAGGAACTCAAAAGGATCTACTTTATTCATTAATTCTACAAATCAATGCAGAATTCCTTGGGTCTGCCTCATGGTAATGTAAACTTACAATCCCCAGAGAAGGGAACATACTTCTTTAATTACACTGTCAGAGAGTGCACACTCTAATGCCTAGCAGTTTGAATGACCTGTGTGAAATCTCAGATTGCCATAATGCTAAATCATAGCAATAAATGTTGTCTGAAAAGATCTTTTATTCTGCTTGTTAAATGTTCAAAAATAAAGCATGTTATTTAAACCTAAGCATTTTTTAGCATCCCTTCGAATAGGTTAGAAAATGTTAAGAAATCTAAAGCTTATGAGCATTCTTAAACGTGTTCTCTTTTTAACATGGGCCACAAATTACAAATTTCATGAATCCTTAACCAAGATCTTCAAAGCAAAACAAAAACACATTCCATTTAGTTTATTGCATGGCCTCCACCTACTTAAAAAGGCAGCAATTCAAAATATTTTCACTTATTGAAAAAATACTTAACCTGATCACCATAACTAACAGATGCTGAAGATGAGAACATATGGTTCATTCATAGCACCTAAAATTAAACTTTAAAACTCTACTGTTTGTCCAATTTCATTTAATGGAGAATCCCTTTCTAGCTTTTATATTTCAACATTACATTGTTATGTTTCATTGTCTACCTAGAGAAAGGATCTTTTCTGTCTTCATCAGTCATAGTTTGAACAATTACAGAGGAAAATGATAGACTTGAAGTTAATAGGAAACAGAAATTACCCTTTTTAATCCTGGCTCCTTATTTAACTTTAAAGCCATTACATTGAATTAATGTAAGAAAAATCAATCATTCTGTATTATGTCTGTGTTGTAGAAGATAATAGAAACTTAAGAAAATCAATTTAGCTTTTGTGCCATTTGATATGATACATGTGGTTGGTGATAGCTAAAGAAGTAGAAAGGTCTTTAGTAACTACTAATAGTAACAGTGATAATTCAAATCCACATTATTCTAAGCAACCTATGTTGAAAAGAAAAATCCACTTGTGTTATTTAAATCACTTAATTTCACATACTGCAGATGTCTCTTTAAAAAGCATAGTTTAATAATTATATTTAGGCATATTATTTTAATTTGTATTTAAGATAATCAAAGATATTGTTTTTGCTGGCAATTATACTGCGTAGGGAAAGATAAAATAACTGAAGTTACTGATAATGGCCTGACCTTTAATTTAGTTTATTGAGTGATATTTAAGTATAATCTAGACTAGGAAGTGATTTAAAGAAATCATTTTGTCTATTATCAATTCCTCAGATGGGAAAATACTTAAATGTTATTTTCAGCATAACTATGATTCTGAATTGTAGGCAATAAATAATGTTTTAACAAATTACTTTATATGTAATATTATCCATTCTAAATATGCCAGTAGGATAAATGTTATATTTACATATAACATATTTACATATAATAAATAATATTTCATATTTACAGATAATGTTATTGACAAAGTATATTATTCTCAAATATTTTTTTTTATATTTTCCTATTGGAGTAAACACATAAACCTTCATGGCAAAACATCCAGATACTTTTTTGAGAGATCATGTAGGAATTCGGAAGGAAGGAAGGAAGGCAGGCAGGCAGGCAGGCAGGCAGCAAGGAAGAAAAGGGGGGGAGGAGGGGAAAGAAGAAAGGAAGAAAAGTAGAGAAAAAACAAGAGTAGGAAAAAGAGAAGGAGAGAGGGAGGAAGAGGAGAGGGAGGAAGAAAATGTTGCTTTAAAAGTCATTGCATATTGGTGGCACCTGGGTGGCTCAGTCGGTTTAGCGACCAACTTTGGCTCAGGTCATGATCTCACGGTTAAAGGGTGTGAGCGCCGCGTTGGGCTCTGTGCTGACAGCTCAGATCCTGGAGGCTGCTTGAGGGGAGATTCTGTGTCTCCCTCTCTCTCTGACCCTCCCCTTCTCACGCTGTCTCTCTCTCTCTCTCTCAGATATAGATAAAATGTTAAAAAAATTTAAATTGTATGTCTTGATCTATAGTAAATATTATTTTAAAATAGCAAGAGCATTTATATAAGACATTATTTATTCTTACATGCTATTGATCTTTAGCTCCATCAGTCATTACTTGACTACTAGAATGTCTAGATGTAACTGAGGCACTGATTCCACAGGGGACTTAAGACATTATCTTTTATGGCACAGTGTATCATCCATATGTATCATTTTTCTCATCAAAAAACATTCATAGAACATCAAATCAGGAAATAAGATAAATATTTATTGAATATATTATATGCAAACCTGAAGCTAAACATCATAGGCATAGAAAGTTACAAAATAGATGGTAAAAGAAAAATACCTTGGAATATTTTGGATAACATTTCTTTAACAGATATATAATATGCAAATATTTTCTCCCAATGTGACTTGTGTTTTTATTCTCTTAACAGTATTTTTCAAGGAGTTAAATATTTTAATTTTAATGGAGTCAGGCTTATCTATTCTTTCTTTCATGGATCATGCTTTTAGTGTTATATCCAAAAAACTCATCACTAAATTCAAGGTCATCCAGATTTTCTCTTATGTAATTATCTTCAAGGTGTTTTAGATTTGGGGGTTTTGTACTAAATTCTGTGGTACATTTTGAGTTCATTGATTTTATTGAGACAAAAATCAATAGAGATATTGATTTTATTGATCTTTCTATTTAATATAGATGGAGGCTTAGATTATTGATTTTACATCCTTCTTTTCTAGTGTATGTATTTAATGCTATAAATTTCCCTCTAAGTACTGCTTTTCCTGAATCCCACAGATTTTGACAGGCTGTATTTTTATTTTCATTTTGTTCAAAACATTTGTAGTTTGTCTTGAGAGTTATTCCTTTACACCTCTGTTATTTAGAGGTATGTCATTTAATCTCCAAGAATTTGAGGAGTTATCATTGGATTATCATTGGATTATCAATTTTCCTTTAATTTTATTGTGGTCTGAGAGAAGATTGTATTATTTCTATTCTTTTAAATTTGTTGAAGTACATTTTCTGTCCCAGAATATGGTGTATTTTGATGAAAGTTCCTTATGAACTTGAGAAGAATGTGTTTTGCTGCTATTGGATGAGTAGTTTATAGATGTCAATTATATCCAGTTGATTGATTAAAGCATCAACAGAATTTTTTCTCCCACTGAGGAGTGTAGGTTGTAATCAATTAATGTTTTTCAAAAAATATAACAATGGGAAATTACTATTTAGGAACTGATCATTAATTTCAGCTTTAATTTTGTGTTACACACATTAATATTCTATTCTAGAAGAACATGTTAAAATATATTTCTACATTTTATCCCCCCAAATTGAAATTACTCCAACTTCCAAGAGAAACATCTTCCATAATTTCTAACTACAATTTCACATTTTATTTTTGATTTTTATTTATTTTTTTAAGTTTACTTTTTAGAGACAGAGACAGGGTACCAGCGGGAGAAGGACAGAGAGAGAGAAACGAAGACACAAAATCTGAACCAGGCTCCAGGCTCTGAGCTGTCAGCACAGAGCCCCATGCAGGGCTTGAACTCACAAACCGAGGGCGAGATCATGACCGGACCCGAAGTCAGACGCTTAACTGCCTAAGCCACCCAGGCGCCCCATTTTATTTTTAGTTTTATCAAAGTTGAGGTAGAAATATGGCTTGCTGAGCAAGCAGATATCTTAAATGCTTACACATTACATTCTGTAATACATTATACATCATCAAAAATCACATTTACTAACGTCCCTATTGATCACATCATAAAATCCTTTTAAGTATTTTTGTTTTCCATGAAGTGGCAGTTTCACATGGTCCATTTTTAAGAATATGTCTGCCAAATACCCACAAGTGAATAATCATAGGTTTTTTCAAGTTGTTTTTTCAATAAAAATCATTGACCATGGGTGCAGGGAGGGTGTGTTTGAGCTTGCACCTCAAACAATGTCTTATGGAACAGAAGTACATCTCCTCACAGAATATTTTAAAATAAAAAGGTATTAAAAATTTAATATTAAGAAAATTTTGAGGGGTGCCTGGGTGGCTTAGTCAGTTAAGCGTCCGACTTTCGCTTAGGTCATGATCTCGCGGTTCGTGGGTTCGAGCCCCGCATCGGGCTCTGTGCTGACTGCCAGCTCAGAGCCTGGAGCCTGTTTCAGAGTCTGTGTCTCCCTCTCTCTCTGACCCTCCCCTGCTCACACTGTCTCTCTCTCTCTCCTAGAAATAAAAAAAAAAAAAAAAACATAAAAAAAAAATTAAGCAGAAGGTCTATAGCTGCTGTACTCTTTCTCAGCCCAGCCACACTGTCACCCACAGTATGCACAAGAAATGCTCTTAGTGGCAAATCGACCTCTGTCAGTGCGTACAATGACCAATCCCAGACNATATATATACACATACTTATATATATAAATGTACTTGCTTCTGTTTTTGGATATCCAGTGAAAATATTAACACAATGAATAAGGCAGGTAATTCTTTGTGTTTTTTTAATATGTATTATTCTTTGAGAGAGACACAGAATCTTTGAGAGAGAGAGAGACAGTGTGATTGGGCAAGGGGCAGAGGGAGAGGGAAGAACAGAGTCTGAAGCAGGCTCCAGGCTCTGAGCTATCAGCACAGAGCCCAATGTAGGGCTTGAACCCACGAACCACAAGATCATGTACACAAAAGGGACGCTCAACTGACAGCCACCCAGTTGCCCCAAAATGCAAATAATTCTTAGAATTGTTATTTTAGAAATTTTGACTTTGTGATCACCTTATAGAGACTCTGGGTTCCACAGGTATACATTTTGAGATACATAATAAAAGTATTGATTTATGATTTTTTAAAGCTTTACAGAAATTAGTTGTATCTCTTCTGGACAAAATGATTTATTACATACTTGTGTTTTAAATACTAATATAAAGTATTTGTAGCATTAAGCAGTAGTAAATTTTTTTTTTTTTTTTTTTTTTTTATTTCTGAGAGAGAGACAGCATGAGCAGGGGAGGGTAGAGAGAGAGGGAGTCACAGACCGAAACAGGCTCCAGGCTCTGAGCTGGCAGTCAGCACAGAGTTTGATGCGGAGCTCGAACCCACGAACCGTGTGATCATGACCTGAGCCGAAGTCAGACGCTTAGCCGACTGAGCCACCCAGGTGCCCCTAAGCAGTAGTAAATTTTAAGGTTAGCAAGAACATATCTGTATGCAAAAGATAATCAGACACTATTATGAACAACTTATGATTACATTTACAAATGTAGTTAGAATCAAAATATTCCTAAGAAAATATAAACAATCAAGTTTCAAGTAAAAAGTAGAAAACTAAAATGTTACTATAAACATTACAATGTTGGATCAATAATTTAAAATGCACTTTCAAAGATAATGCCACCACACTGTTTTAATGAGTTCTTTTAAATACGTAGTAAAGAATCAATTTCAATTTTATGCAAACTCAGAAAGAAAATAATTGGAAACTACATACAAAAATTGTTAAGTAAAAAGCACACTTTAAATGTTAACGTTTAGGGGAGCCCCTGGAGGGCTCATTCGGTGAAGCATCCAACTTGAGCTCAGGTCATGATCTCATGGCTCCTGAGTTCAAGCCTCGTGTCAGGGTCTATGCTGACAGCTCACAGCCCAGAGCCTGCTTCAGATTCTGTGTCCCTCTCTTGCTCTACCCCTCCCCCTTGTCATGCGCTTGCTTGCTCTCTCTCTCTTTCTCTCTCTCTCTCTCAAGAATAGACAATAAAAAATTTTTAATATTAATTAAATAAGTGTTAATGTTGAGTCAATGGAAAATGGAAAATCATAAATATCAATGATTAAAAGGTACTTCCTATCTTCCAAGATAATTATATCTAACATGACTTAATGCAGAGTACTTCTGTAGAAAAATCTGTGACACACAGTCACCACATATATTCACACACATAAATACCCCTATAAATAATACAATAGAAGCATCAAAATCCCAGTGTTGGCTTTTCTGTTACGTGCTTTGCAACACTCTGTAGTATTGAAGATGTGTCACCTAGGTCCCCCATTCAAGGAAAGACATCCTAATTGCTAAGAGTACTGTCACAGACATTTTTTAGCTATCAGCATCCCCCCCCCACCCCACCCGGAATCACCTCCAGTGCAGAGGCCACCGTGCCCAAGATCATAACATCCTTCTAAGTAAGGATTTCTCCTGTCTAATGGCTGAGGGGCCATCTTACCTCTATGTTTGTGTGAGGTCAGCAGAAGCTGTTGCACCTACACTGCAGCTCATTTTCTCTGCCCAACCCTGTTTCCTCACCTCCCTTCCACAGGAGTCGATCTTAATGAATAATTTGCACATTAAACTCAACACAGAACCCATTTCCCAAGGAAACAGGTATCAGCACTTATGCCTGACTCAATAGACAAATGACATACACTAATATATCCCTATATAAAAATCATGAGAAATTGTGAATGGATTCTTTGCACTTCCCCTCACTTCAGATTAAAAAAACAAGCCACTCAAGAAAAAATATATATATTTGAGGGGCACCTGGGTGGCTCAGTCGGTTAAGCGTCCGACTTCGGCTCAGGTCATGATCTCACAGTCTGTGGGTTCAAGCCCGGCGTCGGGTCCTGTGTTGACAGCTCAGAACCTGGAGCCTGCTTCAGATTCTGTGTCTCCCTCTCTTTCTGCCCCTCCCCCTCTCACACTCTGTCTCTCTCCATCTCTCAAAAATAAATAAATGATTTAAAAAATTTAAAAAAAAGAAAAAAGAAAAAATATATATTTGAGATAGATATCAAATATGAAGTACTTTCTGTTAGGAATAAAGGCTTTGATAGGGGGATGTTCTTAGAAGCTGTGTTATATAGTTGATGATAACATGGGAAAGGGACTTCTCAACATAAGGCACATGATTTATAAGATTTCTTCCAGAAAAAGAAAAAGAAAGAACTCATTTTTTTTTATAGAAGGAGTAAAAAGTTAAGTAGCAAAGATGCTTTCCAAGATCATCCTATTTGTTATATGCAAGAAACCTCCAACTAGTACTATATAGAAATAATAGAAATAGTCTTATTTTTTAAGAATTACATTGCTGAGATTACATGTACAGCTGTCACACACTTTGATCCCACACTATTATTTTCACTGCATGCTTCAATCTTACAGTGAATGTATATTGAAGATATTACCTGTATTTTACTAACATATATATAACATAATTTACATTTTAGTTTAAAGTATATTTTGAAATGTGTGATATTGGCTCTTAGAAAAAGAAATATAAATTCATAAGAGCACTTAATTAAAAACTAACTTAGTTGGTAACTTCTAAATTTTAATTTTAGAAATAATACATTGAAAAAAAGTGACAGCTCTTGGGAGAGAAAAGCAATTTTTTAGTAAATACACTGAGTTAGTATAGTGTAATATGCTACCTATGCTTCTATACTATGTAAATTCCTAAGCCAAAAAATTAAGTTAGTTTTACACAAAATTATGGATGCCAGCTGATTTATGCAAAACTTTTGACTTATGCAAAATTAAGCTCCTATTCCAGTATTTGAAATTAGATTTTCTAACTCCAAATATAGTAACCTTAACTTTATCTGGCTGAATGAATAAAAAGTGTCTGGAAAAAAGTTTGGTGAAAGTTGAAAAAGCTGGGATTCTTCATCATATTTTGACATATACATAATTAGAAATAAAATAGAGAGTTGCCCATGAAGATTGACATTTTTATTAATGATATTTCTCCTTTTTTTTCCCTTGTAGATAATTTCAGTACCTATTGTATTCTCACAAAACCTCTAAATTATTTTTGCCTGTTTACTACAATTAAAAATGTCCATTAAGCTATTTTAATAAATTATTTATTTAATCAACTTAAACATGTTTTCAGATATTACAGGAGCCAACAAATGCAGGTGTAAGAAATGTCAGGTGTATAAATATCACCCACTTAATCCTTTAGGTTAGGGCACTCATTTTAAATGTGTGCACCATTGTTTACAGTTTGCTCAATCAGTTTTACTTAACTGAGTTTTTATAGGTTGCCACAACTGGCAATAAATCATGACTCTTTTTATTCTTTGTGGTGTCAAAAAAATAATGCAGCTATTTATATCAATATAAAATATGCAGATATGTAATTAGAAAGTGATTCTAATTAGTATCTTTCTTGATAATAACAATAAACATAGTCAGTTGATGACATAATGTATCCTAACACAATTCTAATAATTATTAATAGTATATGGCTACAATCAATCATTACAAATATGAATTTACAGGTAAATCCCACTTCCCATACACAAAATAATTTTTGTCAGGTATGTCTTTTATAAAATAAAAATGTGGAATTAGTGCAACACTTCAAGTTCAAAAGAAAATTCGCTTCTTGGTGATCATTATTTTAATTGGTAAAATACCATTTTTAGTAATAATATTAACCATCAAGGGAAAAATAAGAGGAAGATGAAATTTAGCATACATTAAATTTCTTTACTTGCCAACAGATGTACTTTAACTCAAACATCTGTTTGCTCCTTTTTTTCTTTTTGGTGTCTATTCATGTGTGTGTATATAATTTATATTAGTTTATAAAATTATCCTAAGAAAACACTAAATATTTTAAAGAAATTGCAGCTTTGGAGAAATTGGGTGATATTTGAATGAATGCTATACAGTGTAGAAGCAGAACTCAGAAGAATTTTCAAGATGTTTATATATGTCTTTAAGATGCTAAGAATGTATTAAATATGTGTACAGTCCATTTATTCCTGGAAAGTATTAGTAGTATTTGTGTGCGGTTATGATTTCAGTCTGATATTTTACTGTTTTAATAGTAAACTTCTATAAAATCTTTCCAAAGAAGATGAATCACAATAAATGTATACTTCATTTAAATCCTAAGTAATTGAAGGCTTTTTTTCTCATTATGCTAAGATGAAGATAATTTATTTTTAAAACTTAGCTGGTTTTAGAAAGAAAATACTCATATCATATCCTGTTGATAATAAACTCTTCAAAATTTTCTATAAATTCAGCATCAACAAGATAGCAGTCAATGAAATATACTTCAAATAATAATTTTTTAAAAATTTCATTACTGTGAAGTGTCCAAAATTAAATCTCAAACTCACAAAAAACATTATTGCAATTTGGCATTATTGAAGTTTCCTCATTTACTGTCTGTGACCTGCCTCCTCCACCAATAAAGATACTTTGAAAATATGATCTCCCGGATAGTTCCAAGGTATAAGTTACAAATGAGAAAATTTTTATTCATCTGGAATTTCCTTTAGGAACAACATTGCCTTGGTAATTATTTTGAAATTCTTAGTTTATTGTCCTGGCTATTTAGTGAGTGATTAATTTTCTTCTTCTTTTTTTAACGTTTATTTATTTTTGAGAGAGAAACAGAGCACAACTGGGGAGAGGCAGAGAGAAAGGGAGACATAGATCCAAAGCAGGCTCCAGGCTCTGAGCTGTCCCAGGAGCCCTATGCGGGGCTCAAATCAATGAACCTCGAGATCATGACTTGCTTAAATCGGATGCTTAACTGACTGAACCACCCAGGCGCCCCTTACGTGGTGAGTGCCTTTAACCAGCTCTCCACTCCGTCCCCAGACATGCAGGAAAATTACTCTTGCATTTATGTGGAACACATGACTTAGGTTTGTATTTCCCTCCAATTTAAGGGTTTTCTAAAGATACACTTCAACAGTGGCAATTTGTCCGACAGTATTCTTTTCTTCCCTTGTGTCCCTACCACTCCTCACTAACTCATTCTCAGCCATTCCCACTCCATTTACAGATCCTGGAAGGAAACAGCTGGTCTAACAGTATGTGGGGGCCATAGTACCGTTAGTGTCCAGCTGGAGAGAAAACTTGAACTGAGCTCCTGGAGAACATCATTTCCCCAGATTTCACACCCCTCTAGAGTATTTTGCCTTATATATTTTCTCATTTAACTTCCTTTCTGCTAAATTCCTGTTTACTGAAGGAAATAATTAGCTCTGGGTGATGATGATAATTTTGTTTCGCTCTCCAGTTATCTTCTCAATGGGACACACACACACACACACACACACACACAAATGCTTAGTAGTTTTATATGCCTTGTGGAAAAATGCAAATTTCACATGTAGCTTTGTCGTTAGGATGTTTGGGATTTGTGTATCTATCCCCAGAATTTCTGCCTAACCTAACCATCTCCTACACTCCAAATTAGGAGAAAAAAAATGACAAGATTTCTGTCTGATTAATTTTTTTCTTTCTTCTCTTTCTCACAGAACTTTTCATGTAGTCTCTATGAGGGGAGAATGGACAGGATTAAAAATTTATCTTTGCCTTTCCTTGCCTATCACATCAACTTGGAAAATTAGGCAGTGTGATGGACTTTCCTTTGTTTTCTGCTTGGATTATTGTAATATATAGATATAGATTTATTGATAAAGAGATACAGATATATAGATTTAAATCACTTAAAGTTTTACTTTTCACTTTTTCCCCAAATTTTTAACAGTGTCGAATAGGGCTTATTTTACATGGCTTACTCTGCCAACATAAATGGTCATTTGTCAATAAATTTAGGTTTACAGAACTTTTGTTTAATTGGACTCAAATCTCTTAATTTTGTACTACGTGAGTGGTTCTTCCATTTATATGCATCGATACAGTTTATATATGTCTTTAGGCATATATGCCACCCAAATAGCATGTCCATGAAACAATCTTGTTTGTTCTTATTGTTGCTTTGACAGAGTCTTAGTAACACCCCAAAGCAGCGGGAGGCAACATCATGATAATTTTAAGTTTTAATTCTTGTTTAAATTAGGTCTCAGAACACAAGGACTTGATTAATTTTTCGGCAAGAATCATGATAGAATAGTTGATTATTAGTGGACTTGGTAAAACAAAGATTTTGACTTCAGTTTTTTTTTTTTTTTTTTTAATTTGTTAATGTTTAGTTCTGAGAGAGAGATGGAGGGTGACACAGCACAATCAGGGGAGGGGCAGAGGGAGAGGGAGACACAGAAACTGAAAAGGCTCCAGTCTCTGAGCTGTCAGCACAGAGCCTGATGCGAGGCTTGAACTCAGGGACTGTGAAATCATGACCTAAGGTGAAGTCAGATGCCCAACCAACTGAGCCACCCAGGCGCCCCTTGACTTGGGTGTTTTAAAAAGTCTTGGGGAATAAACTTGGGAAAATCTTGCACTGCGAAATCAAAACTTTGGTCTTCTTATCCAGCCTCTTGTGCTTTTAAGGATGCACCCTACAGAGGAATATACAGGGCTAAAGCTACTGCTTTATTCCTCAAAGAATATTTTGTCGTCTGTGGCACCTGGGTGGCTCAGTCAGTTGGGCGTCTGACCTCAGCTCAGGTCATAATCTCGTGGTTTGTGCTTTCAAGCCCCACATCAGGCTTTGTGCTGACAGCTCAGAGCTCAGAGTCTGGAGCCTGCTTCAGATTCTGTGTCTCCCTCTATCTCTGCCCCTCCCCTGCTAATGCTATGTCTCTCTCCATTTCTCAAAAATTGAATAAACATTAAAACAATTTTTTAAAAAAAGAATATTTTGTCATCTTACTCCTATTCAGTCCTTGCTTCAATACTTCCCTTTCTTTAAGTATTCAGATTTGATATTCTCTCCCCTATTTGCTATAAGATTCTATATGCATATCTATTCATAATTTTATATATTTTTAAGTTTATTTATTTATTTGTTTAGAGACAGAGAGTAGAGGGGAGGAAGAGAAAATCAAGGAGAGATCCTTGCTGTCTGCATAGAGCCCTACACAGGGCTCGAACCCATGAACTGTGAGATCATGAATTGAGCAGAAACCAAGAGTCAGATGCGTAACTGATTGAGACCCTTAGCCACCTTTCTATTGGTAATTTTTAATTACCAATTTTTTAAATATTTTTTTAATTTATTTTTGAGAGAGAGAGAGAGACAGCATGAGCAGGGGATGATCAGAGAGAGAGGGAGGCACAGAATCTGAAGCATGCTCCAGGCTCTGAGCTAGCTGTCAGCACAGAGCCCGATGCGGGGCTCGAACCCACAAACCGTGAGATCATGACCTGAGCCGAAGTTGGACGCTCAACCAACTGAGCCACCCAGGCGCCCCACCAATTTTAATTTTAATTTGCATTGTAACTTATCATTGTTGTCTGCCTCCTTTGCCTGGACTCTGAGTTCATGAAAGAGGAACCATGGTTTATTCTTTTTTTATTACCCAACCTCTAAAATGCCACAAGGTAAGTACTTGAAAGATATTTGAGTTATTTATTTGAGTATACTTTTATCAATTAGAATGCAATATCTAGAACAGAAAGTGGTGTTCCAATGTAAAGTACGAACCATACCTTTTGAACTTCACACACTTTGCAAAAATTCCCAAGCCTTTGGGAACATTGATTTTTCTACTGCTAGAAGCATCATGAATGATTACACTCTTGCAGCTGATCGTGCTTACCCTGATCTTTTAACTTCTATTTACTTGCATTAGCATGGACTAATACATTTTTCATTAGAAACTGCAGCTAATGCTCATTTCATACTTATTTTTGCTCTATTAATGGTTTTTATGTTTTGAGGCCCAAGCAATCTAAGGGCTGGGTAATTGTATAAATGGAGGATTATCAGTGTGATGCACAAATCATTTTTGATCCAATGTTATAAATGTTTAATTTCTATGATTTCTGATGTGACCTCTCCACTAACACAGCTTAATTGCACTTCTAAGAGCAGCAACATATATCAGCTGGAATAGAAATACTGTCTTCTAAATTAGAGTCTGCCTCTACATAGTAGGAAAGATTTAGAAGCGGAAAATATCTTCAACCCCTTTTTTAGTTTGGAACTATGGAGGCTTTTTACTTAAACTTTGATTGAAATGAGTATTTATAGCATGGTGTGGTAAGCTATTCTGCTCTGAATTTTTAGAACAGAAAAATACTAAAATGTCTGGAGGTGTGGCTCAACTGGAGCAGCTGATGAGTGTGAGAACAATTGGAGAGAAAAGGGGACATAGAGCCAAAACTTAAACTGTTAGAATGCCTTACAAAAGATACATGTTTGAGAAAAACTTCTCTTAAAAACAAACTATAATGCCATTCCACTGTCTTATATCCACATGTAAACATTGAAATGCCACAGGAGTATGAACTATTAATGAAAGATACTACATTTTCTAACATCCCCAACTAAAATTCGAATAAATATATAGAGGTACCTGCTGAAAAGTAGAATGTCATTATTTAAAACAATATCATACAAAAAACAAAATTAGAAAAGTTCAGATGTTAAGTTAAATAGATGCTAATGCATGAAACAACATATAAGGATTAAAATTTTTATCCTAATTTTTCTAGGAACTATCAAAAATTGTTGCAATGTAAAATATGTAAGCCAGGTTATTTTTTTATCAAAGCATGTTATAAAATGGAGTAAATGTTTAATAAATGTTTTCAGAATGAGATTTTAAAGGGAGGTGTTTTTGATCTCTCTGTGTTATTAAAATTTCAGCAGTACCTTTTACAGAAAGCGTACCATTAATCTATCTGACTGTAATTTTCAATTTTGAAATGATTGCTTATAGCTGTTTTAAGAATATAAGATTAGAAGTGGCATTTAAGGAGAGACTTGGCAAGTAAAATGTCAAGAGCTAGGATTGCCTCTGAGGGGTAGCTTTAGCAAAGTCAAAATGTCCCCCAGATTTGGCTGCTCTAAGTTTTGAGTGAATTAAGACAGCCACTAGACATGTATGTAACTAGCTAGAAAAATAAAATTAGACCTTCAGTGAATTATATGGTGAAAATATTCAAAACAATGAAATTGATTCCTCCTTATTCAGTTTTCTGACTAGCCCTGAGTCAAAAAATTGACAGGGTGTGAGAACTGGATGCTTCTGTAACTAGGTTAAAATAGAATTATGGCAGCCTGGTAACCCCAGTTTGTATTAGGACCTCATCTAATCATCTCCAGGTATACTCCTCAACAGAAAAAGATGGATTTCAAAGTAGCTTTTGGGGAGATATTAGATTTTACTTTTTTGCCAATACTAACATCTCTTTCAGTCTTACACATCTTTGCTAAATAAACCAGGCAGATACACACAAGCACAATTTTCTTCTACCCTTTACAAAGCACTGCCTCACCATGGATGAATATTTATGCTTGAAAAAGCATCAAGCACAATGCCTAATGCTGTAGTACTTGATTAAAAGCATATCCATTAGTATTAGAGAATTCAAAAAGCAAAATCAATTAAAGATTACATAACCATTCATGTGACTCAATGTAATTGAATAGATAAACACAAGAATTTTGATTCAGACTTTGTTTTAATGCTTGTTGATCATTTGCTATTGCCCACTTACTAGATATGTATCTTGACCCAATTATTAAACTTTTCTTCTAGTTTTCACATGTGTTAAATAGTAATAACTAATGTTGGTATTAAATAGATAGCAATAGAGTTGTTGTGATTCTTAGTAAGATGCCAATACTTTACATTTTAAGTATTATTTAATATTAAATATGACCAATAACATTTTATTTATTTTTTTTTTAAATGTTTTATTTATTTCTAGGAGAGAGAGAGGGAGACAGCGTGAGCTGGGGAGGGTCAGAGAGAGAGGGAGACACAGACTCTGAAACAGGCTCCAGGCTCTGAGCTGGCAGTCGGCACAGAGCCCGACGCGGGGCTCGAACCCACGAACCGCGAGATCATGACCCAAGCGAAAGTCGGACGCTTAACCGACTAAGCCACCCAGGTGCCCCGACCAATAACATTTTAAAATGAAATATATAAAGAATGTAGCACCACCTGTAATGTGACACGCATACGTAAAATAAATTAGATATTCATAAAGTAAACTTTTGTTTCTATCAAGAGGCATAATGTCATCTGTCATTAAACATTTGTCAGAAATGAGAGAAAAAGAAGCATTTAAATGAGACCTTTTTTAAACTGATAGACAGGTAAGGTCAAAACAAGTTGGAAAAACTACTCAAGAAGGATACCCTATGGTGAAAAAAATTCATCTTTCAGGAGACAGAGAAAAACACAGAAAAATTACAGAAGAATTGACTGTGATTAACACAAATAACTAAAATCATAAGATAGATTGAAATTCATACAAATAAAAGACATACAATAATTTCACTAATAAATCCCAGAGGATACTTACCATAAAGCAAACTCCAGGTCCAAATGGTTTTATAGTAACTCATTCAAGCATTTGAATGAAAAGAAAATATATAATACTCATATTACACGAAACTCTTCAAAGAAGAGGGAAGATTTCTCTGGCAATTTTATGAGACCAGTGTAACCCTCATATCAATACCTTCATACCAAAACATCAATTATAAGAAAATAAAATAATAGGTACTTTTTTTACTATAAAAATCTGGAGAAATGCTTATTGCTTAAAAATGTAAGATTGGATTAATTTTTGAAGAATTAATCAATATAATTTTCCAAATATAATATAGCGTTTTTTGTTTTGCTTCATTTGTTTTGAAATATTCTCTTGAGTCAGTTTTGAAGTAGTCTCGCCATCCCTTCTTCTTAACCACCTGATTAAGTTCACACCATTTCCCTTATCAAGATCTCAAGAGTCTGTCATACACTCTCCCCAATAACCTGTGGGGCCAAGTATCAGACCACTAGGAACAGCCCTCTACTCTGAAACATGCAATGAGCCAATTGACAGAGAGGCAGCAAACCTTGACTAACCCTCCTCACCTGCCATACTTAAGCTGCCCCCTACAGTTTCAGCTTGCTATTACCCTGTCTCCAGGGACAACTCCCTGTGTGGTCCGGCCTGGTGGCCTTCTCTCATTTGGGGGTGTAAGTAACAAATAGAGCTGACTTTTATGTATATAGATGTTAATGTATTCTTCCATGCTATCAAAAGACTCTTTAAATATTAGAAATCACCACATTAGCAATCTTTGGAATTTTTAAGTGTGGGCGTATGACATATTTCTTTAAATTCTTGGATAGATTATTATTTATTTTATGCTTTTATATTTTATACCATGTTAGTATTACTTCCAGCATCAAATTGTGATGGTTTATTGCTAACAATAGAAGTTAGCTATTCTGGGACTCGGATGTCAGGAGGAGTGTTGATATATGAGATATATTGGGGTAATACCTATAAAGGATCAAAGGTAGAGGAAGCAAGTAAAATACTTAAGGCTGCAGTGCAGGTCTGTGAAAAAAGCGGGAGGAACATGGAGGACTGGGAAGGAAGAACCTCAGGCTTCAGAGGAGTCCTGAGAATGTTTCAGCCAGCTCAAAGGGAAGATCCAGCACAGACGTTGCCCATAAATTCTTCACTTTTGAGAAGTTGCAGGACCTTCTGCCAGTGCCAGGAAAGTATGTGGTCTCAGCTCGAAACCCACGGCAAATATGGCTGACGGCTGGTGGCTATTAGCCAACTACACTCTTTGTGTCAGGTTCTCTTTTGAAAGATATCTTAGAGACACAATTCTAAGTCTGCTATAACCATAAACCCATCATAATGGCTAAAACTAAAATAGCTTGTAAAAACAAACTCACATATTGCTTGGTGGCAGTGTCAATAACTATTTTGAAAAACTGTTTGACAGGGTCTACTAAAACTAATCATAAGCCTATCCCTCACCCCTGAATATACAGTTTTAGGCATAAAGGCCCAAAATAACTGAAAACATTTGCCACCAAAGTGACTTGTACAAAATACTTATAGAAGCTTCATTCATAAATGCCAAACATGGTAAACAATCCAAGTTTTTATTAGTGATACATAAATTTTGGTATATTCATATAATGGAATATTGCACAGCAAGAATAAATGAAATAGTGACAGTTTACAGAATAACATGCATGAATCTTACAATCAATAGTTTGAGTAAAAATGCCAGGTGCCAAATGATACATAATATTTTATTCTATTTGTCTGAAATACAAAAACAGGCAAGTGGCCCAGCTTTTAGAGCTAGCAGTTCAGTCACTGTGCTATATATACTTCCTCCCCGTAAATAATGCAGGTTCTTCAAGTAATAGCACCCTTTGTCTGTGAATATTTCCTGAACGCATCACATCCCATATCTCACATATGCTTTGGGATCTGTCTAGAAAAAAATTCTCCAGCCTCACCATTCCTCCATTCCTTGATGGGCTAAATTATTTTAATCCTGAAAAGTTTGATTTTATAATTACTTCATCTGGCAAAATTTATAAACCCTGAGAAGAATAATATGCTCCCTTATATGCCCTCCTAGAAAAGACTGTGAGATCCTGTTCTAAGCATGTTATGTAGATTGTCTTGATTAGTCATCATATGAACTCAGACTACCAAATAGTTAATATTATCATTGCCATTTTACATTAGGAAAATTAAACATAAAAAATAAATAACTTGCAAAACAGCATACATTTATTTATTTATTTATTTATTTATTTATTTATATTTTTAAGTAGGCCCCATGATCTATGTGAGGCTTGACTCACGACCTTGAGACTGAGTCATATGCTCTACTGACTGAGCCAGCCAAGTGCCTCACATACTTTTTCTTTTTAAATGGTGAATCTTTTGTGTTATTATTTCCTTTAACATTTTCCAGTAATTCTCTAATTCTCACTCACATTCCTCTCTCCCTCTAACTTTATAGCTATGCTGTAAGATATTAGGTATTAGAGGTTTTTCTAATGTTCCATTATACTGACACTTGCTATCCTCAAGTGCCTCATGTGTACTAGGTCTGCATTAGCTATTTAAATTTCTCTGAATGTATTCAGTGAATAAAAGTCATTTCTTTATCTTAATGAACAGTCATAGGTGAAATTGTTTACCTACCTGTAAGAATTCACACTAAATGCATGGATACTTGGTTTGTATGTCTTTCTTATGACTTTATTTGATATGAATCAATTTAATTTCTATAGCATTTTCTTTGTAATAGATTACCAATATATTTCTGTCAGAAAGACTTGGTAAAAGAAAGGAGCACTTTTGAAGTGATACCCAGGGACCAAAGATACAATGGTTAATGTGAAAGATCATTATAATAACATTCTATTATAGCATTGTTTAGAGTGCTGCTGTGAATTAAAAGTACCATCATTCACTGGGACTTACCATTATGAAATAGATGACTCTCTAGCATAATATCTTACTGAACTGATTTGTAAAGAAAAGGTCAAATTTACTGGTAGCTAAAAAATTACATATATCTAAAGGAAATTATTAAGATTTTATATATACACATCCATATACCTTTATTCAATTATTTGCTTTGCATATTGATTTAAGTATTATATTCAAAATATTAGTTAAGACATAATTAATCATATATTAACTAACTTATCTTTTTAAGATGCTTTACTTGCCTTACCTATGGTATTGACTAATTTACTCAGGAACTTTCCTTTATAGACTTGATGTTATAATTCCAAATCAAAGTAAGCTCAAGGTCATCCTGTTTCTAGGTACCTCAACATTTACTCATGCCCATACATTTACAAGTACTAACATCATTTTCTTTCCAAGCTATTGATGTCCTTTACCACAAAAGGCTCACCTACAATCCAAATAAGGAGAGATGATGATGTTTTATTCTGATGCTTGTTGAAATTTTTAAGATAGATTTAATTTTGAAATTTTATAAAAAGTTTCATCAATATTAAAACACTGCAAATAGCAGATGTAAAAGTCTCCTAATTGGCATTAAGTTGGCATCTCTAGGTGTGCATGAATGTATGTTTCATTAATAAATGACATGTTCAGCACCAGAGAAAACAACAACATCCTTAATTAAATGACTTTGCAGATGCATGCTGGTAGCTTAAGCCATTTAAACATAAATGTTACTTCACATCTTCTAAGCATTCCAAACTGACATGCATTGCTGAAACAATATTCATTTATCAAATTTATCCTATGTACTTGCAATTTTATCACGCTGTTGTGAATAACAGAAACTATTTTTGCAAAAAGCATCAGTTAAACATTTTAATAATCTATGCTTTCCTTTGGTTATTATCTTTAAGTATTATGTCAACATGTTGGGGCAATTATTTCTCCCATATAAGTTAGTCCCAAGTTGATTTGCTTCTATGAATATAGGTTATTTTTCTTTGGGAGGGTTAAATGCACTTAATCATCAGTATGTCTGATTCTCATTTTATGTGGCAAGTGAGAATATGATTGAACTAAGAAAAAAATTGGGGGCCCTGCAATTAATTATATTAATTTTTACAAGCTAGAAAGGGTAGCAACCCTGAGAGTTAAGCTTATGTTGTAAGATTCCCATTGCCATAGATTTGGGACTGACATTTATATTAATTTGTTTCCTTTTTGAAAAGTAGCTAATAGGTTACTGACATCAAATTGTAAGTACAGAGTTGGTTCATTTTGAATGTATCAAAGAATGAATTGGGACTGTTATATTACTTCCTTGTTCTTTTCATTACAACAGGTGTATCCACCACATCTAAGCAAATCAAAATATCAAATCAACATTACTATCTTGCACCATATGCATGGGCTCAATTCAATATAATTGAACTGCATTGATACTTATTGAAAACTTATGTGTAATTATTTGTAAACCATATAAAGATACACAAAAATAACTCATCCTATGTGTTTATTATTCAAATCCTGTGTTGATATCATTTTTAGCAATGAACATTATCTTTGATGTAAGTATGTACTAGGATGAGTTATTAATTTTCCGTTAATCACTATGAAAACAATCTCTCAGAATGTCCTTTAAACAAAGAACAATATATGAAACGGTCACATTCTCAATTACAAAATAAAGATATAGGCCTCTTACATCAGGTAACTTTCTAAGAAGAATAAAGACATCTCAAAGTGCCTGTGTTTCTCTAATGAGGGCTTACTCATTCGTAAGCAAACATAAGAAAGAACTGGGAGATCTTGGCCTTTCTTGCAATAGAAAGATGCTTCAAAAGTAAATTATTTCAGGTTTCTAATAAAGGTTGACAAAGAAATTGACTAATAGCTGTTATTCCCTAACAAAGTATTTTCATCAACACACATGTTTCTATGTCTTTGACATCAAAAACCAAGGTTAGCAGCAAAAATTCTCCAGGTAACGTGTTGAATACACTAAACTAGTAGTCTCTTAAATGTCTGAGAAATAGCAGAGAGATTGCCTTGATCAGTTCTTGGTAATGGATCTCCTCAGAACCTAGCATTTGCAATCATATTTACTTTTTGTTTATTGTTTTCTTTTTACTTTTTTAATTAAAAATTATTTATTTTGAGAGTGAGAAAGAGAGAGCAAGGAAGGGGCAGAAAGGGAGAGAAAGAATCCCAAGCAGGCTCCATTCTCAGCATGAAGCCTGATGTGGCACTCGATCTCAAGACCATGAAATCATGACCTGAGCTGAAAGCAAGAGCTGGATGCTCAACCAAGTGAGCCGCCTAGGTGCCCCTTGTTGTTTGGTTTTAATCAAGAAATAGTTAGGTCTTCTGAAGCTTAATTAATAAATATAAGTGCAATTTAGGACAATATATTGAATTAACCAAGATTTCCAGTATTCATTCTAGAAGCAAACCAGAGAAAAGGGGAAGAAGAAGAGGAAAAAGAAGTAGAGAGTATTTTCTAGGAAACAACGACAACAACAGCAACAATAAATTGATGATAAACCTTTCAGAGATACAAAGCGGATAATTCATGATTAGACAAATTGGAGAATGGGGAGCTCAGCTAAAAATGGGTGGCCAGGCAAACCAGAGATGTAGGGGGACATTTATGAAGAAGAAAGATCATCCAATGATACTGTGTTAGAGGGTTTATAATAAAAAACAACACTGAAACTTGCCAATGGCTACGGTGTTACTGAAGCCAAAAATTTTAATTAAATAGCAGGTAATGCTATTAACCTGAAAAACTATTTATCAAAAAAATAGCACAATACCACACAAAATGAAACCATTTTATAAGTATTGCTCAATATTTGTAACAAAATAAGGATGTTCATTATCACCACTACATTTGGAAATGTATACTGTATGCTGAGAAATACAATAAGCACACTGATCTTGTCACTAAACTAACAAAACAGTGTTAGTAGTGTAATGTTTGGAAGTGAAAAGTCAAAATTTTTGTTATTCAGAGACATTAGGATGTTTTAGATAGAAAATTCAAGAAAATCAATGGACCAAACAGTAGACCGATGAGAGAATTCAGCAATTTTGACAGATAAAATACCAACACTAAAAAGCTCAAAGTATTTATACCAAAATTAACCATAAGAAAATATAAAAGAAAGAAACACACTGTTTGCAATGGTAACAACATTAAAATGCATTTAAACATTACACTTGGATCTTCACAGAGAATACTTTAAAATTCCATTACAACATATAAAAATATTTTATTACTAAAAGAGACATATATTATTCTAGGATGACTAAATATTGTAAATGTGTCAAATTTTCCTAAATCAGTCGATAAAAGTAATTTATTTAATATCAGAATTCCAGCGAAGGTTTTGAGAGTCTAGACAACATGATTCTAAGGTACATATCAAGCAATAAACATCAATAAAAAGGTGATACAATTTTGAAAAGAGTAGCAAATGAAAAAGACACTACTTACATGGAGACATATTAGTCATCATTTACTAAGGCACAGGAACAGCTGAATAAATAAAATACAAAGTCAGAGTTATAAGCATATGTACCTTCATCTGGAATCAATGTCACATTACAATATCGTAAGTGTCCATACAAATTTGAATTCAAATAGCATCGAGGTACTGCTTTACAACAATTACGTTAGCAAAAAAGTTAGAATGTGGGATAAAACTAAGCATTGGTAAGAGTGTTATAGAAATTATTTCAGCAGTATAGATAGGTACAATAACTTTTGAAGAGTAATACAACCACACTTAGTAAAATTATGGATCCAAATAGTCTACATACCAGCATTCCCATTCCCGATATTCACTAGAGACAAAGTACCATAGGTTTCTAAGATGACTCACCACAGCATTGTTTATGAAAGCAAAGAGTTGGATATTTGTGGTTTTCATCCACAAATGATAAGCATACTACGTATCTTTGTTATATGGGTATTTATGCGGATAGGAGAACTGAGTTAGGTTAATATAGAATACAACTACCTGATCCTGGAATTAAATGTTGAGAATACAACATGTAATACAATTTAACTGTTGCAAATTAAAAAACACATATAAAAACCAAACATACTTTAAACGTATATCTCCAGGTGGCTACATGTATTTTAATTATATGTATACATGTATATCTTGACTTCTGTGAGCATATATGTACATAGATTTTATATACATAAATACTTTATAATATGCACGTATATAGATATGTAAGGTTTATTAAAATACAGTTGTTCATGTACTCTCTGTGTATACAGTAAAAATAGAATTGATTATAGCCTTTCACATTAACATATATCACTCCAACTCATGATTGAATAAACACTTCCCCAAATTAAGCATCCTCTCTGCCCATCAAATACAGCCTCTGATTTAGTATTTCTTCATAAATTCCTACACGGAGAAAGAACAATATTCCCAAACATGAATTTGTGTTCCATTTGAGTCAGAAAATCAAGAATATATAAATTTTAAAATTAGTTATTCCAGGCTCCTATTTCAGACCTATTGAATTTGAATCTCTAAGTGAGGCCCAGAAACCTGTACAATCTTAACATATCCTAGGTGACTCGGGTAAGCAACCAATTTTGGGCAAAAGATGTTTACAAATGCTTATATTAAAGACTTCAAAACTATAACAAAAAAGAACTATTATTTCCCTTATGAAAAGATTACAAGTAATTTTTAGTGTTGTTTCAGTGTTGTTTTGTATTGTAATCAAATATATCTTGGGGGCATCTGGGTGGCTCAGTCAGTTAAACATCCAACTTTTGATTTTGGCTCAGGTCATGATCTCATGTTTTGTGCTTGGGATTCTCATTCTCTGCCCCTCCCCTACTCACATGTGAGCATGGTGCTCCCTCTCTCAAGATAAACACACATTTAAAAAATATATATCTTGAAATAAAATCTTAGAAAAAATTAAATATCAGTATATTGACATACTTCTATTTTCCCTCATACCTAGAATATCTATTATAGTCTACTTTGAATTATATAGCCAATTTTTATTATCTAAACATGAAATATTCTTTTTTGAGGAAGCCTATGTTTAAGGGAAAGATACATTGGCGATTTTACTAAGTGAAGTTGAAATAGCCTCAGGAGAAAAAAGATTTCTCCTGAAGTCCGGGACTTTTGCTTTTTGTGTCAAATTTTGAGGAGTGAATAATTGCCAATTACTTATCTTCTAATCTTCACACCAACTGCGTGCTTCAAACACATCCACACGCACATACACATACACACAAATTTTTCTGTTTAGAGGAGAAAAACTCAAGGTCAAGTGATAATTTTGTCCATAGAAAATGTGTACATGTGTAATGAAGAACTGATCAAAAGTGGTTGTTAATGGAAAAAAATGTTGTCTGGAAATGGGAAATTATACAACAAAGAGAAATTACTGTTTAGTCACAATTTGAGAAAAGGGTTGGCTGAATAAGTGAGTTAAATATACATTAAAAAATATGTCATTTTATGATTATTTTGAGTTTTGATTAAAGACAAAGTTGGAGAGGCATACAACTGTATTGAAAATATAAAGATATATTAGTAAGAGAAAACTAAATGTGAATTATATGTGTTTTATAAGTAAATAAATACTATGAGACATATAGACTTCCAATAAATACAACAGTGTATTTTCCTTGCCTACATAAATCAAAGTATTAGTTTAACATCTTAATATTATTAAACTATTAAATGAAAATGTTTCAGGTAGCCCCTTACAAAAGCTTCCTTGGAGAAACGGTAGAATAACTTGAATGTGATTTGCTAATCCATTCATTCTACAAATATTTACTGAGTATTTACTAAAATCCAATCCATATGCGATTTAGGAACTACAAAGAGGAAGAGTAAAAATTTCTGCCATCCGGAACCTCAGAAACCAAATTAGTAGACCTACCGATAAAGAAAATAATAATATATAGGGGTGCCTGGGTGGCTCAGCCGGTTAAGTGTCCGACTACAGCTCGGGTCATGATCTTCCGGTTTGTAGATTCAAGCCCTGCATCGGGTTCTGTGCTGGCAGCTCAGAGCCTGGAGCCTGTTTCAGATTCTGTGTCTCTCTCTCTCTCTGTCCCTACCCTGCTCATGCTCTGTCTCTCTCTGTCTCAAAAATGAAAATAAACTATAAAAAATTTAAAAAAAGAAAATAATAATATATAATATTTACTATTAATACTTGTAATGAAAGCAAGTAACTTCACTTTATGCAATGAGTGATTACAGACACAGAAGCACCATAGGAAAAATATATATTTATATTGTTATATTTTTATGTATTTGTTTATAATATAAATATACTGGAGACATATATCAAATGGCTCTTGACTCTGAGGGTGTGAATGCTGTGGATTATGTCAGGGAAAGGTTTTAGGTGAGATAATAGTCTTCATTGAAACTAAATAAGGTTTTGCTACAAGATTAAAGACAAGATGGAAGAGCATATATAAATGCTCTTGAATGAAAAGAGGTGAGAAACACCATGGGAAATCTGAGGAACTGTATTAACTCCATTAGTCATCTATGCAAAATACTCATGTCCATGAAGCATATCTTATTCTTCTAACTGAAACACTTAGTAGGTGTTGCCAAAACATATCACTGGTAATAGGAAAAGAAATTAAAGAGTACCCAGGAAGATATAGTGTACAGATGCATGAAACAGAAGAAACTATGAACAAGCTAAAGCTAACAGTTTGTAAAGCAATGGAGCAGTCCTACAAAAATAATAGAAAACCAATAATCACCACACCTCAGCCCACCCCATCCACACACACAAAAGAGCCAATAAGCCCCATTGACTGAAAGCATGAGATGCATTCAGATATAGAGTTTCATCTGACCCTAAATAAGCTCTAGTTCTTAAACCACACCCCATTTTCCCTTGTCTCTGTGTATACTGTTCTTTGCAGTCACTCTGTTGTGTTTATGTACATTTTTAACACTAACTCCTGTTTCTGAGAAAACCTGAGTAAATCTGCTTCTTACTATTATGAAAACCTAATTAAGAAAGAGGGTGTGGTATGGACAATAAGAGTGAAGGCTTTCAAACCAGACACATATGAATTCTTATTCTCAGGGATTGCAAATACTAGACACATGGCTTTGGCTAAAAAACCTCTCGGAGTCTTTTTTTGCTGCTCTGTAGAATGGGGATAATAATATGCATTTCCTAAAAATTTCATCATCAGTGATAATATTTTAAGCTTGTCCAGCATATGATAAACTAGTAATAAATGTTATTCAGTTGAATTAATAATAATTATTATTAAAGGAATGAATAAGCAGATGTAGAGAGAATATTTATATTCAGACCTCAGAGGAAAATCATTAATCCTATTTTCTTATTTCATTTATATGTCTATGTCTTAGCAGAGATTTAGATAGCATGCATATCAAATTTGCCAATCACACAAAGCTAGTCACATCAATTAATGCTGGGGTAGTAATTAAGATTTCAGAAAGATCCTGAAGCAGCTAATAACAAAAAATTAATTGTCATGTCTTGGGAACTTTTGAATGTAAAAGGAAAGTTTTCAGTACTGATAAAAATTTTAAATGTGACTACTCTTTAAACCAAATATTTACCAGAAAACTTTTTTACAAAAATAATAATACAGGCATGAGGAACATATGTACATTAATGCTATTGCAGTGTTGTTTACAATAGTGAAAAACTGAAGACAATCTAAAGGTACATCAACTAGGAAAGTCTTAAATGCATTGTCATGTATCTATATTATGTAATGACACACCGCTAATGGAAAGACGAGGGTGACCTCTTTGTAGAAAGGAGGTATAGTGCAGTCTTTAAGAGCAACTTCTCCTGAGCCAGATTACCTGGGATAGAATCTCAGTGATCATGGGCTACTTAAACTCTCTGTGCTTCTGTTTCCTCATCTATAAAGTTGGTGAATTAAATATAAATAAAATATAAGTACAGATATGAAATTAAAATGAAAGAGTGAGATTAATGACATCAAATAAGACAATATAGCTTCCATAGCAGGTATTTTTTTTAAATTTTATTTATTTGTTTTGAAAGAGAGAGAGGGAACAAGAGAGGGTTAGAGGCAAAGAGAGAAGGATAGATAGAGAATCCCACACAGGATCCACACTGTCGGGGCAGACCCCAATGTGGGACTCAAGCTCGTGAACCGCGAGATTTTGACCTAAACCAAAATCAAGAGTTGGAGATTTAACCAACTGAGCCACCCAGGCACCGCATGACAAGTATTATTATTTTTTTAACTCTTCCTGCATATTAGAGTCCCCTGGAGTGCTTTCAAATGAGAGTGACAATGATGTCAAAAGTGACTATGTACATTGTTTGGAAGTGAGACAAAAATGAAAAGATTTGGTAACAAGCAAACAGGTAAATACAAGGAAAGAAGAAGCATTTCATGAGTGATAGTTATCATAGGGAAACTGATACAAACAGGTAGAGATCATAACATTTTTTACAAAGAGTATTGTATAAAATTTTTGCAAAGAACAGGGATGCTGGGAACATGCAATGACATTACTCACAAATATAATTTTATTTACTCTAAAAGATTCTTTACAGAGCCACACTTTCTAGCTCTTTACAGAGCCACACTTTCTAGAATTAAAGTAATCTTGGCAAAACATCAATTTTCACACAGAACCATTGAAATTGTCTACTGCACGATAAAGTGAAATGTAGTTTGCATGTTCTGCTTCTTTCTACAAACATATTCATTTGCGTAGTGGATCCTCAGACTTAATAGGAAAGGTGACTGTCAAAATGCTGAAGAAAAACAGTTAAATGATCATTACAGGTCACTTAGGGTATAATTAGCATTAATGCCACTCACAAATTAGAGACCTCTGGCAGCTACCTATGCCCGATCAAAATCTATTTTGTCTCTTTGACACCAGAGCAATAAAAAATCTGCCGAAAATTTGGCCCACAGAGAGGAAACACATTTATCCTTGGTCAATACATATTACTGGACTCAGTGGGGCTTGAGTAATGGCAGCGACACCCTCTGTAATCAGCTGTTTGTGTACTTACCCAGATGTCTGTAATGCAACTGATGGCATGTGTTTTGACTTTTCTGTTACAAGAACTATTTATTCTGCTGTGTAAATCAGGTAAGTCAAATATGGCATGACACAAAGGCAAATTGTGGCTCACTTTCTCCCACCATAGGAATTACTGAAAAGGAAAAGGCATTTTCTTGGTAAAAAGTAAATGTGATTGTACTATACCCTCAAAATAATGATGTGTATTAAAATATGCTGCAATACAAAGTAAATGAATACGGAGCCAGTGAAAAGATGTTCATGCCATCAAGGGCGTTAAACATTAAAAATCACAGACGAAAACATTAAATTTGTGAACGTTTGTTAAAATAGTCGTGATTTCTAATTGTAATTATGTCATCATCCAGGTGGAATGTGCTAAATTAATAAAAATGTAAATTCTATTTTCAGTCTTCCAAAAACAGTATAAGAAATTGACAACATAAAGCAGTAAATAAAAAACTAAAAACAAAAAGGGGAAAATATTACAAATTGAAAAAATCTACAAATGTTCTATGAAAAACAGCATATCTTATTTAAAAAGACATTAATTGCAGGTCACTGGTTAAGTCACTTGATATTCTGAGACTTTAAGGGCCTTTAACTGATTAATGTGAAATACTCCTCATACTCAATGTTGAAGATGCTATTACATTAAATAGTGTGACAAACAAAGGAATGACTATACTATATTTTCACCTCTTTTTAATGTCTCAGTGGGTAATAGTTTTCATCTAGCTTACCAGTCTTTGCTATGGATGCTTTTCCACATGTTAAGTCAACTTTATAATTTCTGATACACATGCTTAACAGAAATGAATTCCTGTCAGTTCTTTCGTGTAAATATTTCCATTATATCGCTGCAGGTAAGGTAAAGCTTGCTCCTAATTTTCTATTCCTCGACTTGAAATATAGGTAAAATGCTTGATACTTTGTAAAGAATAGTTGCTCTCACAAGGTTAAAAACTCATTAACACAATCAAGAACATTAGCTGATACTCCTTTTTTTTTCTGAGTAGAAGACAATTTAAATTATAAAAGCCTCATTACTAGAATTTCAAAGGGGCAAATCCATATATTGATTTTTAGACCTGGAAACTAGACAATTTTGTATGCTTGTACCTTTAATTTCATTTATAAATTTCACATAATCCATTGTAATTTCAGATAGAGCAAAGGAAAATGCAACTTCTCAATGAAATAGACTCAAAGTCATGGAAAGTTTTCAGCTTATATAGTGGTCATATTTTTCCTAGGAATTTTCCTAGGAATTTCCTAAAATTCCTAGGAATTTTAATTTTTTAATTAAAAATTTCATTTCCTTTTTTTTTTATTTCTTTCAGTCAGCACTTCGAAGTCCTTACTATAAACCATCCAATAGTTTTGGTTCTGGGCACTCAAAGATGACCAGCAAAGACTATCTTATGGCAACCTGCAGTCCAGATCCATAGTTCCTAAGCATAGAAAATGGACATTCAACTAAACATTTTCTATTATCCATTTATTTATTCAACCATGTGTTATTCTTTTTTATATATATTTGAAAGATATATTTTCAAGATATATATTTTATATATATTTGAAAGATATATTTTCAAGATATATATTTTATATATATTTGAAAGATTATATTATATTTGAAAGAAATATTATATATATATTTGAAATATATATTTTATATATATTTGAAATATATATTTTATATATATTTGAAATATATATTTTATATATATTTGAAAGATAAAAACATAATGATACTTATTAACTTACATGTAGCTCACTATGTGTCAGGTCCTATGCTAAGCATTTCACAAATATGAAATATCTTACCTTTGCAACTATATGAGGAAGAAACAACTTTTGTCCTAACTACATATATATGTATATATATATATATATATATATATAGAGAGAGAGAGAGAGAGAGAGAGAGACTATATAATTCTAGGTAAATAATTTAAAATTTATAAGGCTTATATCTATATATAGATATATATCTGTATATATCTATATATAGTTAGGACAAATATATATATATATGAGCTATATATATATCTATATATAGTTAGGACAAATATATATATGAACCTTATAAATTTTAAATTATTAATCAATTTAATAAATTATTAATTAATTAATTAAAATAATTTAAATTATATATATAGTTAGGACAAATATATATATATGAGCTTTATAAATTTTAAATTATTTACCTAGAATTATATAGTTAATGGCTCACAAAGGAAATTGTATATCTTTTACTTAACAAATTTTATAAAATACAATAGAATTTTCCAGGTCTAGTCACAAGAAATCTAGATCCTGATTCCTAGGCATGTTCCATGGAGGAAAAAGGTATGGATGATCATATAACCTCCTGAAATATACATTTTACCTCTCCATACACAATTTATGTTAGTATTCATAAGGCTGTGGAATTATTGCAGTGAAAATTCCTGTTTGACTTTTTTTTTCAAATCCACCATAAATGCATTTTTATGTCAAACACACATTAATATTCCCTGCTACTTGTAACACACAAGCACTTAGATAAACACTGATTTACAGGAACAGTTAAGATTGCAAACTTTCCTTATGGAAAATGAAAACAGAACAACAAAAACAACAATAAAAAACTAGCTGGATTCTCTAGTGTAAGTCTCTAAGTAGGAAATCTGTCAATTCATTGGGCAAACAATGGATATGTATCCTGATCTTTCTAGTTTAAAAGGTGTTAGGAGATTTTTGACAGGATTAAAAACAACCAACCAAACTTTGATCATCGCTATTTGCTGTGGTCCATTTAACTGTGCTCTGTTACATAGTCTTTGACTCTTCTCTGATATCAAGGATATTTTCTTGCAAAGGTGAACTTTTAATTACTGGAGGTAATAGAGGAAAGTGTGTAGCTGGCTAATTAACAAGCTAGCACCACTACAAAAACAAAGTTAAGTTACTTGTACCTCTAACAGCGACCTATAGATCTATCATCTTTGTAGAAGCAGGTGATCCTTTTTGTTACTTTACTTTTATTATTGTACATAAGATTATTGATCTGGTAGAAAGTGTTCAATAAATTCTATATGACCATCTGTTACATTAACATTATACTGTGTGGTAAGCAAGGATCAAGCGTAGGGTGACACTGAACAGTCTTGTGAAAAAATGGCAAAGAAAGGGAACTTATTATCCCCATTTTAGAAGATAAGATTTAATCATTTATCAAGTCCAAAATGATAATGCCTCGCTAAAAAAATCCATTGTAAGTAGCACACCATCTTTATGCTCAATCAATCCCAGAGTTTAAGAGGAGTGGTGTCATTCTTTACTCCTTGAAGGGCAAGTTTACCAAGTTTATTTCCCATTACTCCTTTTCTGAAGAGACCTAATAGCAGCACTTTTCTTTCTAAATTTTGGTAGATTGCTCTGTATTTCTCTCTCTCCCTCACTCTCTCTCTCTTTCTCTCAAGCTAAAATGTATGGTTTTCCAATTTCCTGCTCCTGTGCAATCATTTGCCTCTCTTTAATCTACACTAAAACAAATGGGAGGCAATGCCTAAGAAATTATTCTGCAGTGTCTTAAACACCCTTGCTTTAAAATTTAAGACAGGGTTATAATGAGGTTCCTACTGTCATGCAAGATAGGTGAATCTGTAATTTCATGACACATTCAAGAATTATTTTCCATTTCGGTGGACTAAAAGAAGTGTTTCTCATTCCTGGAAACCAAGGGACTATTTGCTGGCTTCTTACAAAATGTGTTATGAGTAAATTTAGTTCAATGAGCTGAAGGAAAAATGTGGAAGTAAGTCATGCTGATAGACAAAATGGAATAGAGCCTTTTGTAGTGCATTAGGAGGTACTCTCCTTTTTATTCATTACCTGTATTTTCTCCCACAGTATTCAGAAAAACCTAAGTAATGAATGTGTTAGGAGCTTTCAGTAAAGAAATGATTTCTGAAAGGTGAAAGGAATTTAGAAGGAAGAGTGATGGAGTTTTTTATTAGGTCGGGAAACAGGGGAAGTTGTACTAACCAGATTAACTAATACTTCTACATTGTTGGGAACTTTGTCTAATCTTCTTGAAAATAATACTGCATGTCTGCTTTGTCTGTTTGGGCTCCCATAATGAACTACCCCAGGTTCAGTTGTTTCAAAATGACTAAGACTTACTTTCCATAAATTGGGAGGCTCAAAGTTCAAACTCAGTGTGCCATTGTGGTAGTGCCCACTTATAGCCAGTTTGTGATGAGTGCCCACTTCTTGCTCTGCCCTCACATGATGGAAGGGCCAAGGGAAGTGTCGGAGGTCTCTTTATAAGGGCACCAATCCCATCCATGAGCGTTCTGCCCTCATGACCTGATCAACTGCCAAAGTTCCCACCTCCAAATACTATCACTTTGGGGATTAGGTTTCAATCTATGGACCTTGGAGGGCCACAAATATTCAGTGCATAGCAATGTTTTCCACAGATAAATTCCCCACGGAAAGAAACACAAATGTATTTTGGGACACCTGGGTGGCTCAGTCGGTCAAGTGTCCAACTTTAGATTTTGGCTCAGGTCATGATCCCAGGGTTGGGACTGAGCCTTGCGTTGGGCTCTGTGCTTAGTGTGGACCCTGCTTGCCTACTTAAGATTCTCTTTCCCATTCCCCCTACTCCTCTCCCCAACTCATGTGCACTCTCTTTATAAAATAAAATTTTTAAAAATTAAAAAAAAAAGAAATACAAATGTCTCAAAAAGATTTTTTTTACATGGACAATATTGCCATTTGTTGATATTAAGGATTTTTTTCATATCTAATATCATTCATGAGTTATATCAGCATATAGTTTAATATTTTATTTATTTCTGAGAGAGAGAGACAGCATGAGCAGGGGAGGGTCAGAGATACAGGGAGATACAGAATATGAAAGAGGCTCCAGGCTCCGAGGTGGCAGTCAGCACAGAGCCCGACATAGAGCTCAAACCCATGAACCATGAAATCATGACCTGAGCCAAAGTTGGACCCTCAACCGACTGAGCCACCCAGGTGCCCCTATATCAGCATATTATCAAAGTTCATATACTAAGTGATAAAAACATCTATGTAGAATTTCGTTAAGCCATTAACATCAATACTTTGAAACAATAGAGTCTTTTCAAATATAAATACATGAAACTGAGATTTGGAAGAAAAATTAAAATATAGTCATTAAATAGAACTATTTTAATGTATAGATAATTCAGAGGGTGAAAAAGTTCAGAGTATTTTAGATTTTACTTAATCTCTTTAATAGGTCTGAATGAAAGCAAAGAATTTCCATGAAATATACAAAATAAGATATAAAAGTTTATTTTCTATATTTCAAAGCAGTTTTCCTCTCTCTAGATCGCTAGATGTAATAGTTAATATTTATGAAAAGTACCAAAATGTGTTCAACATTTATAAATTTTACAACCTACATCTTTCTTTTGCCTGGCTATCTATAACTAAGATTTCTTCTATACACTAAGTGAGAATTTGTATGGAAGATTCATTGCAAATTACAAAACAACCATATTTGATTTCCCATAGCAGTCAATGACAACTTTTTTCCATTATTCTGTTATATTCTACAATTGTCTTTTCACTCCTCTTTTCTTTCTGAATTCTTAAAATATCAAGACAAGATTCTGTGTATCCACAAAATGACTCAGGACCTTAAAATTTAAACATTAAAAGGACTTAAAATCAAGTAAAATCTCCAAAGACTTAAAGCCAACACATACTTGGATCTAAGACTTTGTTTTTGTTTTTGTTTTAGTTTCGTAGGGAGAAGTGTCTAAGAGATTGATGTTTCACTGGCTCTAAAGGGCATTTTTCTCCACTTCCATTGCCAACAAAGGCTGACTAGCAAAATAATTGTTTTTATCGTCTTTACTATTGGAAGCTCCTATGGGAAAATATTTCCTTCACACATTATTTGGGGAATGAAGGAAATTATATTTGTCCCAAAAGTTTAGAAAGGCCTCTGCACTAACATCTTGATTACAAAAGGGAAATGGCTTTGATGTTGAATAGAATTTAATGTCGTTTTTTGTCTTTCCTCTACAAAATAGTTGATGATGTCTCAACCTTGTACTTTATCTCATTATGTAGTATTCCAAATTTTATAAGCCAGAGCAGTACCATATGCTAACTCTACTCACATTCCCTGGGTAACCTTGGAAAGATAAGTGGATCATTCTGGTCTTTGAGTTTCCTTTGCAAAATGGTTTTAACTTAATAGTTCCCTCCATTTCTTGCACATGACGGTTTTATGAGGCTGTGTGAAGATGAGTTTATGTAAACAAAAGCTGGGGTAGACAGTGAACTGAAAGACCGGTATGTTAACACAGGATCAAACTTTTGGATATTTATGTTTTCCCCCAAATGCCAAATTATGGTAATACATAGTGTGCTTTCTTCTTCTGCCAGCTGGCACCAACCTAATTAGAGATGACCATCAGGAGTTAGAAACCCATGATTCAGAGATTCAAAATACATACTTTAATTTCTATCCACCTTTAAGATCTCCTTCATGGATATTTTTGAGGATTGTCATTAAAGATATTTAAAAGTTGTCAGGAGGGGAGGCGTGTAGGGCTTGGGCAAAACAGGTGAAGGGGAGTGGGAGATATAGGCTTCCAGTTATGGAATGAGTAAGTCATGAGGATAAAAGGTACAACATAGGAGATGCATTCAATGATATTTTAATAGCACTGTATGGTGAAAGGTGGTAGCTACATTTGTGGTAAGTATAGTGTAACATAAAGAGATATTGAATCACCATGTTGTACACCTAAAACCAATGTAACATTGTGTCAACTATACTTCAGTAAAATATAAAAATAATAAAAATAAAAGTGGTCAGCACTCTAAAGCCTCCAAGATAGATGTGAGTCCAATCAAATTAATCTAGGAATTGCTAAAATTTGGGCTTTTACAGTTGGAATTATATTCAAGGAAAACATTCCTTATTCACATGGAATAGGGTTACTTTATTTTTTTATCACTTTCTTTTTCCTAGTTCATCTTCCTTTGCTCCCTTCTTAAAAGTACACCTGAACAAACAAGGAACATATGGATCTCATTAACCAAATAAAGATATTTAGCAGAGAACTTGTGGAGAAAAATGTTTACATATTCATATGCTATAAACCAAATCCAGGCAAGGGAATTAGTTGGGAGTTACTGAAGATATCACTAGGTACATGATCAGTTCCAAAGTGTTTTCCTGGAAATTTAATACAATGTTTTTAAAAATTAGGGATACCCTGGGACAGAAATAAAATTAAGTCTGTTTCTGTACAGGTGATCTTGAGGTGGAAAGCTATTCAATGATTTTAAAAAGTAAACTGACTACAAAATGAGGAGTACATAGGTGGCAGCACTGTAAGATATAATTTGTACATAAAACAATGACATAAATATATGAGACAGTTTAAGACTCCTGAATTTACAAAGGCAGAGCACGAATACAAAGACTCCAAGGAAAAAGTTATGTTAATAGTTCTTATGTAGTGGTTGTCTTTCTCATTAAGTATTACTCTTTTGTCTCTTTTATTTTGGTTTTCTGTATTACCACAAAACAGAGCCAATTTTTGAGATGGTTTACCTTTTCAATTTCAGGTAAAACAAAAGGAAATGAAGGACAAAAGAATGAAGCAGGAAAAAAATGCCTTCAGGCAAATCTTGAACTCACCTTGTTATGTTATTAATGCATTAACCTCAAAGGAATCAATACTCCTTTGAGGTTAACACATTAGGAAATCTAATCCTTTTTTTTATTTGAAGCTGTTACAGAAATACTAGTTATGTGAACTATGATTTTGGAATTTTAATTATCTTGTATTTGCATAGACAATTTAAAGTTTATAAAATAACTTTTTAATATGCATCATTTAATTTTTATTTTTATCTGTATAAGCCCTATGAGAAGTAGGCAGGGTAGAAATTATTATCAGATTTTATAGAACAGAAGGGTGAAACTGATAGACTGGATATTTCTTGCTCAGGTTTGTGAAGCAAGTAAGTGAACCTGGATACCATAGATCTAAGCCCACTGCATCTCATGGCTTCCTCTAATAGTCCACTGATCATAGGCATTTTTAAAACACACTGCATGCTCAAAGTCCATTTCCCATATATGCATTCAGTTTTTAGCATGAAAATATTTCATAGAAGAAAAGAAGTATTTCCTAGTTTGAAAGATAAGAAACAGAAGATAATTGGATGTGTTGCTAGAAAATATTTTCTTTCAATACTTGATAATAACAGTTTTTAAACTTTCATAGGTGCTTATATGCTATCCCTTTTACTTTCATTCACTTTAATGGCAATTTCCTATATCCCACTAAAATCCACAAATGTCTATTGCAGTTTAATGGCAGGCGTATGTAAACTAGGGAAAGTAAACCATATTCAGTTTGTACCTTGGCAATCTCAAGCTGCCTTTCCTTTGGCTTTATTGGTATATCAATACAAAGACTAAACCAGAAATAATTAAAATTATGGAAGGAAATGTGCATGTTTGTAATTTTAAATAAAATTAAGTACTAGTCCACAATACCGCTGCTTTTCTTTCATGATAGTAGAAGTAGAAAAAAATGAGAGAAAAAATTAACATTTTATTCATTCTCATTCCCAGTGTGTGAAAGAGCTTGTGAATGTTGGTATACTGACCTTGTGTAATTGTATTTCAATAGGTTAATAAATCTAATTTCCATCTTCTAAATTGAACTACATCTAAAAATGTCCCATATTCAAAATCATTAACTGAAATGAGGTTTGAAAATTATTTATATTGAACAATATTTATATAACAGATTGAATAAAATTATAAAATTTATAAAATTAATGATAGTGTTGTGCTTGAAATGTTCAGTGCCTTCAACTTGAGGTAAATTTATTATTTTAAGTTTAAAATGTGCTGTAGTATTTTCCAGTTACAACACTTAAGTATAATAAAGATTTCTTGAAGTTATCAAACTAGGGACAGAGACTGAGTATGTCAAAAGTATTGAAATGATGCAAGCTGAGGATTTATGTAATGAAGAACAATACAAACCTGCATATCCATATTGTACAGACATTCTACATAGAGAATCTTCAGCTTTGGAAGTTAGGAAGCCCTAAGATGTTGTAGCACTTACCATGTAGACAAACAGCAGTGGTTTCGAAAGTGGTTCTTTACAGTATATCTGAAACCCCTATACTCTTTTTTAAAAGTTTGCCAGGCCCCTGGGTGGTGCAATCAGTTAAGCATCCCACTTCGGCTCAGGTCATGATCTCACTGTTTGCGAATTGGAGCCCGGGAGCCTGCTTCAGAATTTGTGACTCCCTCTTCCTGCCCCTCCCCTGCTCATGCTCTGTGTCTCAATAAATAAATAAACGTTAAAATAAATAAATTAATTAAATAAATAAATAATAAAAAGTTTGTCAATGTGCAAAGGAAACTTTGTATGAAATACACTTTTAAAACTTCTAAGACTAAAAATTCTGAGTGGATGGAAGATAATTTCTGTCTCTGATTATACACATGTATGTTTATGCAGGCTTATGTATAAATTTCTCAACACAAGGACTGGCAAATGTCAGCAAAATTAATCCAAATGTAATATTGTTTCAGTAAAAAAGCATTCCCTTTGACCTGGACTAAATAGAATCTCATAGTCTATTGTAGCATAATTTGTTAAAATTATTTAATGGAAAGTTATCCACATTAATGTGTATATACATATTTACTTCCATGTTAATATATACACTCATCTACACTTTTCAATTGGTACATAATATCTGAATAAAATGCAATTATAATATTTAAATTATATGATAAAAATAAAGTATTAGATAAAATTACTAAAAGTAAAGTTTGGCATATCTTCCAGAAATTTGAGCATTTTTGTCAATAGGTGTTATAAGCTATTAAACTTTGGTAGAATTAATAGATAGAATTTTAATAATGTGGATTCTCATTATCCTTTTTATTCTTCTGATTTTTACACAAATTGGTTTCAAATAGTATACTTTTACCATCATTGAACTTATTAGTCCTCTTAGTGCTGCACATACCTTATAGATGTATTTTTGTCAGTTTATAAAAGACTGTGACAAAACAGCTCATAAAACCAAAATACAAATGTTCCTTTTAATTTTTTCTCAGCAAAGAAAGCTCACCAAAGTAAGAATGTTGGAATATAGAGGAATTGGGTAAGTAGCTAATGCTTAGAAAATTAATACAAAAAAACAAACCAACCAACCAACCCTGATATAGGGTATGGCTTCAAATTTGCATTTTGCTTAATAGACAACTCAGCATTAGCATAACCAATCAACCAAGAAATAATTATTAAACACATACTACATGCCAGATAATATTTTAGAAGTGTAGTTCTGGGGATGAATAAAATAGACGAAAATCTCTGCTATCAGGGGTGCCTGGGTGGCTTAGTCGGTTAAGCTTCCGACTTTCACTTAGGTCATGATCTCGCGGTTCCTGGGTTCGAGCTCAGAGCCTGGAGCCTGTTTCAGTCTGTGACTCCCTCTCTCTCTGACCCTCCCCTGCTCACGCTGTCTCTCTCTCTCTCTCTCCTAGAAATAAATAAAACATAAATAAAAAAAATCTCTGCCATCATAGAATTTATATTCTAGTAGGAGAAGACAGACAATAAACAAAATATGTACTTTCTTTTTTTTTTTTTTAAATTTTTTTTTAATGTTTTATTTATTTCTAGGAGAGAGAGAGACAGCATGAGCAGGGGAGGGTCAGAGAGAGAGGGGGTCACAGACTGAAACAGGCTCCAGGCTCCGAGCTGGCAGTCAGCACAGAGCCCGACGCGGGGCTCGAACCCACGAACCGCAAGATCATGACCTAAGCGAAAGTCGGACGCTTAACCGACTAAGCCACCCAGGCGCCCCCAAAATATGTACTTTCAAATGGTGGTGAATACGTTGGAGGACATTAAGTGAACATCCTAGGATATTCTGGGTGTTTGTATGCTTGTGGGTAGAGGGTGGTTTGGAATTTGTCTGCTATATTCAAAAATGAGTAGAGGTGTAGGCAGGAGGTGAATAGTAGAAATCAGATCACACAGAGCCTCTAACATGTTGTAAGTCCTTGGCATTTTACTCTGAGCGACATTGAAGTGGCTGAGCAGAGGGGTGCCTTGATCTAACTTAATTTCGTAAATAGACCACAGTAGCGCTTTTGAAACATGGCAGAATTCTGAACACATTTTGATTTTGCATTTGAACTCATTTGACTAAGCATAATGCAAACAGTAAAATTTTAACCCATGTAGCCAAAGCCATCTGTGTGGTATGAAAACATGTGGTAGGAAGTATTATATTAAGTTTATTTTGTTGTGGTATATGCAAGAGACCATTCTGTCAGCTGTTGAGTTAATCTGTGTAGTATTATATCACAGAAATATCTGTGCACAACTCCATTGTCAATAAGTTAAATAAACCTATTTCAGTTAAGGATTTCTTACATTTAAACTCTGTTATTTGCGTTTTTCTTTTGTATTGATCATTGATAAAAGTTCATATAATTTGTGAAAATACAGGCACTCTTCCTATTCGGCGTAAATGCACAATGTTTCCTAATGGGTTTACACATATCAAAATAGAAAATGTTCAATGAGTTATTTATATAATATGTCAATACTGTATATTTTTCTAAAGATGTTGAAGATACCATATAATGCAAATGGGAAGAAACTGATTCAGAATCCCCTTTCATATCACCACAGTTCTATACTGAATTGTCCTTAGGTATTCTAATGTCTGTACAATGTGCCAAACAGGAAGCCTCATGAGAGTGTTTGTGAGCTTTGATTAGGAGCCAGTATATGGCTGTTTTCATCTAATGCATCCCTATAGCGGGAAACCTAAAATGAGCGCACACTGTTGTCTGTTCTGAAAACAACATACTATAATAACCAGAGGTCATCTTCCAGACAAGTCTATCAGCAGGAACGTTGGGGTCCAATGAGAATCCAACAGAGAAGCAGTCATGGCATGCAAGCTGCAAGCTGAGAACTTCTTCAGTTAAGTGTACTACAGTAGATTTGACCTTGCCTCTGGGTACCAACAAATTCATACTTTACATGAGCTATTTTATGTTAACCACAGACTCAGTGATTCTTACTGTTTGGTTTTTTAGGTCTTAATGCGTTTCTGCAGTGTATCTCCTTTACAAGACATGATTATACAGTAGCAAAAAGCATTTAGAATATACACAAGAATGGATACCTGAGATGCAGCTTTCTTTTCACAGTGATAGTTCCCCTTAACTGTCAAATTTCATGTGAATTTCAGCTACCTTCTTGCTCTACTGCTGTGCGATTGTAAAGAAATGATGAATTTTTCATCAGTAACTTTTTTATTATAGCACAGGTAATGGGTCACTGGAGTAGAAATCAAAATAAATAATTACTTATTTTGGTCTCATGAATTACTACCCATGTGACCTTGGGTAATTTCTTTGACCTACAATTTCTTAGTTTATAGAAAGAAGACAATATCTTCTTTTTTACCTCACAGAGGTAGGGTAAAATAGTTTTTAAGTGTAAAATGTTAACATGTGAAAGGTGCTTTAAGTAGAGATATTTTTGGCCTGTTTTTCACTATGTATGTCATGTGTAAAGCTAGTCTTTAATTGAGTAATAAAATGTGACTTTTTCAAATGTAAAATGCATTTCACTTGTTTCAGATATTATCCAGTGTAACCTTGATGAATGTCTTCCATAGACCCTGGGCTTTGGATTCCTCCTCAACCCCAACATTAAATATTTGATATTATTACTAGCTACTCTATTACTCAGTGTTTTAAAAATTAACTTTTTGAATAAATTAATAAATATGTAATAAATAAATTAATAAGTTGTTCATTTTTCCTTCAAGATTTATATATTTATCTATCCATTCAAAATTACAGATAAACACTATAGAATTCATATATTGATTAAGCATTTTAATAATGCCTATTTCTATATGAAAGTGAGATTTATCTATTTTTTAGACTAGGGTCTAAATTTTGATTCTTTTTATTTTCTGCAAATTGTTAGGCAGGTTTTTATTTTGGTGAACACATATCTCATTGTCTGATTTCCTGCTTCAAAAGAGTTTAGAGGTCACTTCATAAATCTGTGCTTTCTCAAGTTTTCATGTGACTGTATTGTTCCAAATAACTAATAGTCACTACAAAAACCACTTAAACTATATTTTAAAAAATGATACATTTTCTGAGATAAATATATAATGATGAGTTTGATTTCCATAGAAAGTTGGGTGATTCCTTTTTTAAAAATTTTTTATGTTCATATTTTTGAGAGAGAGAGAGAGAGAGGGAGAGAGAGGGAGAGGCAGAGAGAGAGGGAGACAAAGAAAGCCAAGCAGGCTCTGCACTGTCAGCACAGAGCCCGACGCAGCGCTCAACCCACGAACTGTTAGATCATGACCTGAACTAAAACCTAGAGCCTGACACTTAACAGACTGAGCTGCCCAGGCACCCCAAAAGTTGGGTGATTCCTTAAGATGGTAAATGATTATATTTTCTATCTTTCTGGTTAGTTGATATAATGATGCATAACCATGAAACTATCCATCAATTGATGACTAATTGAAAATTTCTAATAAAAAAAACATTATTGTGAATGAATCTATCTCGGGGCACCTGGGTGGCTCAGGTCATGATCTAATGGTTCATGGGTTCAAGCCCCATGTCGGGCTCTGTGCTGACAGCTAGCTCAGAGCCTGGAGCCAGTTTCAGATTCTGTGTCTCCATCTCTCTCTGTCCCTCCCCTGCTCACTCTCTCTCTCTCTCTCTTTCTGTCTCTCTCTCTCAGAAATAAATAAAACATTAAAATTTTTAAAAGTAAATAAATAAATACATCAATATGAAATATGGGAAAAGTGTACCAATACCTCTCCTACAGGATTATGTGAATGTGTGTTAAAATAGAGCACAGACAGTATTTGTCAGAGATGACATTTCTGGATGACACAGAACAAAACCTGTTAAGTACAAAAAGGTGTCAATTTTAGCCTAGGACCATCTGTCCAGATTGAATGCATAATTTCAATTTTAATATACAGAATATAATATTTAGTGTACTAGTAAAGTCATTTTAAGTTTTATAATGCTTTACAGCATTTCCAAGTTTTTCCCCCTTAGATGAGTAAATTCACCTCTAGTTTTAACTAAATATAAGTAATAACCACTAGCCAAGTCTGGACAAATATGATTAAATATTTGAGACCAATAGATTTCTGGCAAAATATATGTCATTTCCATATTTATATAGGTGTTAATGTGACCATTTAGAAACCCTCAAACTGAGTGTTGTGTTAGTGTATATATATATGTGTGTATATATGTATGTACACATACATGCATACACACACAAATATGATTTTCAAGAAACATCTGCTTACTCGTGAAAGTGTAACACATGCTACATGTCACCTCCAGAGATTATGTCCCAACTGAATTGAAAATTAAGAGAATTGGAAGATACCCATACTTTAATGGAGAGAGGATGAGAAATTTGAACAGTAATAAATAATTTGTCTAATCCTGTTCAGTTATGAAGAGAGCTGGTTCAGAAACTAAGCTGATCTCTGAATTAGTTTTGGTGTGCTTAGATAAATTAGCTTGAAAAGAGCATAAATAGCTGTCAAATTGAAATAATTTAAGTCCCCTTATAACATATTTGATCTTCTCTAACATTTGTTCCCCTATGCAGTTATTGATACAATACCTGAAGAAAAGTCTTCCTAATATCATTTCTTTTCTTACCATTGATTATATATAGATTTTTGAAATTTATACCACAGTATAAGCCTGTCATAAAAATAATGAGTAGTTATTTGATAAATAAAACTATTTTTCAAACCTCAAAATTTCAAAAAATTATATTTCCAGGTTTCTAAAGAATTTGATTCTGTGTATAAGTTTGGATGGAAGAATAGAGAATTTCTTTTCATATGACATAGCTCCAGAAGCTTCTAATATGATCTAAACACAGCAACTTCCTCTTTATATACTATCATAATGTTTAATTTACCTATTACATTTATCAGGGAAATTAGTTTTTAATGGATTTTGAAGAGAAATTTTTTTGTGTCATCAAGGAAAACAATCTCAAAGTATTATCGTAATCCATATTATTTACAAAACAAAAGGTCATTGCTGATATTCATTGTAAAATGTAACTCATATGTAGAAAAATTATCTTTCAGTGAGTACATATCAATGTTCAGAACACAATTACTTTAAGTTTTCAGAGATTCATTTATTCATTTTTATGTGATTAGAGGAGTTAGAAGTTTTGCCTATCTTGATAAGATAATACAAATGATTTGATGATTACTTAGGACTGTCGTGCTAAATGTGAATGGAAATCATTATGTAGAAAGTTTTTTTTTTAATAAGCACAAATAACACCTCAGTAACACCATATGGATGCTTTTTAATTAAATTTCATCAAACAACCTTCAACAAAACTGTTTTCCTTGATACAGATACATTTTTCTTCTAAATTAGTTTGCAATATTCTGAATTATTTTTGATGATACATAAGTCTTTGAAATTTGCCCATAAAATCAATTAAAAAATATTAAATTTACAGTATAATTTGTATAAAGGAAATATGCTTTGAGGCAAAAATAATACTACTGAATTTGGAGGTCTGTGGGATTTTTTTGGCATAATTTTTCCTAAAACACCTGTGACATTGCCTGTCATTTTTCATTGTTTACAGTGTGAGAACTTGATACTTATTTTCCCTCATGGATACACTCTGGTTACTTGTTAGTAATTTCAGTATGTTTTTCAAGTCATCGGGCCCAAATTTTGCAAAAGGTTCATTCAAGAATGAATACCTTTCAAACAAAGATGAAAACTTGGTTAAAATGACTAAATGTTTTCATAATGAAAACTTTCTATAACTTTTCAGATAAATGTTTGTCACTTTAACTATTTTTTGGTTGTCATTTGATTTAATCCTTAATCCTTAGTGATTTATTTCTTGCAACATTACAGTAAAAGCTCTCTTAATGTAAAAAATTTATGAGGATTTGTACACATCTCTGGAATTTCAGTTTCTTTTGGCTACTACATGTGGGCAATCTATCTTAGGAGACATTCCTGGGAATGTCATTATTCATGTTATGCTACAGAAATAATTGCCAGAAATTTTGACTCAAAACATGGCCCCTAGAGAAAATGGTTTCAAATGAGACTAACTCTGACTCTAATTACACATAATTTAATTTTTCTGAATTTCATAAATCTTAAATGTAACATAAAAATGATAATTCTTACCTTACATTAAGAATAATGTTTCTAAAGCCCATGACATATAATTGCACATAGTTTTCCTTCCACTTTCTTCAAGTAAAACCAAATTTTGTTCTAATTTATTTTTTAAGGGCATATAGGGCTTTTTTTTAAATTTATTAAACTATAAAATAAGATAAGCATCCCATCTACTCTTAAGAAGACCAGGCAGTGTTTCTACTTTATAAAATTCAGGGGACCTTAGTCTGATACCATCAGTGTAAAGATAAAGGAAAGGCATATGTTTAGACAACTAAGGCTAAGTTTTACTAGGGTGCCATGTACCTCAAGAATTTAGGTTAAAAAAGTGAAGATGACAAACAAAATACAGATATAAAACAATTGATTATAAGCTGCGAAACTTGTGCTAATAAAAAAAGTGGCTAAGCCATTAAAAGTCTAAGGATAAAATGAGTCAAATATATTAGATTAAGTGCCTTCACTACGTAGACATTTTATATTGTTTAGTACATGCCTTTATGTGGTATTTCTTGTTGATTTAGTAATATTGTGGGGATTCTTATACAGTTGGCTATAAATTGCTTATTGGTCGAGGTAGGGGTGTTAAGCATGAGCGCACAGCCAGCAGTCATAAATCCTGGCGAGAATATAAGGAGTGGAGCGCTGCTATAACAGGACAACAGGGAGAGCAACTTCCAGAATGGTGATGTGAGGAATTCTGCAGACCCTCTCCCAGCAAAACAAACAACTGGTGAAAATAATATTATAGGGGCGCCTGGGTGGCTCAGTCGGTTAAGCGTCCGACTTCGGCTCAGCTCATGATCTCACGGTTCGTGGGTTCGAGCCCCGCGTCGGGCTCTGTGCTGAGAGCTAGCTCAGAACCTGGAGCCTGTTTCGGATTCTGTGTCTCCCTCTCTCTCTGACCCTCCCCTGCTCAGGCTGTCTCTCCCTCTCTCTCAAAAATAAATAAAAAATACAAAGAAAGAAAGAAAGAGAGAGAGAGAGAGAGAGAGAGAAAGAAAGAAAGAATATTATAAAACAAAGTATACAAACAATCATTTAAAGTCTTTGGGAATTGTTCTAAGGGCATAGAGCGGATTAAGAAGTATTCATCAAGAAAATCTACTAAATCTCCCTAAGAATTTGAGCCCAATTACTTCTCCCATCAGTTCGTTGTAATAGAAGCTATAATACTTGGTTGGAACATTAAAGAGCAGCAGAGTTGGGTTTTCCCCTATATACAGATAAGAGAACCAAGGTTCATACCAGCAATGGAATAAAATTCCATCAAAAATATATACTGGGTGGGTACCATGACAGGTGATATGAAGAACTTTGGAAAATTATAGCTACCATGTACTGATATGTTATATATACATTATATATATATAATATACATATATGTAGAAACATATAAATATGTATGTATATATTATATACATCTAAATGATTCTGTGTGTGATGATGACTCTTCAGATACAACACAAAAGGCACAATCCATGAAGGAAATAATTGACAAGCTGGACTTCATTAAAATTAAAAACTTGTGTTCTGTGAAAGGCAATGTTAAGAAAATAAAAGACATACCAAAAACTGGGAAAAATGTTTGCAAAAGCACATCTAATAAAGGATTATTATCAAAATATGCAAAGAACTCTTAAACTCAACTCTGAGAAAACAAACCACCCGGGTAGTAAATGAAGAAAACACCTTAATAGAAACCTCACCAAAGAATATATACAGAAGACAAGTAAGCCAGTGCAAAGATGTTCAATATCATGTCATTAGAATATTTCAAATTAAAATGAGATACCATATATAGCTACTAGAATGTCCAAAATCCAAAGTAGTGAAATCATCAAGTGCTGGAGAGGATGTGGAGTAATAGAACTACTATTCTTTGCTGATGGGAATGTAAAAATAGTACAGCAACTTTGGAATACAGTTTGGTGGTTTCTTACAAAACTAAAAATACTCTTAATGTGTCATCCAGCAATCCACTCCTTGGTATTTACACAAATTGAAAATTAATGTCCATATAAAATCTGCATGTTTATATATACAGCAGCTTTACTCATAATTGCTGAAAGTAGGAGGCAACCAAAATGTCTACTCACCGGCGAATGAATAAATAAACTGTGGTGTGTTCAGACAATGCAATTATCATTCAGTACTGCAAAGCAATGAGCTCAACCCATGAAAAGACATGGAGGTACCACAAATGCATATTTCTATGTGAAATAAGTCAATCTGAACAATCAATGATTCCAACTGGAAAAGGCAAAGCTAAAGAGGCTGTACAAAGATCAGTGGTTTCCAGAGGTGATTTGATAAAGGAGGAGGAGGAGAGAGATGAGTAGGCAGAGGCACAAAGGATTTTTAGGGAAGTAAAACTATGCTGTATGGTACTATAATGAAAGATACATGTCATTATACATTTATCCAGAACAATAAAATGTACAATAACAAGAGTAAACTCCATTATAAATTTTTGACTATGGGTGACATGATGTGTCAATGTATAGATTCATCTATCTTAACAAATGTGCCACTATGTTGGGAAACGTTGATAATGGGAGAAGTTGTATATGCAAAGGGACAGGGAATTTATAGAAACTCTGTTAACTCAGCTCAATTTTGCTGGGTAGCTAAAATTATACTCTAAATGTTTATTAATTTAAAAATCCTCAATATTACTTTATCTAGTTTAATTGTCTCAATCACCCTTAATTTAAAGAGCTCCTATTATATAGTAAGAAGCAGAACTGTCTTTAAGAAGCAACTAGGTTTTAAGTGTGTTCTCATTGCATTATACCATTGGTTCTCAAAAGTGTGGGACCCAAGTAGCACCATAAAAATCATCTGGCAACTGGTTAGAAATGCACATTTTGGACATTTTCCCAGACATACTGAATCAGCAACTCTGGGAGTGAGGCCCAGCAATCTGTTTATTAAAGAAGCCTTCCAGGACTTTTATGGAGGCTGAAGTTTGAGAACTGATTCATTACACCATATTATAGAATGAGTTCAACTGTTGCATCTCCTTAAAAGGTTGACATACCACATACTGGTGAATGCTTCTTCTCTACCCTACATTTACATAATAACCACACTGGAGGCAAGCTTGACTCAGTTCCAGGCCAGAGCTATATGGTAAATTAATATGACAATATTAGTCCATTAGAAAGGCGCCTTAGTGAAGATTGACCAATAAAAGCCCCTTATTTGGACATTTGGCTTTAGGATTCACTTGAATAAAAAACTTGAGTCAGCATTCCTGGATGATGTCCATGTTTAAATATAGTCTGGAAAGTATGAGATAGTCTGCCAAGGAGGAAGAAAAATGAAGCTGAAATGCAGAGATATTTCAATGACCAATTGAGACACATGTCTTCCTGCTTTTCTACAATGCTGCGTCTGTGGTTCTAGTCTATTCCTGAATTCTGGTCTATTCCTAAACTCCCAACCTTGGATTCTTTGTGGAACTTATGCATTCTTTTAATTAGATAGCAATTTTACTTAGGCTAACTTGATTGGCTTTCTGATTTAAAAAAGTTTACGTCGATCACAGTTGGTCGAAGATTGTCTCCTTATTATTTGGAAACATCTACTTCATCTATAACACTTTCTGGTATTTATTTAACAAAACACAAGATATTTTGTTTCTAATGTAGACTGAAAAACTCAAATAAAAAGATATTTTATTTCTAATGTAGAATGAAAAACTCAAAAACAAATAAGAGGAGGAGATTAGGCATGACTATGTATGTGTTCCAGTGAAAGGGCATATTATAGAAGAGGCTGCATCTTCATATATAGTTTATCAAGGAACACTGACAGCTCAATGGCCAGTCAGTGTGGCAGGAGCTGTACACATATGGGTAAGCCTCTCTGGACTGCAATAGCATCTTCAGCCACAAACACAAATACGTTCACTCATCTTTCTGCCACTGTCTTAAATGTCTGTGCACAATATGCACCAGACCTGTAAGTGCTGAAATATCTTTGTTCCAGATGTCCACCTTTCTTTCAATCCAGACACAAATGGTTATAGGAATATACATATTATATATGTATGTATATATAATACACACACTTCACACATATTTACTTATATGTATAATTTATAATATATATGTAATTTTGGACATATAATTTTGTCCAGTGTGGGAAGGTTTAAGTTTTTATTGTAATGTGATTTCCTAATGAATACTTAAAGTCTTGGAAATAGGGGCGCCTGGGTGGCTTAGTCGGTTAAGGGTCTGACTTTCACTTAGGTCATGATCTCGCGGTTCGTGGGTTCGAGCTCCGCGTCAGGCTCTGTGCTGACTGCCAGCTCAGAGCCTGGAGCCTGTTTCAGTCTGTGACTCCCTCTCTCTCTGACCCTCCCCTGCTCACGCTGTCTCTCTCTCTCTCTCTCTCCTAGAAATAAATAAAAACAACAACAACAACAACAACAACAACAACAAAAACATTTAAAGTCCTGGAAATAAAGATGTCAAATCAAAGTAAAAGTAAAGTGTAATACTTCAGGGAGTTTCAAGAACTGTCTTGCCAAGTACAAGCAAGCCAAGCAGAGCCATTCGTTTATTTTGTCTCTATTTTTTAAAAATATTTTTCAAAGTATATTTATTTATTTTGAGAGAGAGAGAGTGAATGGAGGAGGAACAGAGAGAGAGAATCCCCAGCAGACTCTGCGGTGACAACACTGCAGAACCCAGCTTGGGGTTTGAACCCACGAACCATGAGATTATGACCTGAAACAAAACAAGAGTGGGACGCTTAACTGACTGAGTCAAGTAACTGCCCCTATTGCGTGTCTCTTTAGATATTTTTTTTTCAGTATGGCATTCCCATTAAATCCCAAAAGTGAAAGGCATTATGGTCTGATATTTATTTCTGCTTATTGATGTATACAAAACTCCTTCATCTTTTTATGGGACAGCCATTGTGAATGGTTGTTGCCTATTGGCACGGGGCAGAACAAATATCAGAATGCTAAACTAGTAAGCAAAATAGTGATGCTATGGTTGTATTTTTCTTAATTCATAGTGCAGCTACTAGTTTAAAAAAATGAAGAAGCCTTAAACATTTTTATTGTGGTAAAAAATATATAACATTAAGTTTACCATTTTAGATATTTTTAGGTTCACACATTTTTGTACAATGAATCTCAAAACATTTTTATCTTACAATACCAAAAATCTATATCCATTAAACACTAACTCCTCTCTCATTCTCCCAGCCTGTTGCAACCAGATTTCTACATTTTGTTTCCATGATTTTTATTACTTTAGATGCTTTATATTAGTAGACTTCTACAGTATTTGTCTTGTAATAAATGGCATATTTCATTTAGCATAATGTCCTATAGATTCATCCATGCTGTAACAGGTGACAGGATTTCCATTTTTTAAGGCTGCATGATATATCATTGTATTTACATATCACTTTCTTTTTTTTTTTTTTTTTTTTTTATTTTTTTNTAGTAGACTTCTACAGTATTTGTCTTGTAATAAATGGCATATTTCATTTAGCATAATGTCCTATAGATTCATCCATGCTGTAACAGGTGACTGGATTTCCATTTTTTAAGGCTGCATGATATATCTTTGTATTTACTTTTTTTTTTTTTTTTTTTTTTTTTTACATATCACTTTCTTATATCCATTTATATCCATGGATTTTTTGGTTATATCCTCTTGGCTATTGTAAATGATGCTGCAAAGAAGGTGATTCTTCAAATAGCTCTTCGAGATACTGCTTCCAATTCTTTTGGGTATATACTCAGAAGCAGGATTGCTGAATCATATGATAATGCCATTTTTAATATTTTGAAGAAACTCCATCCTGTTTTCCATAAAGGCTGCCCCATTTTGCATTCCCACTGATGGTACATAAAGGTTCTAATTTTTCACCCTCACCAATACTTGTAACTTTCAATTCTTTTGGTAGTGGTCATCCTAATAGATGTAAGATAATATCTGAATGTGGTTTTGATTTACACTTCTCTTACGATTAGTGGTAGTGAGCATCTGCTCATGTCATAGCTGAACAATCTTCTCTGAAAAATTGTCTATGCAAGTCCTTAGCACAATTTTTAATTAGATTCTTTGGAAATTTTTAAATTGTGGTTTTAGAAGTTCCTTATATATTCTGAATATTAATGCCTTACCAGATATATGATTTGCCAATATTGTCCCTTACTTTGTAAGTTGTTTTTTTTTCCTTCTGGTGATTTTTGATGCACATAGTTTTAAAGTTTGCTATAGTCCCATTTGTCTATTTTTGACTTTGTTGTTTGTGCTTTCAGAGTCATATTCAAGAAATCATTGCCAAGTCTAATGTCCTGAAGATTTTCTTCTATGTTTTCTTTTATATTTTAAAAAAATTTTAGATTTTTATAATTTTAGATCTTACATTTAGGAGTTAATTTTTGTATATGGATTAAGGTAAGCATCCAGCTTCATTCTTTTGTATGTGGATGTTCAGTTTCATTTTTTTTAGACTGTCCGTTCCTCATTGGGTAGTATTAGGACCCTTGCTGAAGATAACTTGACCATATATGCAAGAATTTACTTCTGGGCTTCCTTTTCTGTTCCATCTCTATATGTCTGCCTTTATGCCAGTACTACACCTCCATGATCACCGTTTCTTTGCAGTATATTTTGAAATCAGGAAGAGTTAGGCTTCCAGCTTTGTTCTTATTGCTATTACTGTCACTATTCATGAAAAGCACCAAATTGGATTTGATTACAAAATTACATGACAGGCCACTAGAAAAAGCCTTCCTTCAACATATTGAATGAAGCAACTGAGAATTCTAATTTTGGAGCACAAATACTACCAATTATTATTGCAAAAATGTCTTTTTATTGTGTACTTGGTCATCAAAACTGGTTTTAAGTTAACTTTGAGATGAACAAAAAATTTTTTGTTATGTATTTCTGTCCCTCCAAATTTTTTAGTAGGTACTTCCTTTCTATTATTGGTATTCTTATTTCCCCATTCTGAATCTTCCTCTGACAATCCAAGGTTCCTCATTTTATAATATTTCCAAAGCCTCACAGTTTGGAATGTTACCATGATCCTCTTCCTATTTCTTCATCCATATATAATCAATTTGTCAGTACTTAGATTTCTCATTTCTTCCAGATGCCTATGGAAATAGACTGATGTTTTAAAGGTCTATACAACTGTATATTACCCACTCTCATTAAGGTTCCCTTAATATACAAACACATACATGCACATGCACATTTGTTTGTATGTATGTACATATATGTATGTACATGTATGTATGTATCTATCTATCTATCATCTATCGAGAAGATTGACATTTCTATCTACTTAGTAAATGGTTTATAAAAGAATATTAAACTATACACTTCTGGTGCCCAGGCTCTGGTAAACAGATGAAAATGGTTTGGTACAGTGGGGTTTTTAGTGGCCAAATTATGACCACAAGTTAATTTTCAAATTTACTACACGTTTGTTATATATTGTTCACATCGTCCTTGAGACCATCTACATCCAAGGAAATTGGAGGATCCAGATTATTACCAAATATGCTCCATGTTTTACATGTTGTAAAATGTGATTTGACTCCAGTCATCCTTACACCTTTTTGAAAATACTAATACCTGAATTTCTTTCTCAGATTATGTTGAACCATTCAGTCTGGGGTAGGACCTATATATTCCTTTTATAAAACAAGGAAAGTGGCAAGTATAAGCAAGAACTGTGCCAAACTGTATTGAAGAGAAAATAATGACTGTAATCAAGTTGTTTTTCTTAAATTCCTTTACACTAGTGCTTCCCAGATTTTAATATGCCTAGGAATCACCTGGGAATCTTATAAAAAGGCAGATTCACTTGGGTCTGATTCACTAGGTCTGGAGTGAAATGTGATTCTGCATTTCTTACCAGCTTTCATGGGTGCTGCTGCTAAGATACTAAACCACATCCTGAGGTTTTCAAGATGAAATAATGTAAACTCAGGTAAATTTTATAATACATTTGGAAGAGTATTCAACAAAAATAAAGGAGCTCAAATCGCTGTTTTAAATAATACACAATGTATTCTCATGTAAATCAAACACTTAATTGAGACAACTGAATATTCACTAATATAGTGTATAGTTTAAGATGTCAAAAATATATCCTTACTGGAGATATGTGTGAAATCTGTTAGGTAAACATGTTATAGAAAGAAATGTCTTCTATTTTTTGAGTTTAGGTGTCTTTTGCATGATATATCATGGTATAATGCATTTTACATTATGCTAGAATGGTAACAATGATGAGTTGATCATTGGGCGGAAATATTTCCAAATATTTTCAGTGATTGTATCATCAAAAGAAATCCTCATTAGGAAAATCAGATTGCCTTACTTCATGAAGTTTATTTTTAACAATTTTGAACTAATGTAATCACCACAATTTACATTACACAACCAAACATTACCTTATTTATTTATATTAAGTTAAATTAAATAACATGTTTGTAATTGCAAGGTGGTGAGCTGTGTAAAAAGGCACATGATTGAAAGTAATTATTTTGTAAAAATCATTCATTTCTTTGTAAGATGAATGAAGAAAAAATATAATGTCTTAGGTACATGAGAAACTTTATGCCTAATATTTTTTATACTTCTCTATTATCTACATTCTAAACCACTGACAATCACAGTAAGATGATCTTTTAAATCACTCATTATACATGATATTCTATGATCTTACATCCATTATAACTTGTTAGAAACTTTTAATAATGCATGACTCCAGAAGGCAATTCCCCATAATAGAAACAGATACTTAAATATTACTCCATCCATATTTTATTATTTTATGAAGCATACTGGCAACTGAGCCAATAATTTTGTCAGATATGAAGAGTTACTAAGCAGTTTCAAAATTATCCAAAATATCAAATATGACAGCGTAAAATAGCAAATCAATTTCATTTTCTTTTTAAAAATTTTATTTTCCCAGTAAAGAAAGAGTTACTTGACACACTCTTATGAAATTGAAAACTCAATACAAAGGTAACAGTTTAGACTTGATAAATGCCCAATATATATTAAATTTTCTCAATTTGCATATTACAATCTAATTATTTTTAAAATTTCATACATTCATTTTGGGCAGAATTTATCTTTTTTATCTTCTCTGTTGAGCATAAAGAATGAAAATTAATCATTGCCAAATAGTAGCATGTATTATATAAATAAAACTTCCATTATTTAAATTTGCTTTTAACTGAACAAGAGGAAGAACTTTGACTCTATTTTCATCTTCTGATATAAAATCATTTCATTTTATAAATGTTTTTAGGACAATCTTCCAAAAGGAAGTAATATACACTGTATATAAGAAAAAAAGTTTCAGGATATGACTAAACAGACTTTGTAAGAAATATTAAAATCCACATTGCTAGTTCTGAATAATTTAAAATTATTTTTAATGAAACTAATCCAAGAGTTTACCTGCTACTTCTAAAATGTGATTTTACATTGTATGTTTCATAAAGAGGGGTTACATAGAGTGGAAAAAGTTGCCTATAATAATTGTAAATTCTTATGAAATTGACACAAGAATAAATAGATAAATCAACATTACTGAGGTATTATTACTACCTTTTCCAGAAACCAAAGCAAAGTGAATTAACTCTAGATTAAAAATTTCTGTGGTAGTATAGAAGATTCTATATCTTCCTTGATAATCCATTCTTACATTTAATTTTCTAGTCTATAAATTTAGTGTATGTTTTATATTTTATTTTTTAATGTTTGTTATTTTATCTTATTTAGATTTTTTTTTTTTTTTTAGAGAGAGAGAGAGTGGGAGAGCAAGTGAGCATAATCAGGAAAAGGGCAGAAAGAGAGAGGGACAGAGGATCTGAAGTGGGTCTGTGCTGATAGCAGAGACCCGATGTGGGGCTCAAATTATGAAATCATGACCTGAGCCAAAGTCAGACACTCAAGTGACTGAACCACCCAAGTGCCCCAATAAATTTAGTGTATATTTTAAACATGCTTTGGCGCCTTATTAGTCATGGAAATAAATAATAAACTAACTCAACCCTCCATATAATTATCATTTATATATTCAGATGAAATAAACACTGAGGCAGTTTAGAACAACCACATATCATACATCTACAACTTATGGAAATAGGTATTTTTATGTTTCAAGCTCAAACATGAAATTCTTTTTATCAGTTAGAATTTTTGTTTTAATGGCAAGTTAATGGTTTTATTAGAATTTTTGTTTTAATGGCAAGTTAATGGTTTTACACATGCATTCTGAAAACCCTACCTTCTGAAAGTATATTTTATATACATATGTACATATATGTATAAAATACCTTTGCGTTGCATATGATGTCAGTAGCATTCTCTAATGCTAGAGTTATGAAGGGGATTTATAGTAATTGTACAATATGTATTCTTATATGGTGTTATTCTAACAAACAAATTATTTTATTTTATTTTATTTTTTTTTTTTAATTTTTGTAGAGAGAGAGGGAGAACCTGTGAGCAAGTAGACGAAGGTCAGAGGGTCACTCGAGAGAGAGGAGAGAGAGACTCTTAAGTAGGTTTCACACCCAACACAGAGCCTGATGGGCTCCATTTCATGACTGTCAGATCATTACCTGAGCTGAAATCAAGAGCTGGATGCTTAACTCCTTGAGCCACCCAGGCGCCCCAACAGACAAATTATTTTAAAGTGTAATTTGACAAGGGAAGCCATTTTTGTACCTCTTTTGTAAACTTTCTCCAAATTATTTTAATCTATTTTAAAGTACTGCTACTTCCTCCATCACACTATTTTGCCTGAATCTTTCAAATGTTTTTTTCTTTAAATATTAAGTTTCTATGGGTTATGTTATATAGACTTTTTCTGGTTACCTTTACACATGGCATTCCAGATGACAAAATCGAAGTTTTGTTCAATGGGATTGTAAAGAAGTTTCACACAAAGAAAAATTCATTCTTAACTGAAAATATAGATGTAAAATCCATTTTGATACCACTGTCTGGTTATAATGAAACTTGTATTATACGAATTGTATGTTTAGTGCAAAATAAAATAAATGATGTTGATCCAAAGATTGTAATTTAATATGCAACATAACTGAATATGATGCCTGGTGAGGCAATTTATCATAAGGTTTTACTCTATGTTTACATGAAATTCTAATTATTGTAATCTAATGTCCATTTCTGGTACAGAATGTAATCATTGATCCTAGGTGGTGATTAGTTTAGTCCACAGACTTTAATTTGATTCTATACATGCAACTAAATACTTCTGCCATGTTCACTTTTTCAAGAATTGGATTAAAATATCTTAAGCAACTCTCTTTGAAAAAATATAGTACACAACTTCATAGAACAATAAAACAGTCAATATAGTATTCTTAATACTTTTATATGGCTTTCTCTGTATTTTAATTTATTTAAAAATTAAATTGTCAAGAAAAATATTAGGAGAAAAAGTATATAATTCATTTGAATATATACATCTCAAGCCATTACAAAGTTTGCCTAGTCTTGGAAAGATATATTGTGAAAGACTTGGTTCAATGTAGGTTTTCAGAACTGTTTCACTTTTTTATTAGAAAAAGAGAACAAATCCAACTTATAAATATTAATAAAGTCATACACTAAAGTGGAGCTAAAAAAGTCGGCGTTTTCTGCAATTCTTTAAAGTACATAGTCTAAATATATGAGAAAAGAATTTTTGGCTCTTTTTCCTCTTTTTGCCTTACCCTGAGATTAAATTTGCTGATTTTCCACATCTAAGCATCACTAGAAAAATGTGTGTAATGTTCAATAAAATTGTACTACATTAGTGACTGTGAACAGCATTCAATAAATGGTTTTAATATTAAGCATGTTTAGCAAATATGCATAAAATTATATTAAAACTGAATTATTCACAGAGGACTAGTTTCCTAAATTTGAATAAGATACATTAAGGCACCAATTTTGGCACATACCTTCATTTCCTTTTTTCCTTGCCCCACAATTGGCTAATTCAGCAGCAAGTAGTGAGACTGTGTGAATTACTTACTTAATTCAGGGAAAGTGAACAATAAAAATAAAAAATATAAATTGGAAAACATAAATATATATGCATGCATCTGATATATATACATATATGTTAGATAAATACATGTAAATATATCACAATATGTGTTAGTGGTAGCCTTTTGTAGTGTCATGATATAAATACTTTCTTAATTAGTAATGAGGATATTATCTGCTGTAAGTTTTTAAAAGAAAAAATCAAGCGATTTTTCAATATTATCAAATTTATGTACCGTATAGGTTATTGAAATAGTTAAAACACAATAGGAACTGAATGCACTTGTTTATATCCAGCATGATGTTAAGCTATGCTTGAAACATATAGTTTCTAATTTATTTACTTTGTATTATCTACCAAATTTAATGAAATTGCTTCCAAGAGTGTCTGTGTGCAAAAAAATATATGCTTACATAATCTTCGTTGGGTTATGAGCTCAAAATATAAATAAAATATAATATATAAATAAAATATAAATAAAATTTTAATTAATGTGGACAGATATATTTGAGCTTCAAAGGATTTGTTAAGTGAATGGGTTCCGGTTCCCTCTACCACATTACATCTCACACAAAAAAGTTGATTTTCAGCTAATTATGCTTAGTTGATATTCTATCAACCAATATTTAGAAAAGTAGTTTTAAGAGTTCTCTCAAATATATGCTATGTTGAGGAGAATTTTATTATATTACAATTTTCCTTTTAATAGGTTTTCAGGAGAATTTTTTTTTCAGAAATAGTTACATTTCTGAAAAGTATATTTGCTTTTGTATTAAGGTCATTGTGAACTCAAAACTCATCATGGTTAGTCTTTTCTATTGACTTCTGGAAAATAGCATTAAATTTTTATCAAAATTATTCTCTGATTTTCCTCAAGTGATTAAATAATTTAATTATTTTCTTTTATTTCTTTTCCTCAGAAGTTATTAAGGTCTCATTATTAGGATTTAAAAATTAGATCAAGGTAATATAAATCACAACAGGAAGGGGGAAAAACACCAAAGGTAGTTAGTGGTATTAAAATAAAGTTGAATGTGTAGTTATGATGGCAAACAATCCTCCAAAGATATTAGCTTTCTAGGGCAACTGATGCTAATGACTATTGGCATATATTTAAATCCAGATGGTTTGTTGGTCATAGCGTTACCCTTCTTGGTCCATAATCAATTAAATATATGTTCTAAAATATTTTTTTAATTTTTAAAATGTTTTGTTTATTTTTGAGAGAGAGAGAGAGAGAGAGACAGCGTGAGCAGGGGAGGGTCATAGAGAGAGGGAGACACAGAACCTGAAGCAGGCTCCAGGCTCTGAGCTAACTGTCAGCACAGAGCCCGACATGGGGCTTGAACCCACAAACCGTGAGATCATGCCCTGAACCGAAGTTGGACGCTTAACCTACTGAGCCACCCAGGCACCCCTATTCTAAACTATTTAAAAAGAAAATAGTCTATCTATACTGTAACCATCGTTATCTTTATTGAAAATATAGCAACAAATTTCTTAGGACTAATTCTTGGAGAGTTTCTCTACAGGGTTGATGGCCTATAATGAAAATATGATTCAATCAAAGGAAATTTATAAGAACAATATGGTCCACCAATCCAAATGGCTGGTAAAATCTAGAGATATATTTCATGGGAAACAAGGGAACACATGAATTTTTACATCCTTCAGGCAATCCTCCACAAATATTGTTTCTTTGAACTAAGCTTTTGATAAACATTGAATGGTTGTAAGCTTGAATTATCCCCCTTGGCTAATGCCTGGAGTGCAGCTCTTCTCTACTGTTTGTGAGTTGAAATCTATCTCATGTGTCTGACCAGAAATTCTCATTCTAAAAAGGTAAGTACCCTTTATGAAACCTGAGGAAGCTAACAAGGGATTAGGACAAACTGGCATGTATATTATCTCAACACGATTTCCATTCTGAATTGAGTTAGGGTGTGTCTGTTAAATATAGGATTTTATTTTATTTTTAAAAATTAATTCTTATCCATAGGCACATTGATGAAGTTATTAAGGCTCCATATTGCTTCGTCATATGTAATATGAACATAATTATTTTGATACAATTTTATTTCAGGCTGTAGTAATAAAAAGTCCCAATTCTCCAGAAAGTCAAATCTCAATAACTAGTTTGGAAAAGAAATATGATAATGGATAAGTAAGTGTAGAAAGAGCTATTATGTAAAGCAGAAGCAGGAAAGAACTGCAATAGGAAGTGGATGTTGTTATGTCTTAGTGGTAAAAATGCAGTTTGGGGATCTACATTGCCTATGTTCAAACACAAACATGTGATAGTCAGGGGAAATTCACTTAATCTTCTTAAGCCTTAGTTTCTTCATCCAAATAACAGAATGATAATTAATTTCAGGCTTAGAAAAGATAGTGTTTGGAAAGTATTTAACATGATCTCTTGAGAAGATGTGTACAATGTTTTTGAGTTTAGGAGTCAGTATAATTTAGGTACTAAAGGTGGGCATGAGAAAACATGCAATTACAAAACATCTAAGGTTAACATTCACTCCCAAATCAGGATGTCTGAGTGGCTCAGTTGGTTAGGCATCTGACTCTTGATCTCAGCTCAGGTCTTGATTTCACGGTTTTGAGTTCAAGCCCTACACTGGGCCCCAAGCTGGGCATGAAGCCTACTAAAAAAATAAAACAAACAAACAAGCAAAAAAAATTTTCACTCCAAATCAAGTTAAAATAACAATTACTAAATAAATTAAATGGACATCCTGGAGCAGGAAGGGATGGACAAATAGTGGTAGTAAGTTGGCTCCCTATAGATAACCCTTCTTGATTTTAACATTTTAAAAGGCCTTTCAGCTCACCTGATAGGAAAAGCCTCTTTAATTGCTCTAAATTAGAAGTCCTGATCAATATGCTCTAGGCATATACATGTTTCAGTCATGTTTCTCACTCTGTTAAATGATAATTGAAGAAAGATTATTCACTTATACACCAAAGAAATCAAACCAAACTTCATCAAATATAAGAATGGGAAACCTAAGATTGATAATGTGTATGAAGAAAACTCATGGGATAAAATAAAATTAAAACATTGAAATAAATAAGAAAATTAATCTCAGGACACAAAAATAAAAGATAATTTAGAAAATCAAGAGCAGATTGCTAACTATCAAGTTGACAGTACCTAAACGAATAAGAAAATGCTCATGAGATTTTAAAAATATGTTTATAAATAACAAAAATTCAACTGTTGTGTTAAAGATTAAACTTGATAATATTTTACAGAGCACAGAATAAAAATATGGAATTAGAAAGTATGAGATAAGATGAAAAATATAGAAACTATTCAGGATGCATAACAGCCAATTAATATGAGTGTAGGGAGAAAATTATCAAGGCAGAAATAAAAGATCCAAAGATGAAAATTCTTGCATCTTAAGAATAAAACAATTCACTGAAAATAAAGCCGGGTAAATAAAATAGGGAGCTCGAATTAGTGTTGAAAAACGTGGGTGGTAGTTAGCGATTAACAATACAAAAATGAAAATACAAAATAAATGACAAACAGGTTTCAAATATCTAGATAATATATATACTGTAAAAAAAATAAGCTCCACATTCAAAGTTCTGAGGGAAAATATTTTTACATCTCTAAGGTCAAATTATCAACTAAATATAAAGCAAAATAAATACATTTTTGACTCTTGTTAAAACACAAGTTAACATACATGTAGATCTTTTTGCATTACAAAATTAAAACACAAGTTTATATTCAACATATATAACATTATAACATTCTAGCACAAATATGGATACATCATTACCTTACACACCTGCGGTGTTGTTACAAGGTCCTTACTACTCAGGATCCAGCCTGTCCTCAGTTATTTTATTCTTTGAAGGAAAATTGGTGAGGTCCACAATTTGGCATGAGCAGCTACTCCTCAGCCTACCATTCATTCATGTATTCATTGACTGATTTGCCATACTGATGTTGGATAACCATCCTTACTGCCCATGATGTAAGCACTCGCATAACAACCTGGTGGTTAAGCCTTTCTTCCTACAGTTTTGATGCCATCGTTCACCACAGTAATTTCTCCAACCTTACTTCTCATAGTTAAATGTTGATGCTTGGGCCTCCATTATTTCATGATTCTGTATCCTTTTGGATAGCAGTGAGCCTAATACTATAATAACATCTTCAGCCATCCCTGATACCATCTACATAGCAGGGCAGTTGCCACTGCGTGTCCCGGTGATGTGTTCGCCCCCTTTCATGCCCCATGTCTCATCCATCTAGTCTCAGTGAATGGCTTGACTTCAAGGTCCTTCAGCAGGTGCACCCATCTGGTCAGTTTCCCAGCCCTACTAATTTAGCCTGGGTGCTTCTTTGGGCATTTTGATCTGTTCTGCCACCACCTCCCCTTGCAATTCTGGCATTTCTACTTCTAGTGCGTGGCACTGCTTTCTTCAGGCATCCAAGAGCTGTTTTTGCCCTGTGGTAGCACTGACGCCATAGATTTTGGCTAAGGGATTAATCCTATATTATAGGAAATGTCTCTCACACTTATAACATTTCACTTATGACCTTGTGTTTGGCCCCATTGATTCAGTACCTTTAGACCCAGAGCCACATATTTTCTCTAGGCTCCTGCTGTCACATGTTGATTAGGTTCTTTCATTTTTTTTGTAATGTTTATTCATTTTTGAAAGAGAGAGACAGCATAAGCAGAGGAAGGGCAGAGAGAGGGAGACAAGGAATGTGAAGCAAGCTCCAGGTTCTGAGCTGTCAGCACAAAGCTCGACTTGGGGCTCGAACTCATGGTCTGTGAGATCATGCCCTGAGCCGAAGTCCAACACTGACCCAACTGAGCCACCCAGGCACCCTACATGTTGATTACATTCTAAACCTCCCCCAGGACACACTTTTCTCTTTCTTTAGATGTAGACTTAGATTATGTTATATGATATGGCCTGAGTAGCTAAGTGAGTTTATAATAATTATTGGCTTGGTGGCCAGGGAACAAAGTGTCTTTTTCCTTGTCTTTTACATGTTGTCTTGCAGAGCAGCAACTTTGGCATCATGTTCAAATGACGGTACCATATCATTTTATTTGCAATTGGTACAAGTTTCAAAAGAAATATTCTCTGAATGAAGTGAGATATGGATATGATACAATAAAATAAGTGAATAAAAACCTCAAATATCTTTTGATATTGTTAAAGTATATATTTCCCACAAATCAAATAAATTACCCAATAATAAATAAGGAAAAGGGGTGTCTGGATGGCTCAGTCAGTTAGGCGGCCGACTTCTGTTCAGGTCATAATCTTGCAATCTGTGAGTTCGAGCCCCATGATGGACTCTGAGCTGACAGCTCAGAGCCTGGAGCCTGTTTCTGATCCTGTGTCTCCCTCTTCTCTCTGCCCCTCCACTACTTGCTCTCTGTGTCTGTCTCAAAAATAATAAACATTAAAAAAATAACAAATAAGGAAAAACAAAAAGTCACAACAATATTGCTTTTGTACAGGAATTGTCATGCAATATGGCACAAATGCTTGTTAACAACTGATAACATATAGAAAAAAAATACCTCCTTTAAATAATAGAGGAGTTTTTTCTTTGGATCCATAAAGGAATATATGTGTGATCTTTGCATCTTCATTGTTTTTGCCATAAATTATATTTAGCTAATATACATGTTATATGTTGGCTTTTAATTAGACATTCAGAGTGCAGTAAAGGTAAAGTCAGAAGACGTACATGAAGTTAATAAGAAGCATTGATTATAATACTATTGCATTATTGCTGCTGTTATTTGTTATTATAACACTAGTCCATTATTAATACTATTATATTATTTTATTATAATTCATTACATTAGTGTTATATTTTTGTTTTGGACATGGAAAAGTAAGCATAATGCTAATAAAATGTTAGTGAAGACAAAGTTGATTTGACTTTTATTGTGTGAAGACAAAATATACTCTAATATTTGCCAGAATAAGAACTAGTTTTAAGTATGTTCTTCAACTTTAGAAAATTACTCAGTGAGGAATTTAAGATTATTTTTTAAAAAACAACAAAAGTGGAGGGAAACTAGAATAGTGTAATTGAGTTAAATACTCATCTTACACAATATTTACACAACAGAGAATACTCAGGTTGACGGATCTTTAATCATGCTATTTAAAATGATAAGAAATCACAAGAAGATCCCCTCCACACCAAAATAAATAAATAAATAAATAAATAAAAGTTAACATTGAGTATGGGTAATCTGACCTAGGGCAGAAAAAGTTGAGTGAATGATCCTTGAGTCTTTTTTTTTAAATTTATTTATTTAATTTGAGGGAAAAAGAGCGAGAAAAAGAGAGAGGGAGAAAGACAATCCCATGCAGGCTCTGATCTGTCAATGTAGAGTCTAACATGAGATTCGAACTCACAGAACTGTGAAATCATGACCTGAACTGAAACCAAGAGTTGGACACTTAACCGACTGAGCCACCACATGGCCAAATGATCATTGATTCTTGCTGAAAGTCCTTCTGTGTGAGATTATTTACACTGTGTTTACATTACTTCTAGTAAAACAAAAAATTGGCAAATGTGGAGAGTTCTACTACAAATAACTTGTTTTACCCATGTGGTGGTATACCCAGCTTCTCTCTTCAGAGATACTTACATGTCTCTGAGTCTTTTGCAAACATTGCAAGATTTTAGGACATTTACCAAATGCATTCATTTCATTCCTGGCTTCATTTAAAATCCCCATTCTTGGGACTCCTAGATTGCTCATTTGGTTAAGCCTCTGACTTCAGCTCAGGTCATGATCTCACTCACGATTTGTGAGTTCGAGCTCTGGGTCAAAGCTCTGTGCTGACAGTTCAGAGCCTGGACCCTGTTTCAGATTCTGTCTCCTTATCTCTCTGCTCCTCCCCCATTCACACTCTGTCTCTCTCTCTTTCTCAAAAATATATAAAGATGAAAAAAATTCAAAAATAAAATAAAATCCCAATTCTTCCTTGATTCCTTGTGCTTTATAGTTTTAGTTCTTTTTCAAGTTATCTCTCCATATTTTATGAATATCTGCAAGATGACTTAACTCCTTTCTGGGTCAGGGCAATGTAAACAAAATATTTTAAATTTGTTTATCTGAATTTCTCCTTTGATATCATAGTGTGGATTGCATCCTTTACCTTTGCCACCCTATCTGTGCAGTATGATGGGTAATCCTCTCTCTCTACATTAATAATCCTTAAAGCGAGTGGGAAAGATCACAATTGCTTCAATAAATTGGAAAACATATCTATTCCTAATATTCTAAATGGGGTAGAAAAACTATTATTTTTTATTATAATTTCACATTTACATAATACATTAAGAGCATTCATAGGGCACCTGGGTGGCTCAGTCGGTTGAGTGTCCGAAGTCGGCCCAGGTCATGATCTCATGGTTCCTGAGTTTGAGTCCCACATCCTGGAGCCTGCGGCAGATTCTGTGTCTCCCTCTTTCTGCCCCTCCCCTTCTTGCTCTCTGTCTCTCTGTCTCTCTCTCTCAAAAATAAACATTAAAAAAATGTTAAAAAAATTCACTGCTACTTCACATTTTTTAATTTATTTTTTTAATTTTTTAATGTTTTATTTATTTTTTACAGAGAGAGAGAGAGACAGCGTGAGCAGAGGAGGGTCAGAGAGAGAGAGACACACAGAATCTAAAGCAGGCTCCAGGCTCTGAACTAGCTGTCAGCACAGAGCCCGATGTGGGGCTCGAACCCACAAACCCTGAGATCATGACTTGAGCCGAAGTCTGACGCTTAACCAACTGAACCACCCAGGTGCCCCTACTTCACTTTTTTTTTTTTTTAAAGGACAATTTTTCTCTGAGAAAGGACTTAAGTTTTGCATATAGTTAGATGAAAGCCTGCATTACAACTTAACATTTTATGAATGAAGAATGTCAATAATGAGTAGTCTTTCATTAAACCATCACAGTCATCTCTGAGACTCAATTCTTTATTAAAGGAAGAAGGTAAATAAACTTCACTTTGCCTGTTCAGCTGACGTTAACACTTAAGTGTTAAGTGCTCTTATTCTGAGTTTTGCTAACATCCAAGCCATCCTGAGTAGTAGATTCAGGGCTGCCACAGCAAAGAATCTGGTAGTAAGAAATTACTGGAAATGGTATAATGACATAATTTCAGTAGGTTGCTTGAGATTGTACTTGTTCTGAAAATATTTTGATTATAAGTTTACAGATCTTTTAACATTTTCTTTTAGATGAAAACACACAGCCTTTCCATCTCTCATGCAAGTTGCTTCACTAGAGTTTTTAAACAAAGGCTTCGATTAATGCACTAATCCACCAAAGTAGGTAGCAGGGCTAAATCCCCTCCGCTGCACAGAATTCTTATAAACCCAGTATTGTTTCTTTAATATTGTTTTGCTAATCACATAAATCTACCTGTCGAAAGAAAGGCTGTTGGAACATTTGAGACAGTGGTTTCACTAAACTTGATTCTCCTCTAATTGTGCTTTAATGATAGTTTTCCATTTTGTGGATAACTGTGTTTAAATATTCAGAGAACAGATTATTAAAATTTTTGCTGAATGACTCATACAGGAACACTAATTAGAACAAGAAAAACAGAGTTGCAATTTTCGAAAATAGTAACTGTGCCAGGTGAACTCAAGAAATGCTTCTGCTAACTAAAACTTTTATATAGAAACTGGAAAATAATACATGTAATAATGATTAATGGTTTCTTCTTACTATGAGTCAGAACTGCTCGTTCTTATTCTAAGTGCTGTCACTCACAATTTTACTGATTGACCTTTAGTTAGTATTCTGACTTATTTTTGCCTTAATTCCTTTCTCAAAGTATAACCTGGGGATTATAATTAAAAATAAACAAATGAATACACTTGGTAAAGTGACAAAATGAAAAATATCACCTGGCTAAGAGGTTCTGACTTATATTTTGTTTGTTTTTCACGTTTTATATTAATTAGAGCCAATAGCACCAACCACTGTAAATACAATGTCATATCATCAAGGGACTCACACTAAATCGGAAGTAACCTTAGGTTATTCCTTCTTTATATATTTTCCTCTTCTAAGAGAATAACTGAATAAAATATGTCATAAGTTCTGAAATTCCAAATCTAAGTCTGAAGTTTTAAAATATCAGCATAAAAGCCTCTATGTACTAAAGTATATAGTGGGGAAAAGTTACTTTTTACAACACTGGATGAGAAAGGAACGTCACTAATACTTCTCTGATTGTTTGAAATTAAAGATCTTAAAATTAATATCTAAAATAACTGCAGCTTCTTATAAAGGGTTTAATTTTCTTTTTTACAACATCAAGTGACAATTTTGTGTGTGTGTGTCTTATGATATTATGTGTCATAACAGACATCATTTCAGTTCAAATTATATAATATCCCTAACTTGAGCTCATTAGGTAGGTTTCTATTGACAGTTAAGCAGCCCTCTCGCACCCTGTGTTCTCCGTTTGCTCAATTGCATTTTTGGGGTGCCTTTTCCAACGCGTAGTTCCACCAACTCTTGGTAACTGTCTGTGCTCATGACATTTCCAGGAAAACACTTCAAAGATCATTTCTCCCAACACAAACATCTTTAGAGAGATGGGAGGTTTCCTTAAGATCACACTGCCTCTTGTTCAATCTTTGCTAATGCTGCAGCATTTGGAAGTCTTCCTGAAAATAAATTGTCTGATGTTTTTCTACAGTATGCAGAAAGTACCATACCTGAAAAATTGTACTAGTCAACTCAGCACATAAAGTTCCTTTTCTGGCACCAAACTAAGCTCCAAGGAAATAAAATGATCTGCCCTCTTTACAGTGCCTTGCACATATAGATGCTCATTAACTACTTGGAGCAGGAGAAACTTTTATTTCCTATCCATATTGCAGTACCAATGTCCCTGCCATTGACTATTTGGTTCATCTAATTTTTCACTATAACTCTTGGGGCCATTAAAAAATACCACCAGACAAGTTATAGTTTATCTGTAGATTTACAATAAATTCAGCATCCTGACTTCATTTGCTAGTAGATGCTGAACTATACTGGAATAAACTGATTCTGTGTAGGATCTTGTAGCAATTAAATTTGTCGTTGTTTTTCGAAGTGCTGAAAGATCTAATTTTTCATTTACATAATTATTTGCTCTAGTTGGAGAGTTATGCAAAACCAGATATTCCACAAATAAATGTAAGGAAATATAATACATTAAGTAAATCAGCAAACTGCAGTTGAAGGAAACCTACCATAACTATAGTTGGTCCTAAACTTTATTAAAATTGCAGAAATTCAAACAAGAATTTTTTTAGTTTAAACTTACTCACAGCTTAGATTTTCACATATCATTTATTTTAAGGGAGGAAAACAGGGACCAGTGAAAAAGAAAGCAGCATCACAGAAATGATTCACAGAGAGAAAAATCACAGAAACAAAAATGCCTTTTGTATGTCAAAACACATTGCTCTCTTCTGGCTTCTAGTTAGTCCCCAGTCCCCCACTCTCTTCTCTTTTTCGTTTAGGATCACACTAGAGCACTGCAGTTCTGGGATTTTGGATCCTAATAGGCAGGAACTACTTAACCCTAACCAGTACCCTGATGGTTTTCTCATCCTTATGAGAGACTAAAGTAGCAAAAACCCATCTTAACCTTAACCAAATATAGTTCTTTAACATGCATATATTCATTCATTGCCTTAGCATGGACATAGCCACTTAATGCCTTAATGTGGACCTAACCACTGAATTCCTTAGCATGGACATACACAATGCTGTATGTCAGTGTCTTCGTATGCATGTACAAACTCCATTTCTTAGTGTGGTCAAACACACCCAGTTCTTCGGTGTGGACATACCCAATCAATTCCTTAGTATGGATGGACAAACTCCATTCTTTAGCATGGGTATACCCACTCAATGCCTTAGAACAGACACACACACTCTATTTCAAAGAAAATTGTAAATTTCTAGGAATAATATTTGAGAGGTCATAAAAGGTCTTCATTCTCATCAAATATCTCCCCTTCTATTAATACCAATGTCATATGAGATTTCTAAAATTCATTTATTCAGGGTAATTTTTTCTTCTGAGTTTAAATAAAAATAAACAGCAGTTGTATCAGGATCTTCTATATCCTCACCACCTCACCCCTAGAGAATGCTCTTTCATAAGAGTGGTAAAGGTTGATCGGTTTGACAGATTCAGGAGTGAACTGCTTAGGGATGTGGTTATAGTTTTCATTCTTTCAGGACATTCTTGAAATTCAAACGCTACAGGATTTCTCTCCTTGCTGTCTATATACCTCCATCTTAATGCCCCCATGGACATACAATCCAGTTTTTTAATCATCCTGAGACAAAATTGTAAAATACTCCTACTAGTGGTAATAATACAAAGCACTTATATAAGCTTATTATTTTCTGAGCACTATTACAAAACATTTTATATACATATATATATAATGTTGGTTATATATATATATATAATATATATAAACTTATTTAATCCTTACAAAATTCTATAAGGAAAGAGATATTATTATCCCCATGTTACAGATGACAAAGTTTAAATAATTATGCTGAAAATTATATAGTAATAAGGGAATGTATTCTACATATTAAATATTTATTTGAGTTAAAAGATAGCAGAGTTTTTTTTTATGTTGTCTTCATTTTTTTAAAGTAAAACAAAGATTTGGTTTTAAGCAGCAAAGCTGCCTGGTAAGGGGAAATAACTCTTAGAATCTATATTCCTCAGGCCTGGAAGTGTGCAGGGAAAACAGGTTTTCAACCTGCAGGCTCAGTGAGAAAACAAAATTAAAAGGAAGCCAAATTTACCATAGCTGAGTCCTGGTGGATTTATACCGATTCACCTCCCATTCTGAGCATATAGGAGGATTGTACCACTTTACTTCCCAAGTTTAAGTAGGGTCATATGATTTACATTGGTCAGTCAAAAGTAAACAAAAATGACACGTGTCCCTTCCAAACTATTCATGATCCAGAATAAATTCTCCATTTACTCCCTCTTGCCACAGCATCTTATATGAATGGATCCCTCTGTCAGGCTCGTGAGTGATGATGCAAGAAACAAACATGGTTGCTGGTCTAAAATGGACATATTTAGTGAGTAAGTAAATCTTTAATCTTTAAGGTCAATGTGGTTTGAAGGTCGTTACAGTGGACTAACTAGCATATCCTTATTAGTATAGTTGGAGTTGCTTTTTGTCAACATACATTGAACTTGAATAAAACTATGATTTGGCTAGGTCTCTTAGCTATATATGATGTCCAGCACTAAAGACTCAAATAACTTTCTATTTACATGCCATTTCTTTTAATTAAGCATATTATAAAATATATAGAAACTGCAGACATTTTTTTCAAAAATGAAGAAAAACAGAAATGAAGAGAATTACCATTACACTTAATCTGCTAAAATCTATTCTTACATTGATTGATTTGCTTACTTTTGTATCCTGCTAGTGCAAATATGAAACTTGAGTGTGTGTAAATACGAATATATTTTAAAATCAAGACTTCCTTACAAAACTTCTTTAAAAAATCTTCCTCTGCCCCATCTTCTATAACTATGCACCAGAAACAGCTACTTTCACATAATTTAGGAATTATTTTAGGAGTGGTTTTTCTCTAAATAAGATAGTGTTGCTAAATTTATTTTTTTAACATATCTATTCTCAACCCTCAGTAAAGAATTAGAATTAATTTGCTTTTGTTTTTCTGTAACTACACTCCACACTCATCACTTTGTACCCATCACTTCATCCTCTTAGTATAGCTCATCATAATTTGGGTTAGGTCAATATTTGTATGTACTTCATGATTACTATATACATACTATTCAGATCTGAGTACTAAACTAATTTTTTTAATCCTTGCTTTTCTATATGATTAAGAAGTCTACATTACATTGACAATTGAGTGATAGTGTGGTTGATTATGGATCTAGATTTCACTTTTCTTCAGAATTTTTAAAATATTTCTGATTTTTTTAAAGCTTCTATTGTTTTCCGTAAAAGCCTGAAGCCATACTAATGACTCAGGCTTAGTATGTAAACTAGATATTTTAAAATCTGGGATAAGGTAGGAAATTATCACTGAATCCAATAATCTAAATTTCAAACTGATGTGCTTTGGTATTGATCTGATTTTTAATGTATCCTTGAAAAAAAGAACATGCCTGTTCTTAATATGTATGAACATTTCTCAAAAGTTTACTTAATGATTTTTCTTTTTTGATATCTCATATAGTTTCTTCCTCAAACTACTATTATGTGGGTATTTGAATTAATGAAGCATGTCACTTTTTTTCTTACACTTTACTGTCCTTTTGTCTATATGTGACTTTTCTTGTTTGTTTTCTCTTCTTTCTGTGAGATTTCATAACCATATCTTTCAATCATACTTTGCGCTTTTAATCTCTAATTGCAAATCAGTGTCCTCTTATTTATACATAATTACTCCCCCCCACACATACACCCCTTGTATACAGTCATCTTATTTGCTTCATGAATGTTCTATCTTTCTTTATTTCTCAAGAATGTGTCTTTTTTCTTTCCGTAGTTTTATTCTACTATTCTTTTTCTTTTTAACAGACCTCATTTTTAAGGTTAGGAATTTGTTTAAAAATTTTACTTTTCCTCTATCTCAGGAAATTGCTTACTAACCTTGAACTTCACTCGGAATTAGCAATCAACTAATGATATACTTTTAAATATAAGCAGAGTATAAGATTTCTGAAGAAACAAAACTCTAGTTAGGATTATAGAGATCAAAACAAGGGGGATGAAGAAGCATGATTGAAGGAAACTAAGAAATCAAGAAACTTAAAAAGAAATGCACAAAGTGACACTTTGTTTTGCTCTCTTCAGAGAATAAGTCTTAGGCATTTTTTCAGAGTAAAAGATGGCTTTCCTGGAATATTGCAAGGCATCCAGGAATGTAAAATAATCTTTACAAACTGTCAATGCCCCTTATTTTAGCCTAATCCCTGCTCTTCTAATTTCCAGTGGTACCTGATAATACCACATGCTGAGCATTTCAAAAATGTATGTATGTATGTATATCCGTATGTATGTATGTATTATTTTAATTCTAGTGTAGTTAACATCCAGTGTTATGTTAGTTTCAGGTATACCATATAGTGATTCTGCAATTTTATTAATTACTCAGTGCTCATCCTGATAAGTGTACCTTTTAATTCCCTTCACCTATTTCACCTATCCCCCCACTCACTTCCCTTCAACCAAAAATCAATTTGTTCTCTATAGTTAAAAGTCTGTCTTTGGTTTGTCTCTTTCTTCTTTATTCATTTGTTTTGTTTCTCAATTCCACACGAGTGAAATTATATGATATTTCTTTCTCTGACTGACCTCTTTCACTCAACATAATACTCTCTAAATCCATCCATGTTGCTGCAAATGGCACAACTTCTTTTTTTAATTAAAGGACACTTGAGCTGCTCCATAATTTAACTATTGTAAATAATGCTGCAATAGACACAAGGATGCATATATCTTTTCAAATTAGTGTTTTCATATTCTCTGGGTAAATACTGGATCGTATGGTAGTTCTATTTTTAATTTTGAGGAACCTCCATACTACTTACCAGAGTGGAAGCACCAGTTGCACTCCTACCAAAAGTGCTCAGGGTTCCTTTTTCTCCTTATCTTCATCAACACTGTTTCTTGGGGTTTTGATTCTCGTCATTCTGAAAATTGTGAAGTGATCTCTCATTGCAGTTTTAATATGCATTTTTTTGATGATTAATGATCTTGAACATCTTTTCATGTGTCTGTTGGCCATCTGGATGTCTTATTTGAAGATATGCCTGTTCCTGTCTTCTGCCTGTTTTCTATTGGATTATTTGTATTTTTTGTGTTGACTTGTGTAAGTTTCTTACATATTTTGGATACCACCCCTTTATTGAACATGCCATTTGCAAATATCTTCTACCATTCAGTAGGTTGTCTCTTAGTTTTGTTGATTGTTTCCTTTGCTGTACAGAAGCTTTATATTTTGATGTAGTCTCAATAGTTTATTTTTTCTTTTGTTTCCTTGCCTCAGGAGACATATCTAGAAAAATGTTGCTATGGCTGTCAGAGAAATTACCACTTGTGCTCTCTTCAAGGATTTTTATGGTTTCAGGTTTCACATTTAGGTCCTTAGTCCATTTTAAGTTTATTTTTGTGTGGTGGAAGAAAGTGGTCCAGTTTCATTCTTCAGATTGCATCTGTCCAGTTTTCCCCACACCATTTGTTGAAGAGACTATCTTTTTCTCATTGCATATTCTTGCAATTAATTCAAAGATCAATTGAACTTATAATTGCAGGTTTATTTCTAGGCTCTGTATTCTGTTCCATTGATCTGTATGTCTATTTTTGGCATTTTGGAAAAATTTTGAGGTGTAAGCTTAGCCATTTCCTCACTGATAGCCAAGGTTCATTTGGGGTAAGTTTTCTAAGTGGTTTAACAACAGACCTATTTGATTTCCAACATCAACAATTTGATGGTGTGTCATTTACCATTCTCTTTTTTCTATTTGTTTACTATAAAAACAAGTAGGTTTATAAATAAAATTTTTTGTTTGTTTTAGCTATAACTAAAAACTATATTACTCTAGTTGGTTTTCAGGATACAGCAAGAGTAGATGTATTCAAATTTATTTTAAATTGGTTTTATGATTTTATTTTACATTGCATTATAAAAATTTATCCAAAACTTTAATTCTCTTGAGAAAACTTTATTTTCATGCTGTCCTGATATTGCATCATACCAAAATGGTTTATAATTTTTTTAACCATTTCTACTTGATGAATAAATAGCTTGTTTCCCAAGCTTCATTATGTGTATTGCAAAGTAAAATGATGTATTCTGAAAAATATGAATCCTATAACATTTATCCAGTCACAAATTTTTCCATTCATTATTATACACATTATCATACTCCTCCCCCCCATAATTTAACTTTAATCCTAAAGATAATTAAATCTATATTAAGAGCTTAAGGATAAATAATAGTTTATTTCTATAAAAACACCAATTGAGGACATCAACAAGATGGCAGAGCAGGCAGCTCCAAGCACTTGTCATTCCCCAGAAACACTGAAATAAGCAGAGAATACCAGAGCCAGCTTTGTCAGAATTCTGAAAAGAGTCAAAGGTATACAGCAGCCAAATGAATGCTGAGTCAAGAAAAAGGCAACTTCATAATAGTGGGAAAGCTTTGTGGTGTTTTTATTTGTCCTTGTCCCAGCACCTTCTCAGGGAGGAACTCTTGTCCAGGGTTCAAGAGGGGAGCAGAGCAGACCTTATTTGCAGATTGTGTGTGTCAATTCTAACTGAGAACTACCTGAAGGACCTGGTGTTTCTCTCTGTTTAGCCTAACTTGAATCTCAGGCTGGAAAGGAGGAATTGTTCATAAATACTGGAAGTGAAACAAGTGATGTGCAGTCACCTACAGTAAAATATATATATATAGATATATAGATATAGATATAGATGATATAGATATAGATAGATAGATTAAATAGATGACAAGATAGATTACCTAATGCCTGAGACAAAAACGTCTGTGACAGTTACTTTGTGAAATTAGGACATTCAAATGTATCCATGCACATGGGAGAATTTAGAAGGTAATATGTATGTCTAAGAAAGACCAAAGAAAATCCTAAACTTTCACCTCAGACTGATTCTTAGGCTCAGCAGAAGCTTCAGATTTAATGAATGCCTCAGCACAGACCTTACCTGCAAACACTGGGAGAAGTATTTGCTTAATTTTTCCCCCAAAGAATGTAAAAGAAAACTGTGAGATCTAGTAACCAAATACATCAAGTACAGAAATACATCAATCAGAAGACCAACACACTAAAATCAGTTGTGTTTTTATAAGCTGGCAATGAACAATCTGAGAAGGAAAGTAAAAAAATCAATATTACTACAATAGCTTCTAAAGTAACAAAGTATCTAGTAATAACTTTATTAAAGGAAATGAAAAGCTTGTAAATAAATGTAAGGATATGTAATGATCCCATGTTCATAAGTGGCAACAATCAAAATTTTTTCTATCCAAAACAATCCACAGATTCTATCTAATCCATGTTAAAATTCCAAATTTTTTGATGAAATCAGAAAGCCAATCATCAAATTACACGGAGTTGCAAGGGGTTCAGAAAATCAGAATAATCTTAAAAAAGGAGAACAATGTCAGGAGACTCACATTCCCAGATTTTAAAGCTTGATACAAGACTACAGTGTTCAAAATGATGTTTCACTGGCATAAGAATAGATATATACCCCAAGGAATAATTGAGGTTCCAGAAATGAATCCATACACTTATGGACATTTGATTTTTCACAAGCGTTTCATGTCCACTCAATAGAAAAGAAATGTCTGCAAAAAAAAATGATACTGGGAGAGCTGGATTTCACCATGCAAAAGAATGACATTGGAATGTTATTTTATACCATTTACAAAATTAACTCGAAAGGGATGTTAGCTAATGTTATAGTGGTAATCATATTGCAATATATAAATATATCAAACTGTCGGAGGCCGGCTCCGGCAGGTCCAGGGTTCCCTGAAGGATGGACGGTGTCAGCGGGAGAGAGAGTGAGAGGGTCCCAAGATTCTTTCTGACCACCAGGCAGGCATCTCTGCTCTGACTGGGGCTCAACTTTATCATTAAGTGTTTGGGGGACGGCACAGAGGTGGCATTTGCCTTAGACAGTGATTTCTGATAACAAACTTCTTTGATATGTAAGAATTTCTCAGAACATAGATTTGTAGAAGACTCATGCATAACCTTTATCAATAATGATTGAGGTAGGGGATTTAGATGCTTATCTTATGAGGAAGGAAGGCATCCTTCCTTTAGCATACCAGACAATGTTTTTAGCATAAAAGGGTGAAGTTACTTCTCTGTGAGCAGGGATTGAACAGGTCTTCCAGGAAACACCTCTGCTCCCATAATCACAAAAGAAGTTCCTCAATAGGTTCCTTCACAGAGAGCAATGAGCATATTCAAATAAGTCTCTCCAAATACTTGATAACAAATGCCTGGGGGGGATGGGGGGCAGCCAGTGCTCCAAGCAGACACAATTGGTGGGGGTAGATATCTGCCCTTAACTCTAAATTAAGCTCTTTGTCTCAGGGCTAGACTCAAGCCCCCTTTATTATGTAAGTCTTGGATCTGCAAGGCCCTTAGGAAGAGCCTTTTAACAATCATCCACAATGTTTTCATTTGAAGTCTCTTTGGAAAAGCCAGGAATATGCTTTTCCTTATGGGCAATCTCTGTGGGGAATATCGGTCTGATCTGAAATATTGTGAAGCCTGGTCAATACCAGCAGCCTCATTTCCAACATGAGCCAGTAGTAGCAGAAGGAGATACCAGTTTTCATTTCTCATGGCAGCAGCTGTGCAAACACTGCCATTTCCTTGCTGTGACTGCCATCCAGTGAGGCCAGTGCGGCTCCCAGCGTCAAACCAGCATATTGTACACCTTAAACTTACACAATTTTGTATGTCACTCATATCTCAAGAAAAAAAATGAATCAATGACCTAAAAAACTATAAAACTCTTAGAAGAAAGCACAGGGATGAATCCCAATGACCTTGGTTTTTGCACTGGATTCTTCAATATGTTACCAGAAGCAGGAACAACAAAAGAAAAAAATAGGCAAAGTCGACTTTATCAAAATTAAAAAGTCATGTGTATCTAAGGACTTCATCGTAAAAATGAAAAGGCATACAACAAAATGGTAGAAGATATTTGCAAGTAATTTCTCTGTTAAGAGTTTAGTATCCAGGGGCTCCTGGATGGCTCAGTCAGTTGAGAGTCTGATTATCAGCTCACGTCATGATCTCCGGTTTGTAGGTTGGAGCCCTACCTCGTACTTTATGCTCATAGCAAGGACTTACTTCAGAATGATTCTGTGTCTCTCTCTGTCTCTCTGTTCCTTCTCTTTTGTGCTTGCTCTCTCTCTCAAAAAAAAAAACATTAAAAAAAGAGTTTAATATCCAGATTATATAAAGAACTTCTACATCACAACAACAAAAAAGCCAACTATGCAAATGCCACTGAATGACACACTTCAAATTAGTGGAAATGGAAGATTTTATGGTAAATATATTTTTTACCATTATAAAAATCCTTCTTTCAAAAATTGTTTAAAGTTCTTCAGAGAGGGTCAGAGAGAGAGGGAGACACAGAATGAGAAACAGGCTCCAGGCTCTGAGCTGGCTGTCAGCACAGAGCCCGACTTGGGGCTCGAACCCACGAACCATGAGATCATGACCTGAGCCGAAGTCGGATGCTTACCTGACTGAGCCACCCAGGTGCCCTTGAGAGATATTATAGAAGCAATTTTAAAAACTATGAAATACATGTTTGTGTGGCCTCATGTGATACTTTCTATAAGATACAATGGTTGACAAAGAACAGCTTTTCATTCAAATTTGTAAGCTCAAGAATCAGACTGTTAATGTCATGTTAAAATATTGGGACTAGCCCTTACTAAATGGACCTTAGTTACTTATGTTGTGGGTTTTTTTTTTCATTTATTCATCTGTGAAATGCAGCTTTAGAAATGTCCATACAAGATCATTTTGAGAATATAATAGCAAGACATGTCCATAATATTTAAGAGAGTACATAGCTAGCTCAAAAAGATAGCAATTTTTATATATCCTGCTTTTACACTAGAGGGTATTCTTAAAGTCTTGATAAAAATATTTAGTATGACAAACCTACATAGGCTTTCAAGTAAAGAAATTTCTATTAATATGCCTATACATAACAAGTTAACAAAATAGAAAATTTAGTTAATTATCTGATGCATTTCAGCCTCCTTATTTAACTGATAATGTGCAATCTTCTTGGAGGGGAGAACCTCCCCACACTAAATTATCTTAAAATCCTCATAAACCTTCAGTCAATTTCACAAGTGTAAATAATTTTTCAATTATATGAAGAATATGGAGAAAACAAATAATGTAAGAACATAAACATAAAACAGACTCATAAACCAAAGAATTTATAATATATTTTGAGTCACACCTAGCAGATTTTAATGTTAAGACTTTATATTTTGAAATACATACCTATTAAAGATGGCTACACTGTCCAAGACAGCAGAAGTTTGAAAAACAAACATGGTAGGCTTTTTTTTTTTACATAGATTCATATAATTTCTAGCAAATTACCTCATCTGAACAAACGGCAGATGCTGTCTCTGATAACTGAGCAATTTAACAACCTGCTGTGTCACAGATGCACAAATCCTAATACATGCAGCATATAATCTTGCCAAACAAAGAGACTCACTGTTAATTACTTTTTTCCTCTGTAAGTTATATTTACATTATTTTTTTGCAGGTTCTTAAATGACTCAAGGTTTACCCCCTGGATATAATGTCAATTTATTTTCTGTCTATGTGTGATATCAGATTGGAATTCTTTTTCAAAGTATATGATTTTAGTTTTTTAAAAAAAAAATTTTAATGTTTTATTTATTTCTGAGAGAGAGAGACAGACAGACAGCATGAACAGGGGAGGGTCAGAGAGAGAGAGATATACAGAATTTGAAGCAGGCTCCAGGCTCTTAGCTAGCTGTCAGCACAGAGCCTGATGCGGGGCTGGAACCCACAAACCGTGAGATCATGACCTGAGCCGAAGTCAGATGCTTAACCAACTGAGCCACCCAGGCGCCCCTGATCTTAGTTTTTAAAAACATAATATTTTCAAAGAAAATCAGTATTAGCTGGGTAATGTATAATGTAGATAATGTATCGGAGTTGCATTTACAGTTTCCAAGAAAGAGAGATTCTGTGTAGCTATGACCATAATATTGTATTTTTGATGTACTACTGATGAATAATTTTTTTAAATTAGTGATGTATCTGTTTAGTATTTACCAATCACCTCATACTCACAAATTGTAATAGAACTCATCGTCAGAAGCACAATAATGACATCCTGTGAGATTTGTTAGAGACCATGTGAAATTATGTTCCCTGATTTCAAATTACACTACAAAGCTATAGTAATAAAAACTGTGGTGTTATCATAAAAACAGACATATAGACCAATGGAACAGACTAGAGAGCCCAGAAATAAACCGACACATACAAGAGGATATACAATGAGGTAAGAATAGTCTCTCCAGTAAATGGTGTTGAGAAACCTGGACAGCTGCATGCAGAAGAAGGAGCCTGGACCACTGTATAAAAATTAACCCAAAATGTATTAAAGATTTGAATGGAAGACATAAAACCATAAAACTCTTAGAAGAAAACACAGGCAGTAAGTTCCTTGACATTGGTCTTGGCATTTAAGTTTAGGATCTGACTCCAAAAGCAAATACAACAAAAGCAAAAATACACAAGTGGGACAATTTTAAACTAAAAAGCTTCTGCACAGCAAAGGAAGCTATTAACCAATCAAAAGGAAAATTAATAAATGGGAAAGAAATATTTATAAACCATATATCAAAAAGGAATTAACAATAAAATATATGAAGAACTCCTACAACTCAATAGCAAAAAAAAAAAAAAAAAAAAAAAAAAAAAAAAAAAAAAAAAAAAAAAAAAAAAAAAAAAAAAAAAAAAGAACTCCTAAAAAAAAAAAAAAAACTAAAACTAAACCAAAAAAATAAAACTATCAAATTTTAAAATGAGCAGAGAATCTAATACACTTTTCCCAAAGGCACACACATGACCAACAGGCACAAGAAAAGATGCTCAGTTTCACTAAATCATCAAAGAAATGCAAATCAAAACCACAATGAGATACCACTTCACAGAATGACTATTAACAAAATGGCAAAAAATATGGGGCACCTAGGTGGCTCAGTCGGTTAAGCAGCTGACTTCAGCTCAGGTCATGATCTCATGGTTAGTGGGTTCAAGCCCTACGTTGGACTCTGTGCTGACAGCTAGCTCAGAGCCTGGAGCCTGCTTCAGATTCTGTATCTCCCTCTCTCTCTGGCTCTCCCCTGCTCTCTCTCTCTCTCTCCCTCTCTCTCTCCCTCTCTCTCTCTCAGAAATAAATAAAAACATTAAAAATTTAAAAAAAACAAAATGGCAAAAAATAACAAATGTTGGTGAGAATGTAGAGGAAAAGGAACCATTGTACACTATAGGTAGAATGTAAATTGGTATAGCCACTGTGGAAAACAATTAAAAAATATAGCTATCTTATAATCCAGCAATTCCACTACTGGGTATTTATCTGAAGAAAGCAAAAATGCTAATCTGAAAATGTACACACACCCCTATGTTTATTGAAGCATTATTTACAATAGCCAAGAACGGGAAATGATCTCAGTGTCCATTGATGGATGAATGGATACAGATGTGGTGTCTACATAAAATGGAGCACTCCTCAACCATAAAAAAAGAATAAAACCTTGCCATTTGCAACAGCATGAATGGATCTTGAGGGTATTATGCTAAGTGAAATAAGTCAGACAGAGAAAGACAACTACAATATCATTTCTCTTAAATGTGGAATCTAAATAGCAACACAAATAAGCAAACCAAATCAAACCAACCAAAATCAAATTCATAGATGCAGAGAATAGACTGGTGGTTATCAGAGGAGAAAAGAGGTTGCAAGTGTGTATGAAATGGTGAAGGGGTCAATTGTGTGGTAATGAATATTAATTAGACCTATTGTGGTAATCACTTTATAGTGTATATGAATATGAAATTATGATGTTGTACACCTGAAACTACTGTAACGTTATATACCAGTTTTACCTGAACAATAAGAAAAGAACATATGGAAATTCAGCATTATGTAAATATAATTAGTTCTAAAAATAGTCCCCCTTTAAAAAAGTTACAACATTCACCTTGATTCCATAGTAGAATGGTTAAAAAATGTAATTATGATTTTATCTAGAAAAATGCATCTAAAATAGTATAAATAGTTAAAACTATTTTATTTATCTTATTTACAAAAGAATTAGGTTATTTAATGATGCATTAATCCTTTGAATATTTTAAGGATGTGTTAAGCTAACTTTTGTTTGTATACCTATATGGATTTGTAATTTTTGCCAAAACTTAATAGCATATTACACTGTGATTGTTTCAGAGAACAATCACAAAAGAAGCCACTTTTGCCAAAATATTTTAGGGTTTCATCAATTTTCCCAAGGACTTTTCTCAATTCTTTGATATTCAAATCATTCTTTTTTGAAGCACATATTCTATCATCATCCTTGCCAATATTTTTCTTCAATTTTAACCAGTCTAACTCTGCTACAACCTCATTTGTCAAATGCTTTCTTTGCTTGTGAGTAAAGTAATTCTAACTTTACTTCATTGGCTTTATGAAATCATGCGGTTTTTGCAAGATTGCAATTTCACTTTGCATTGTACTGTATGGCTTTGTCAGATCTATACCATATTCTAAAACCAAAAGGAAAACGACCAAAAGAGATGTTGCTCAGTGAATTGGGGTAAATATTACTTGGAAGAAGAAAAGTGAGTTTGAGGTGAAAACTAGATAAATTAGTGATATTAGTAAATAATATCATGTCATGACAACCTTGGATTTCTAACAAAATTGTAGGTAATGACTATGTGGGTACTCGAGAATTCCTGTATACCTGAAAATTTAAGTAGAATTTTCACATCAAAGTTCTATATATTATGTATTTTTTTACTTTTCTAAAAATGATGAAATCACCAATTACAGTTAAAGACCTTCAACTGTATCTTACAATGGCTAATGTGTAAGTCACCTTTGCTTATCATGGAAATTTTGGAGACATCTGTGAAGTCTTATAGTTGAAACACTAATATGAAACATTCATGCATTTATAGATTTACATATAACATTTCTGGAGAATGGACAAACATCCTTTATTTGAATACCAATCCTCAAGTGCCGTTTACTATTCCATAGTATTAGCCTATTTTATTTGTAATTTTTCACTGTCAGAAAATATATCCTCACATTTGTTGCATATTTGAAAGCAGATGCCCTAAACACATTCCTTTGTTGATTCTAGTTAAGAATTCTGCACCTATGCAGACTAAGTCAGATTTCCATTTTATAAAACAATATTTTGTGTATAAAAAGCTTGCAATTTGAAATACTTTAGATGTTATCTCTTCCAGGCTAAAGTTCTTCAGTTCCTGGTATCATTCCTCATGACATCTTTATGCCCTATTGTTACAAGGTCTGGATTCAATTTGGTTGTAGATGTCCATCTTAAAATGAGGTATCCAGAACTAATCAAGTCTGTTACGAGACATCCCTCAAGGGTATAAAAGGCTTGGACTATTTTGTGATGGCTCTCTCAAAGAATAAAACATTCTTATTTTCTAAAGTTTCTGCTTGTGCTGAAACTGACAAGTGGTGATCTATTACAACCCTCTCTTAAGGTGACTTATGCCTCATGTCATTTCTCTTACCTCAAATCCTACTTGAGAAAAAGGAAAGTGTCTTTTTGAAATGACTACATCTTATCTCTACTGCCACACGGTGTCTCTTTTTAATTGGATTGTGTCTGCAAAACAGTGAGGTACATTACACGTATGTATTAAGCAAGTACACTTTAAAAATTTCCCTAACAACATCCAGTTATGGAGGAATGCTGATGCTCCCTCTAATTTTATGATTTGAATTTAAATTTTAAAAATTTTAGAGGCACCTGGGTGGTTCAGTCGGTTAAGTGTCTGACTTTGGCTCAGGTCATGATCTCACAGTCTGTGAGTTCCAGTCCCGTGTTGGGCTCTTTGCTGACAGCTCAGAACCTGGAGCCTGCTTTGGATTCTTTGCCTCCCTTTCTCTTGGCCCCTCCCCGATTAACACTCTGTCTTGCTGTCTCTCTCTCTCTCAAAAATAAACATTATTTTTTTTAATTTATATGATTTATATGCCCTAAAAATACTCCATTCTTAAGACTGAATCATATTCCCTCATATTTCTTAAAGAAAATCTGATTTAAATATATTTTCTGGAGAAGGACAAGAATTACAACACATACTCTCTTAATTTACAAATTATTTTATTTGCTGATTTTTTTGTTTGAAAATTTACACAGATCACATGTTCCCAAAGAATAAGAAGACTATAGAAATAAGGTCATTATAGTTACAAAAAAAATTCTGGTTATTGCCATCCACCCAAGAAGCCTAATATCAATAAACAGAGTATATGATCTCACAGAATTTACATCCAAAATGGGGAGACAGGAAAGCAGATGAATAAAATTTGTTTTAAGTTGTAATAAATATTATAAAAATAAAATATAAAAGGAATGGAAAATAATCAAGTAGGGACTAGGATATTCAAACATTTTTTTCACTAGGCAACAAATCAACTGACATCTAAACAGTGAGAAACAGGTAGCACAAGAAAGAGGCAGAATGCATATTCTCTAAATAAAAGATAACATTTGTAAAACTATTTAATGTTAGCTTATGAGAAATTTGCTGTTAGAAGACATTGAGATATCTTCAAATTTCTGTGGAGAAGAAATTCAACAAAATAGAATTTTAGACTCAGGAAAATTGTTATTCAAAATTGAAGACAAGAGGAAAATATTTTTATGTGAACCAAATGGGAAAGTTTACCACTCAAGGATGCTGGAAAAATAATTAACATTTGTTCTTAGCAACAGGTGAAATTCTGAATACACAAGTAGACAATGGCCAGACCATACATGAGAATGGAACTCTGACCCACAAACTGCAGCCACCATTTCAGGAAACCAGTGGCAACTTCTGTAGCAATTTGTCCAGAATGGCCTGGACCTGGTCACCAGCTAACAACTGCCTTATATTTTTACCTCTACTTAATAAAGTACAAAACAGATAAACCCACTTGTAGTTAGTCTTCTTCCAGCTTCCCCATGCCAACAATTTCCAAAGAGAGCACACCTGAAGTCTTACTCTTTTTTTTCCCCCCAATATAAAGTTTGTCTGCTTTTCTGCTTTTGGGTATCTGCCAAAGCAAATGGTGGTAGTTAAACTCACCTCCTATAGTAACCTCTGAATAAATAGTCTCTGCTTATCTCAACTGTTTGACTCTAGTTTGTTTTCAGCAAAGAAATAGGAAATTTAGCACAGACTGATGTTGAGGGAGGAAAGAAGGAGTGGTCAACAGAGACTGGTAAAGATATAGACAAAGTAAAATAGGTATTTCTAATAGAACAATAATTAAAATCATTATATTACCTAATAGGATTTAGAAAAAAAGGCAGAACTAAAATTCAAGATGGTAATAATATAAATGGTTTAATGAGGTAAACCACCCAATGTCTTAATATATTATTCTGATTATATTTACATCTTGTTAAATCAAATGTATACTTGGACAATCTAAAATTGATATGTTTATGAAACATTTGAGGAGAAAAAGTAGACACTAAGAAAATGTAAACAACCCAACAAGTAGCAGAAAAGGGTATAGATATATAGATTTAACATAATGCTAGAAAATAAGGAAGGCAAAAAGCCGAGGTGATAAGAAACTTCCCCTTTTTCTTTTTTTTTTGTTCTTGTCTAAAGAATTTGAAATTTCTATTTGAACATCTGTAACAATTACTGTGGAAGTTAGTACTCTTCATTTTCACCATAAATAGCCATGTCAATTTATTTTTTGTAACATACATCCTTCATTCACTAGTAGATTTGTGCTTGACATGTACATGTGAGAGAGATGTCCATTATTACATGAATAAGAGTACTAAGCTATATATAATTTAAATAAATGCTGTAAGTATTGAAGTAACACAAATGGTTATCAGTAGACTAGCTACTAGCTCTCAGGTAGATCTTAATTACCTTATCTAGCGTTCATTTTAGCATTATAATTGCCTCCAGATTGACTGTCAATGACCCATGCATTTTTCTTGAAACGGATGAGACTAAGAAATCTTGAGTATGCTAGAAACTGAAAGAAAAGTCTCTGCATTGAACACAAAGTGGCATTTTAACATTATTATTCAACTAGAAACTTCATATTAGCATTATGAAAGTCAGTGGAGACAGTGTTACCAGTGACATCCACCAGCATGTTAATCAGACATGATCTGATTGTCCCATGAACTTCCTGCCCCTATTGAACTTGATCCTTTGCCCAGGTGGAATTTAAAGAAAAGAATGCTGGAATAAGCACTACAAACCTTGCAAACTGCAAAGTGGATAATTCAATCTTGAGACAACCTCTCAAAGTAATATTCTTTCATAGACAGGTGACAACAATATTTCCATAGTTAAGCACATTTTAAAGTGTAATTTTATTTTCTGAACTTACAAATGTTCTACTTACAAAAAATCCATATTTTGCTTTGATTTTAAGAACAAAAATATATATTTTATTGTGTGTAATCTATTTTTATCTGTACATATTTTATTGAGAGATTCATGATACTTAAAATATTGATTAGAAATGTTAATTTTTTTAAATTGTTTAGTTCTTTGCCCTCACAATTATTAAGTTTAAACCTTCATATTCAGTAGTGCAGGGTACCAATTATATTATTTATTTTTACTGAGGTATCATGGACATAAGTAACTACAGCGTTACAGAGTTTCAAGTGTACAAGTAGTGATTTGACATTTGTATACATTGTGAAATAGTCACCACAATACATATAGTTGCAATCTATCACCTTCCAGTTAATACAATATAATTGACTATATTTTCCATGCATTACATGTCATGACTGACTTACTTTATCAGTGGCAGTCTGTAATTCTTAATGCCCTTTACCCATATCGCCACTTCCCACAACCCATCCCCCTCTGGCAACCACATGCATTTTCTGTATAGATGAATGTAGGTTTTGTTTTGTCTGTTTTGATTTTAGATTTTACATGTAGGTGAAATCAAATAGCATTTGTCTTTCTCTCTCTGTCTTACTTCACTTAGCAGAATACCCTCAAGATCATCCATTGTTGGGAGCCATTCTGAGCCCACTAGTCGAGAAAACTCCTGGTGAGGTTAAAGCAAGTTTGCACAGTCTCTTGCCAATCAGATGACGACCTATATCCACCCCACTCAATTATTTCTGCTTGAGCACTGACCCCGAAGGTACCTTGTTGATCAATATCGGGAGTGACTTGTCCCCTTACTCCGGCCCTGGTATGATGATTGCACCTTGTGAAGGAACTTATTGTGGGAACTTCTTCTTTTGATTATGGGAACAGACATCGTGTCTCCAGAAGGTCCTGTTTCCCTCCATACTTTGCCTTGAGCTATGAACAGGCTAATGACCCCTAGTCATAAAAGATTGACCTTTACATGTACAATTCTGTTTCTACCGTTGCGTTAGTCCAAGAGGTTCATACAGCTCAACATGTAAATCAACTAACCAAAAACGTCTCTCATACCCTAGCTGTTCAAGAAATCATAAAAGTAGACACAAAGGTAAATGCACTCAAAGAGGCTATTCTATGTATTGGAAATAAGCTAAACTCTTTAAAGGTATGGTTGGCTCTCTGGTGCCCTAAAGCATATAACTAGGAAATCAAGTCTTGCCTGGAGACAAAGAACCTAACTTAGAGAGAAGGAACAGATAAGGGCAGAAGATAAGTTAGTACATACACCTTTGCTAACTGATGGAGTATAGCAGCCCCTTCCCTAAGGCCTACATTCCACAAACACCTTCCCTTACCCTGGCCGCTGTGATGAGGATGGATAAGAGTATCTACAAACCTATGACTGGGGCACCTGGGTGGCTTAGTCGGTTAAGCGTCCGACTTTCCGACTTTCGCTTAGGTCATGATCTCGCGGTTTGTGGGTTCGAGCCCCGCGTCGGGCTCTGTGCTGACTGCCAGCTCGGAGCCTGGAGCCTGTTTCAGTCTGTGACTCCCTCTCTCTCTGACCCTCCCCTGCTCACGCTGTCTCTCTCTCCTAGAAAAAAAAAAAAAAAAAAAAAAAAAAAAACCTATGACTTAACCTTAGCGTTATTAAAATGTGAACACCTTGTTATTTTCCTAGTTACTCAACCTCACTATAATTGGGGTAGTTCTGCAAGAAGACTTCTGTAAAACCTGTTTCTGTACATTTTCCAAAAATACCTTATCACAAAGAGTTATCCATTGTAAAAATTTCATTTCCTGATGTCATGTTAACTTTTGACCTATAAATAAAGACACCAAAACCGACAGGACAGAGACGCCTGCCTGGTGATCAGAAAGGATCTTGGGGCTCTCTCACTCTCTTTCGTTGACACCGTCCATCCTTCAGGGACCCTTGGACCTGTCGGAGCCGGCGCGGCTTCCGACAATCCATATAGTTGCAAATGACAAGATTTCATTCTTTTTTTCTGATTAAGCAGTATTTCATCTTCTTGTATATATGTCGCATCTTCGTATCTAGTTATCCATCTATGGACACTTAGGCCGTTTCCCTACCTTGACTATTGCAAATAATTTGCAATGAACATAGGAGTGCCTATATCTATTCAAATAAGTGTTTTTGTTTTCTTTGGATAAATAGTAGTGGAATTACTGGATTATACACTAGCTCTATCTTTAGTCGTTTGAGGAACCTCCAGACTGTTTTCCATAGTCGCTGCACCAATTGACATTTCCATCAACAATGTACAAAGGCTCCCTTACCACTACATCCTCTTCCACACTTGTTTTTTTGCCTTTTCTAATAGCCATTCTAACCCGTGTGAGGTGATATCTCATTATGGTTTTGATTTGCATTTTCCTGATGATTAGTGATATGAGCATCTATTCATGTGCCTATTGGCCATTTGTGTGTCTTTGGAAAAATGCCTATTAGATCCTGCAGCATTTTTTATATTGGATTTTCTTGCTGTTGAGTTGTATGAATTCTCTATGTATTTTAAATATGACCCCAGTTAAGGACTCTATATAAATGCTTAAGCTTCTGGTGGTGAGTACAGCCTCATGAATAAGTTCCCCTTGCTAATTATACCTGTTACCTACCAGTTTGGTGAGGTCTGCCTCCAGACTCATCCTGCTTCCATGTACAGGGATCACTTTCAGTCTACACAGGGAAGCTCCTGAGAAGGTTGTAAAGCGACATCAGGGGCATTTTAAACAGTAATGAAAAAGATACAGTTAGAGTTTAACTTTATGAATGTATACTATGATTTCAAAAAAAATCTAAAGTATCATCATTTTTAACAAATTTAATAAGATTGCATTATTTGGATAAATAAATTTGATTATTATTAGGTAAATAAATTTCAGCCATCTCACTCAATGAACGTGGGAAATAAATATATATCCACTTCTTGAGTGCTCAGTTATTACATATTAAGATATGTAATCATAATCATAAGATTATGATACTTTTCTAAAGTGAATAAATATAAAACACATATTTGCTTCCTGCTTTTGGAAATTTATTACTGTATCAGATTCATACACAACTGCATAGATACATAATTAATTTCTGTATAAAAATTTCTAATGTTTTTATAAAACCAGTATGAGGAAAGATTTGCAATTTATTAACTATAATACTCTTCAATTACTCTTGCAAAATGATTTTATCCTTCGGTTTCCAAAAGCCTATTGGTCCCCATTTAAATGATCAGAAATATGTATATCTATGAGTAGCTACCTTAATATTTTAATTGACTATATGGCATATAATATTAAGTAACATTAACAGTGAAAAAATATGTAGGTTTTATACATGCTAGTTTTCCATTGTTATCACTCCTTCACAATTCTCCAGTGTTATTACATGTTTTACAAAGAAATTACTTTTAAAGCACAGAAATTTATAACTGAAAATTCACATAAAAGTGAGAAATTATTTTTGTTCTAAGTCCTCCACCAAATGCGAGTTGGTTAAAAGAAGCAAAAGGCAAAGAGGTATCCCTATTGCAGTATAGGTGTGGTAAACATTTAGCTTAAAAATCATTTTAAATTATATTTGTGCTACATATACTTGCAAACCTCATGTTAAAACTGGGCTCTGCTGTGAAGTATCTATGGGTTTGGTTCTGACAGTGGCAAATGTTTAGATGCAGAGTCACTGTTACCACACTTATTCCAAATAAATAAAATGAAGAAACTTTCACCATACATCTTAACTTTATATCTTAAGAAGGAGTAAAATAGATACAGTCACAATAACTACACAATAAGTAGGACTTTTGGATCATGTCATGAGCTGATATGTTACAATCTGTCCTTTATACAATTTCATATTTAGGATATTAACATATTGAGGAGGGTGATGTAAATGACTCAATATCTTTCACACATTTGAAGTGGTCACTTTCTTTTAAAATTTTTTAAAATATTTATTCATTTTTGAAGTAGAGAGAAAGACGGAGCAAGTAGGGAGAGGGGCAGAGAGAGAGGGAGACATGGAATCTGAAGCATGCCCCAGTCTCTGAGCTGTCGGCACAGAGCCCGATGATGAGGGACTTGAACTCACAAACTATGAGATCATGACCTGAGCCGAAGTGGGATGCTTACCCAACTGAGCCACCTAGGCACCCTAAGTGGTCACTTGTGTTTTTATTAAAATACCTGTTTAGATACAACAATGGTCATATTTTATTTTGTATTAATTTATTTTTAAAAGATTTTATTTATTTACTTTTTTATATTTTTAAAATATATTTATATTTAAATATCATTTATTTTTTTTGAGTGAGAGAGAAAGAGCGCACGTGAGCTGGGGAGGACCAGAAAGAGAGGGAGCGAAAGAATCTTAAGCAGATTCTGCACTGGGCATGGATTTCACAACCATGAGATCATGACCTGAACCAATACCAAGAGTTGGATACTTAACCAACTGAGCCACGCAGGCACCCCTAAGATTTTATTTAAATAATGTCTACACTCAATGTGGGGCTTGGATTTACAAACCTGAGATCAAGAGTAGCATGCTCTACTGAGTCAGCCAGATGCCCTTGTGATCATTTTTTTTTAATTAAAAGGAATTTGGAAGCTAAATGTACATTGTTGATAAACTTTCCCTTTTCCTTTGGCAATTTTTAATCGGTCACAAAAGCACCTCTTATATTTATTATCCAGTGTCTATTTTTTTTAAATAACATCTTTTCACTTTGCCTACTCTTTTTCTAATTATCTACTTTAGATTTCTTCCACAATTAAGAAAACTATACATACCCTATTAAAAAAAAGGATTGCTATTCCTAACAGAACATAACAAAGAAACCTCAACTCTTTTCATTTAATACCTATTGCTCTCATATAGATACACCAGCAAGCAGTTTGTGCTAAACAACAAAGACCAATATTCCTATAACAGTGTGAGTCCTTCTAATGTTTGCTGAATAAGGACATGAGTGACATAATTTCCTTGCCTGCAGGTCTTTACCTCTTCCTAGGTCAATCTTCAGCATTCCTTGACTTGTAGGTCCATTACCTCACTCTCTGGCTTCCTTGTCCCATGGTATTCTCCTTGTGTGTCTCTGTCTTCACATAGTCTTCTTGTTACAAGCTACCGACCATACGGTATTAAAGGCCCACCCTACTCAAATATAACTTTACCTTAAGTAATTACATCTGTCCTTTTCCAAATAAGGTCATGTTCTGATGTACTGCAGGTTAGGACTTCAACATACATTCTCTTGAGAGACAAAATTCAACCTATCAAAGACAGACAGAGCTCTCTTAATGTAAGTGAAGAATGGATCATGTCAGGTAGAAAGAAAATATTAATAATAAGTATAAGAATTATAACAAGAAGCCTACTAATCAAGCTAGGTCATAATATATGGGTGAGCTAAGCAGCAAAATTGCCTTAATGTGGAACTTTAAGTTCTCGGTGCAAAACTGAGAGTTGGAAGTGTGATGCTTGCGTGTTCAAAAGTAGGAGGTGGGCAATGTAAACAACATAGAGAGGAAAAACACAAATCCTATTCCACACAATTTATGGTAGTGAAGGTTGAAAAGGGCACAGGAAGAAAATGCAGCTTACTAATGATATTAATCACAAAATATGATAAGCATCACCAAGAATGACTCTAAAGATTAAAAAGACAGGATAGCAAGAATAACATGCTGTCACTTTGTCTCATTATTCAAGAAATTGAGCATGCTGTGTGGAGCCTAGCTTTTCAAATTGTGACCAAGCTATGCTGGCATGTCTGGGAAGCTTGCTTGAACCCTGCCCAGCTTTGCAAGATCTCTTTGGGGACCATATGTACATTCAACTTTGAGAAGTACTACCTTACTGCTTTGAGATGGATAAATAAGGATTCCAATTTCTATACGGCTGTAGATTTGTTGTCTTAACTGAAATGTGTGTTTCTGCATCTGTGAAAGGGTGATTTGAAATGCTTATCTCTGGGATTGTCAAACTTTGTAACTGCACATGTAACATGTTTTCCTCCAAGCTTTCAACGTCAGGCTAAAAAAACTGTCTTGCCCAAAGCATATAATAAGATGTACTTCTCAGCTAACTCAGAACAAGATATTTTGCTTAGAAAAGAAATTGTGCTTTTTAATTTGATTTATTGTATTAGGGAAATAGAATGGTTTGGATAGCATTTTCACTGAACAGAATAGGTGAACCTCTGAAAAGATATTTCTTACTTGAATTACTGATGACTTATACTTATTATTAACAGGTATCCCACCATCTGTTGTTCCCTAACACAAGAGAGTTTCTAGATCTATAATTCAAGTTTAATCAAGTATTCAGTCATATGGGTAAGATTTCATTTAAAGGTGGAGTTATGAATATTCTAGAGGTCAGTAGGAAAGGCCGGAATTCAGACCGGAATTCAAGCCCAAACTGTCAGTTATCCAAACAACAACAAAAATAAGTAGTAAGTTAGGCCATAATCCAAATATAATTTTTGATATAATATAACAGATGAGAACATACACTGGATAATTTTTCCTTCCTTCCTTCCTTCCTTCCTTCCTTCCTTCCTTCCTTCCTTCCTTCCTTCCTTCCCTCCTTCCTTCTTCCTGTAATCTATCATCTATCTATCTATCTATCTATCTATCTATCTATCTATCTATCTATCTACTTACTCTGATTACACATAAAATAGTTCTTCCTTAAAAACATCTGAAAAATTTCATGTGCCTTGACATTGATACTATTAGGAAATTAAGCCTCCCTAGTCAGATACATAAGCAGACATAACGTGTTTATGTGAACAGTCTAGTCATACATTTTGTATCATGTCTTTGTGAGAAACCTGGCCAGTTGTAATTTTCTACGGTTTACCAATGATTGGATCTGCATAATCTGGACACAAATTATAGACTAGGAGTAACACTTAGGATGATAAAGTTCATGGTACTTATCTTCAGCAACAATCGAAAATTATTGGTTGGTATGTTTATAAGCACAAAAAGGGGGCTACCTTGAAATGATTATACATCAATTATGAAATGAATTCCATTTAGCTTAATAAGGTAAGTAATGTAGACATTACACATAGAATCGGTTACTTCCCTGTATTAGAATCAGAAAACAGACTGGAGAGAATGCCTAGTTTCATTATGTATTTCCTTAAACTATAATCCTAAAACTGCCAAAGCAGTCTGAATTACACTACATGGGTTTCATAAACAGAATACCTATTGTTTAAATTTTTATTTCCTAGTCTATTTCTCACAATTCAGAAAGTTCTTTAGACACAGGGTTTCCCACATCATTCATGTGTTTTGCTGATACCTATAGCAAAAGTACTGCCAAAAATGAGCGGGTGGATGAAGTATTATAAATATTGTAGAACTTCAACAATGTTACATGAAGGGAAAATAATATATATGTCCTTTCACTTCAGTGCTACCTGAAAGATTTTTACTATCTTACTCAAAAGATCTTTTTTTCCATGGCTCATTTTGTTTCTCTCAAAAACAGCATTTCTCAAACTTCAAACTGCCTATGTATCACCTGGGACCTTGCTGAAATGGAGAACTGGATTTAGTAGATCTGCGGTGAGACCTGTGGTCTGCATTTCCAGCAAGCTCATAGGTGATTCCAATGCTTCTGGTCCATGGGCCATACTTGGAGCAGCAAAACTCTTAAGAGACTTTCTCTCCCAAACTTGCAGTGAAAACAACTGACTAAAAGCTTTCTTCTGGAGATATCACTGCAGAATAGAGTCACAAATGTGTTATTACATGGCCATTCCACATAGAATAAACAGACAAATGTGCAGGATAAAGTATGATATAGTGAGAAAGTAATTGGTTTTGTTTGTTTGTTTTTAATCAGACATCTTAAATTTGGTTGTAGTTTCCAACACTGAACTCGTGACATTGAACAAAATAACTTAGCATTCTTAGGTTTCCTTTCACATAAAATTGATATTTTCATCCCATCTAGAGGTTCCTCAAAACATTAAAAATAGAACAACCATGTGATCTTGCAACCCCACTTCTGGGTATATATATAAAAGAAATGGGAACAGAATCTCCAATAGACATCTGAACTCTTATGTTCAGTGTGACATTATTCTCAATAGCCAAGATACGGAAACAACTTCTACGTCTATCTAAAAACCTCCATACGGTCTTCTTGTTGTATTCCCCTCTTCACAGGAAGGTCAATTTCATGAATTGGAAGTAAGAGACAGTTAAACCCTCGTGTGGGCGTTCATACTAGTCCTTATTTAGAGAACAAGTGATTATGCTACCTTTGCACGTCAGGATACCGCGGCCGTTTAACTTATGTCACTGGGCAGGCAGTGCCTCTAATACTAGAAATACTAGAGGTGGTGTTTTTGATAAACAGGTGGGGTTTGTGTTTGCCGAGTTCCTTTTACTTCTTTTAATCTTTCCTTAGATGCATGCCTGTGTTGGATTAACAGTTGGTTCGATATTTGGTTTATGGTTGGACTGTTTATATCTTTTTGTTAACGATCAGTGGTTATCCGTTCTGATATGAGCTTATACAAGGAGAAATATTCCTTGTTACTCATACTAGCTTTATTGCTTTTATTATTTTTTTTAAATATTTTTATTTATTTCTAGGAGAGAGAGAGACAGCGTGAGCAGGGGAGGGTCAGAAAAGAGGGAGTCACAGACTCTGAAACAGGCTCCAGGCTCTGAGCTGGCAGTCAGCACATGGCCCGACGCGGGGCTCGAACCCACGAACTGCGAGATCATGACCTAAGCGAAAGTCGGACGCTTAACCGACTAAGCCACCCAGGCGCCCCGTATTGCTTCTATTATTAAATAGATTACCCCAGTTTTAAGTTAGGAGTTGGTTGCATATTTTTGATATTAAGACAGGTTAGTTGTTGAGCTTAAACGCTTTCTTAATTGGTGGCTGCTTTTAAGTCAACTATGGTTGTGTTTGTGTTTCCGCTCTAATAAAGGCTGTATCCTAGTTCTACAAAGCTGATTAAATATAAAATGGATAAGGAAGATGTAGTGTATATATGTACAGTGGAATATTATTTACCCACGAGAAAGAAAAAAATCCTACAATTTGTGTCAGCATGGATCAACTTTGGGGGCATGTTTTGAAGTGAAATAAGTCAGATACTCAAAGACTGATGCTGCATGATCTCACTTAACTGTGGAAACCAAAAAAGCCGAACTCGTAGGAGCAGAGAATAGATTGGTGGTTACGAGGGACTGATGGGTGAGGAAACCAGTGAGATGGTGGTCAAAGAGAACAAACTTGAAGTTAGAAGATGAATAAGCTTTGGGATCTAATGTGATTAGAGCTAACAGTATTTCATTATATACTGGAAAGTTGTTAAAGAAATTGGATCTTAAATGTTCTCACCACAGAAAAGAGATAATTGTGTGACATGATGGAAGTGTCAGCTCATATTATGGGGTAATCATATCTCAGTATACACAAGTGTATCAAATGAACACGTTGTGCACCTTAAACTTACACCATGTTGTATGTCAATTATATCTCAGTAAAAAATAAAGATCTAAGATTTAAATAGGATGATCTACATGAAAGTTTGCTTCTTATACAATATAGCACTCTATAAGCAGATTATAATACTGTTTGCACCCAACACCTTTCAGCCCTCCCCACCCCACATCAGTGCCACAGTCCGTGTCCTTTTTTTAGCTGTGAAAACTGCTTAGGAAACTGTCACTCAGCAGCTGTAAAGACTGCCAGCACTAAACCAATTTGATAGAAGGATCCAAGAGGGGAGAGGACAGAAGATTTTCTTTCCTCTGCGGTTCTAGTTATAAAGCCTAGATATAAAAGGAGAGAATCATTGTGCTATGGCATATGAATTTTAAGATGCTTTCATTGGGTTCATTCATATTCTAGAGTGGTGTCCTCAAGAGTTTTTACCACCTTAGAGAGTAAAATATATATATATATATATATATATATATATATAGTCTTTCTTTTTTAAAAAATATTAAAAGGAATATGTCATCTTTACAAAGATCAGTTATTATAGTCATTGATCATGTAACTACATAGATAAGATTCAGGACTTATTCGCAGCTGGCTACAAACCAACCAGCAACTCCTTGTTTGATATATAGATGAAGTGAGATTGCTTTAAAACGAATGCAGAATTTATTTGTAGCGTGCAATTTATTAGCATGCATGAAGATGAATTAGAACCTGCAAGCTATATTAAATTTAATGCACGAGAAAGGGAAGTAATGAATTACTTGAAAATCATTTTAAAGCATCATTGCTAATGCAGTTGCTGAACCGCAATAATACTAACTGCAGAGACAAATATTATTAAACCTGCCAGAGTCCCCAAACTGTGTTTTACACAATTCCTCAAAGAATATAAGCAAAGGCATTTGACTCTTAGCTTCATATATAAATACAGCATGAAAGTATATGCTCCGTATCTGCAAAAACAAAAACAAAAACAAAAACAAAAATAAAAACATGTTTAGTAATTTAAGATTCCCATAACAGAATTCTTATGCTAACGGTTAAAACAAAAGTTGCTTTTAATTTTCAGAGGGATGGAACATGGAATTCATTAACTTCATATTTCTGATGGATGAAAGAAAATGTAATAAGTGAAGAGATGAGCCTGAAACTGCCCTCACCCAGCTTTATTTAGCATTGGTGTTCCGTTAGCTGACTTCACTATCTGGAACTCTAATATTGCACTGGCTCAGCCTTTTAGTGTGCACTAAATCCTAGCCGCATAAAAGTGAAGCTAAATAGTATTTACAGGTCTTTTTCATACAAAGTGCAAACCAGCATTCCATTTATAATCCTATAATAACACTTTGTAATCTGCATACCAATGCAGTGCAAATAACACATTTACTTTAGAAATGAGCATAATTAGATTATATAGATCATAGTTGAATTAGACTGAGTGACCTTTTGTTAGCATTCTCTGATAACTCAAGAAAATTTTACTACTTGGCTGCCTTTTCTCTTTTAATCTAAATGATCAGTTTTTGGCATGAGCCCCTAAAATCTTCAGAATCTTTCACAGTTTGGTTTCTGGGAAGTTTTTTTTTTTCCCTCAGCAGGAGGGTGTTGTAGTATTGAACACTGAAAGTTAGAGTAGATGTTATCTTACATACGCTTGATGAGGAGAAAAATATAAAATACAAAATGAAGGGTGATATAAAAAATGATTTATAACTGGCTTTAGTATGGTTTTTGTAATTACATTTTTAATTAATATTTTTGAGGATGTGCTTTACTTTCTATGCATAATTTAAATCAAATTGATATTATATATTACAGAGTTCAATCCTGGTTTTTCCACTTAATAATATATCAGCAATTTTGCATCAGATGATTAAATATATTCTAGACTAAGAAGTACCTACTATGGTCTCAGACATTAGGATCAGTGGTTATGGCTGCAAGTTTATTTCAAAGAATTTTCCTCCTGGAATGCAAATGGTAATCAAAGATAAGGGAGATATAGTGATAACAACAACATAAACCAATTATTCACACAGTAAGTCTCAGCTCCTTCTAATTAAAGAAATATAAGTGTATTAAGAGCCATTTATAATCTTAACACATTTCTAGGTCCTCCTCATAAGCAAAGGAGGCATGCATTTCTGCAGGTATGTCACTGACAAGGACTCTATCCAGCATCCACCGCATGGATCTAACCCCCCCTCAATTCTCCTACCAGGCAAAAGCTTAAGTAAAACAACACAAAGACAGATTGGGAGACCACCCTCAAGAATAGTTGTGGGCTTTGAAAGCTCTACTTCTACGAGGGAAAATTTGTTTCAAGGTCTTTGCTCAGAAATCAGTCTCAGGTGAGTAAATGAAGCTCATTTGGTTAGGTAAAACAGATCATAGGTATAGGATGGTATAGGTCTCTAATAAATATGAATGTTAATTTTAAAAAAACAGGTAGAATAGGGGCTTCTTCAGAGTCCTAAATCACAAAATATATAATAGCTATGTATGAATGTGTCCATATCTAAAAGACAATAGATGTATGAATAAAAAAAAATCCACAGCATTCTCCTAGTTTTCTTTCCTTTTGCTCACCCCCTCATTTGATTCCTGATGTTCATTCAACCTTAAAAATACATTGTGAATTTTCCTTGACACCCTTGCAGCCAAAGCTACCCTAAGAGCTCTTATAAGAAAGACACTTTTAATGGATCTCCTGCTTCCAATTCTTGTAATGTTCAGTCAATTCTTTACATTTCAGCCAGAGCAGTGTTTTTAAAAAATAATATCCTCTGGCTTTCTCCTCTAGGGTTTGATGGTTTCCTCTCACATTCAGTTCCTTTATCCATTTTGACTTTATTTTTGTGTATGGTGTGAGAAAATGATCTAGTTTCATTCTTCTGCATGTTGTTGTCCAGTTCTCCCAGCACCATCTGTTAAAGAGGATGATCAGGAGACTCTAGATGCTGGCGAGGATGTGGAGAAATGGGCCCCCTCCTGCACTGTTGGTGGGAATGTAAACTGGTGCAGCCCCTCTGGAAAACAGTGTGGAGGTTCCTCACAAAATTAACAATAGAACTCCCCTAGGACCCAGCAATAGCACTGCTAGGAATTTACCCAAGGGACACAGGAGTGCTGATGCATAAGGGCACATGTACCCCAATGTCCATAGTAGCACTCTCAACAATAGCCAAATCATGAAAAGAGCCTGAGTGTCCATCAACTGATGAATGGATCAAGTTTATCCATTCATCAGTTTATCTATACATTGGTTTATCTATACAATGGAATACTACATGGCAATGAGAAAGAATGAAATCTGGCCATTTGTAGCAACACGGATGGACCTTGAGGGTGTTATTCTGAGCAAAATAAGTCAGGCAGAGGATAGATACCATATGTATGCATGTATAGGTGGATTAGGAGGAATTTAAAGGAGGACCATGGGGGAGAAGAAGGGGAGAAATAGGGGGGAGAGAGAGGGAGGCAAACCATGAGAGACTCTTGAATAACAAGAACAAACTGAGGGCAGATGGGGGCTTGGAAGAGGGGAAAGGGGGATGATGGGCATGGAGGAGGGCACTTCTGGGGATGAGCACTGGGTGTTATATGGAAACCAACTTGACAATAAACTAAGAAAAAAATTAAAAAATAATATCCTCTTTTAATTTTAACTATTAAAAGTATCTCCATTGCCCTCATATGAAAATGCAATATTTAATCGCAGTCATATAGTCACATGTAATATGACTGTTCCTCACCTCTGCAAACAAATTATTCCATCTCCTACACCCTACTCTTGTCTAGACACACCTGGCTCTTCCCCATTCTCTGAACACAAACTTTTCTCTTCCTCTGGGTCTTTGCAATATTTACACTCACTAACTAAAAAGTTATTCCTTCAAAGCCTGGCTTTTTGAGTTCTTCAGATCTCAGTAAAACTGTCACCTCATGAAGGCTGATTTGTACCTCCTTATCAAAACTGACTTTTCCCAGTTCAATTGCTATCTTATCATTTGGACTTTTGCTCTTCTTGCATAACACTTCTCGCGGTCTCTAATAATCATAGTTAGTGTCTGTTTCTTACAATAGTACAAGCAGGTGAGTAGGGTCCTTGAATTCCTAGTTTACCTTTTTGTTTTTGTACCTGCATAGCACCTGATATGTAGTAGCCAGGCAGCTGAGTGAATGTGTTGTACATGCTGGTAGGGAGGGGAGAGGAGTACAATCCAATCTGGGGTGCTTGTGGATCCAGTCGGCTTCTGCCTAAGGTTATAATTAGACATACATGAGAGACACATTCCACAGGATGTGCTTATTTTATATCTCCTTGTTGTAATAAAATTCCAGAAACGATTTGTGTAGCTCATGAGTTTTTTAATATTTAAAAATTTTTAAAGCTGCATGACTTTCTGTCCCTAGCATCTGTATCCCTTCACCTTCTAATTCTTTGAGTCCTATTCTGGAACTTTCCCCTTTTTTTCAGTTGGATCTATCGATTGTTACTTATCTTTAGTCCTATATCCTTCATCCTTATCTTTCTATACTGCTAACCTCGATAAATTTACCCATGCTTATGACTCCATCTATTACATTTATATTGAAAACTACTTGTCCAATTTTGATCTTTTACATGCACAACCATAACCTAACACTTGAAATGTGACATGATTTAGATAATGGACTTTTATCTCTGTCTTGCAAGATTAAAAAAAATCACCTTTCTTCCTTAAATTTTTCTCTTTACAGATTTCCTGTTTCTTTTATTGATATGTCTGAGTCTAGAAATCTTGGACTTATCTTTAAATCAATAGTCTTTATTTTTATCTCTTTTGCTTTGTTTGCCCTTAGTATTTCCTTCACAATCTTCCTTGGACTTATCCTTTATATTTCTTTTCCCATGGCCCTTACTCTCATTCCTTAAATAACTATAAATATTTTCTATCCAGCTCACTGGCTCTGGATTCCTTTCACTATCCGCCATTGCCAGATTATAGTTTTAAAAGACATTTTTCATCATATTTACTCCCACACAAGAACCCAGAGTGGTTTATAGTAATCTATGTTAAAATAACACATAGACACATAAACACACAAACACACACACACACACTTCCCAAATAAGCTTCTAAAACTTTCAATAAATTTGACTTTTTAAAAAGCCTTTTAAATTTTATTTTCTTAGCAACAATGAAACATATTTTCTTTCATATCATTTAGTGTGCTAGTATAGAACCTCAAATTCTATGGCTAAACTCCAATATTTCCATTCATCCTCTGTCTACTCCATGATGAGGTTATTCTCTTTAGATTCCATACTCCCTCATAACTTGTATCATGAATATTATTACTTGAATGTGTATGTCTTGTGTATATATTTACTTTTATATCCTTTCTCATGCCTATTGAGGAAAACATTTTATGTTTTAAAAAATTTTTAGCGTTTTTTATTTATTTTTGAGACAGAGAGAGACAGAGCATGGGTGGGAGATGGGCAGAGAGAGAGGAAGACACAGAATCTGAAGTAGGCTCCAGGCTCGGAGCTGTCAGCAAAGAGACTGATGCGGGGCTCAAACCCACAAACTGTGAGATCATGACCTGAGCAGAAGTTGGACGCTTAATGAAGTTAGCCACCCAGGCGCCCTGAGGAAAACGTTTTAAATACCCTCAGAGATTAAAGTTGAAAAGTGGTTTATACTTCTATTTTCAAGTATTAAAATAAAACTTAGTTAATTTTAATAGAAAATGCTAATATTCAAATAAGTATGTCTACATACTACATTTAACAATTCTTACACACCTACTCTAATATAAGCATTACTCTAAGTCACAAGTGATAGAGATATTTTTAAAAACACGTTGAGACAACATTTGTTCATCTTTTTTACATGAGGAGATGTTCAACATTTTCCAATGAATTAAAAACAGGATGTAATGAATATGTTTTAAAATGTCTTTACATTTTAGAATTCATCATCATCATCATCATCATCATGATGTCTCTTTATATCTATATTTTTTCTTAAGAGTATATATAACAATTTTAATAAATTTATATTTGTAAGGAAATGAAGAATATCAATCAATAAATAATAAATTCTATAATTCTGCACTGCATTCATTTTATACCTAAAACGGTTAAAATGTCTTTGATTCTGCAATACAATTTTGAAATATTTCATTTTCATAAAGCTGCTCAAGACAGCAGAGACAAATAGTTTATAAAATGTTCATAGTTAGGAATGCTGCTTTCTCTTCATTTTGACACATCTAGGGCATGCAATTATTCACAAAGGTCACTTTCTAAAGAAGAAAAAGAACAATGACCAAAGGCAGCATTTAGGTTTCAAATAGACTATGACAATTTAATCAATGACAAACTCCCAATGTCAAGAACCATCTTATTTCTAGGTAGACAGAGAGTGACATTTCATCAGAACTAAGTACAATTGCCCACATTAAAAACTAGCCAAAAAAATTACGATGAACACTGAGAGCAAGATTTAGAGGGGGTAAAAGAGAGATACAAAGTTATTTTAAGTTTAAATGTGAATATAACTTTTCTTACTGGCATTTTAAAAAATGTCTTATTACAAATTAAATTTTGCTTATAATCTACAAAAGACATAAAATTCAAAGCTTAAGAGAATATAACTTACCACTTTGCTCCCGACAAAACTCACACTTTTCAAATTTGTACTATAATTTATTTACTGAGAAATTTAATATGGTAAGAATGCCTTGCCTTTTCACTTGACTCCCCCCCCCAAAGTCAAAACAATGTCCTAAACCATGTATTGAATACATTTTAAATTGTTGTGAGATGTAGCCTAAGAATACCTTTCTAGAAATATTCCAAGATGCTAACTTTTATATTCATTTTTCTAAAATAAAATTACCCAGCATTATCAATCAGTAGCCATAACCACTTCCACTTATTAAAATATCTAGTCTATAATTGGTATTAATATTGATGTGGGAGATTGCCATTTTTAAAAAAAATTTCAACTCTCTAACTTAATTTCTTTTCCTTAAAATAAATATAGCAATCCCTTAATACACATGGGGCTTTGAGATGATTCAGTAACACTCTGTATATAAGCCCTGACAATGTTTTAGACATATACTGTGCAATAAATATTTGTAATGAGTTATCCACTATTCTGTGCTTATTTCCTATTCTGCAAAATGTGTATCTTTATTTCTCTGAGATACTCATGGCTCTTTCAGTGAAATACCAAAACAGGAAGGCATTGTGATAAGATATTCACGTAACTCTTGTTCACACACTTGCAAATCTATATTTTAGGAGAAAAACGGAAGGATACAGTGAACCTGATTTCAATGGAAATCGTTAATCCAACCATCATGTGATAGCAGAGGCATACTAGTGATGGAGATTTTTCTGAAATAGGTAGTATAGTATTAGAAACCGGAAAGTTGTAGAATAAAAATATTTATATTTTATATGTTTCTGCAAGCTGAAATGCCTGTGTCAATTTGGCTAAATCATAACAGTTTCATTTAAAATTTAAAAAATAGAGTATGTTCTAGGTAATCATAATTGGGAGAAGAGGGTGCTGGCTCTCCCCAGACCGCTACTACTGGACATGTATACGTATCAAAGACTACATAATTAAGAGGGGTGGCTGAATTAACTGTGAAACCTATGGTTTATATAGCTGAGTTAGTTTTAACTATTTGCAAGGATATCTGAGAAAAAATAACCGTTAAGAAAAGAATTTCTCTATTTTGTAAAAATAGATTACTCTTCGTTCAGTGGAGATGAAAAAAAGAATGAAAACAATTGAAAAAACAATATTAAGCACAATTATAATCAAACTTCAGGTAACAGATTTTTTTGAGAGCCTCTTCTATGTCAATTTTGCAATTTTACTAATCTTCATCACATTCTTCCACATTTAAGTGTCCAAGATCTTTTTGTTTCACTCCCTCACTCACCTGACCACCATAAGTCTCTTCCTGTTGATCTCCTTTTTCTGCACTTTGCTATCCTTTACTTGAAAGTATCCTGAGGGGCACCTGGGTGGCTCAGTCGGCTAAGCATCCAACTTTATCTCAGGTCATGATCTCACAGTTTGTGAGTTTGAGTCCTGCATGGGGCTCTGTGCTGACAGCTCAGAGCCTGGAGCCAACTTCGGATTCTACATTGCCTTCTCTCTTTGTCTCTCCCCATTCGCACTCTGTTTCTCTCTCTCTCTCTCTCTCTCAAAAGTAAATGAAGATTTCATTTAAAAATTTTGAAAAAGAGTATCCTAAGATTGCCAAGTATGAAATTAGGAGGGATGACTTTGCATTTTGCAAAAGGCATTCAATAAGTTAATTTCCCTCAAATAAGTTTCAACTCTATACCTACAAATGTTTATTTTGTGTGCCTATGTATGGAAAGGAAGATACATGTTTACTATGACCAGCATAGAAAGCAAATCTAAATAGTTAAAGAGGTAAAGCAAATAGGTGTTTATTTTTATAACCAGTTGAACATATAAATAAGTGGCTTATTTTGTAGAAAAAAATTATAAATACTAGTTATCGTCACTAATATACCTTAACAAATAATTACTATAGTTCACTTTATTTGTGTTGTGTATAGAGCTGTGGCTTTATGTGTAGGTATTATGTGGTAAAATCCATAAGTTCTGTCTAAAGTCTCTTCCAAATTTGAAGTAGTTTTATTTCTAAACTCTTGGTTAGAAAGTGAGTATGACTAAATAATTCTTCAATTTCTCTCTTTTTTTTTCAATTTCATGGCAAGACTTGCAAGATGGTTAATGAAATCTTAAAATCTAAGTCACTGGAATCTTAAGTAAATGTTCTAATCTATTTAAAGTAAATGCATTGTAGATTTTGTAAAATGTGACCAACATCAACAGCATATAATTTTTCACTGACATAATTTATCACTTACACATAACATCAGGGTATACTTTGATGGTATAAAAAGGATTGAACAATCTATTTGCACCTCTGTTGGTTGTAGAATCCCCATAATAAGCCTGGAGTTTCTCAATGATGCACACATGACACATAAATTCTTCCATTATATACAGCTACTCCATACCATTAAAATAACAGATTACTATAGTTTTTCTTAATAGCAATACATCAAACTAAAGAGTATCGTTAATGTACAATATGCTCAAGCAGAATAGATAAACACTTAGTGTTAATTGAGAAAACTCCAAAGGAGGTTTTATTTTTGAGGTTAATCCTTTTATCTCTAGGCTTTGATCCCTATTAAGAATCAAAGACCCCTGGGATAAGGACACTTTATCAACTATATGTCATTAAGTGAATAAAACGTCTGAAATCTCAAAAGCAATGGAGACATGGGAATAAAGTATTGGTAGAAAGAATTTAAAAAATAAAAAACCATGAGGAAAAAAGTCACATTTATTTTTTTCTCAGATCTTTAGAAGAACTAAAAAAATGAGCATACTGACCTTAGAAACAGAGATAAATATGCTGGCTTTCCGAATTTTTGCCATTGTGCTAAACTATGTGCAACTGACCCATTTCAAGATTTCCCTGTATTTAAGTAGTGAACACTGATGTCTCTTGATGCTTGTTTCATGATAGCCTGAGGTTCTTATTTCCATCATTGCCAAGATTAAACCAGAAATGGAAGATAATGATAATGGAGAAGCAAGGAGAGAGATTTCAATATATGCATGTATGGAATACATAATATAACTTAGAAGATCCACCAAAGAGTATTAAATAGAGCACTGATTATAGGATAAAATTACTGCTAGACTCTGGCAATACAAAAATTGATTAATTTTGGTGACTGGGTTCCAATTACAGTTCAGAGGATTCTTGTGCTAATATAAACACAGAAGACTCTAGCTTGTTCACTTTAGCCTAAAAGGAGTCCTTCATTCACCCTATAAATTATGTTATTTCCATTAGTAGATAAAAATACACATTGTACAATTATTAAATTGTGTACCTCAAACCATATGCATTGAATTTCAATTTTCTGATAAAATACAGATTGCCATACAAAGTAAATAATTCACTACAGATATGTTTCAAAGTGTCTAATAAGTATGATAATGGATTTTTCCCCCCTTTGTTCATTTATTTTGTTTCTTAAATTCTACATATGGGTGTAATCATCTAGTATTTGTTTTTCTCAAATAATGAACTTTTTTTAAACAAAAGTAGATAAAAGATTTATTTTTATTTTTAAATTCCATTTATTTACACTCATTTTTAATATTTCCTTATTCTACTTACTTTGGTATTAATATTCTCTTCTTTGATCTTAGAGAGTTACAATTGATCATTAACTTTTTTACATATATTCTTTTCTGAAATAGGCATTTGAAGCTATAAAATTTCACTTAAGCACTGTCTTATCTGCATCTCACACATTTTTCTCTATTTCCTCTGTCATTTAAACATTTAAAAAATTTCTTCATAATTCTTTGAATCATGAATTATTTAGAAATGTATTTTTTCATTTTAAAATATTTGGGATTTTTTTTAGATATCTGACTGTTATTGATTTCTAATTTAACATAATTTAGATCAAAGAGTATATTCTGTATTATTTCAATCATTTGAAATTTATTGATACCTATTTTAAGGCTCAGATTTTAGTGAATGTTTCATATGCATGTGAAAAGAAATATGCATTCAACAGTTGTCACAATGTTCTGTAATTGTCATTTAGGTCAAACTGATTAATAGTAATGTTCTAAGTTTTTATCTTCTTGCTTTTTTTTTTTTATTGGGCTAATTGGTCTATCAGTAACTGAGAAAAGGCTCTCAAAATTGCAAAATATTCTCGTGAATTTTTCCTGCAGTTCTGTCAGTTTTTGTTCTGAAATAGTTTTATTATTGTGTACACATTTGATATTAATATAACTCGATGAAGTAACTATTTTATATTATGAAACATCTTTTTATTTGCTTATGATGTATATGTAAATGTTTACTTTATAAGATATCAATGTAGCTACATCAGCTTTCAAATGCTTACTGGGTCATGATCTCGCGGTTCGTGGGTTCGAGCCCCACGTCGGGCTCTGTGCTGACTGCCAGCTCAGAGCCTGGAGCCTGTTTCAGTCTGTGACTCCCTCTCTCTCTGACCGTCCCCTGCTCACGCTGTATCTCTCTCTCTCTCCTAGAAATAAATAAAACATTAAAAAAAATAAAATACAGTCAATTATTATTTTTAAAAAATGCTTACTGGGCTTGCATGGCATATTTTTCTGTCCTTTTACTTCTATCTGTTTTATTCTCAACATTTAAAATATGGTTTTAAAGAGCATGTGATTCCATATTTTTCTTTGTTATCAATCTCTGCTTTTTAATTTGTGTGTTTTGTCTATTTACATTTAAGGTGACTATTTATATTGTTGGGTTAAAGTTTACCTTCTTGTTATACGGTCCTATTGATCTGATTCTCTGTTCCTCATTCCCATCCTGTTTTCCAATGAATCTAATTTTTAATACCTTATTTTATCTGTCCTATTGATATTGATGTCTTAGCTTCATTTTTGTTATATTTTAGCTGTTGTTCTATATAGTAGATCAAATACCTTCAAGTCATTAAATTATTACAGAATAATTTGTATCCCAAACAATGTAAGAATCTTACTTCAGTTTAAGTCCACTTACTCCCTTCCTACTTTATGTGCTCTTGTCCCATATCTCAATTCTACAAATCAATCATCCCATGACAACCAATTTTTAACAATGTAAGTATATTATTTATAAATAACAATCTTATGAAAACTCTTATTTATTTCCCCACAAATTTGCAGTTACTCTTTTTTTTTTTAACTTTTCATTTGTATGTACAACTTTCCATATAAGCAATCCCAAAATGATCACATTACAAAATTCTGTGGAAAAAATTCTTCTTGTAATCTTTGTGAATGACAACCTTTAGTAACATGCCTTAAAAATCTTGTATGATCTTATATGGTGTGACTGTACTCTCTAAACATTATTTAACATGCTTTTTAATTTTTTTCTTTGACTATTTCCAAAGTCAATATCTTAAACTTATTTTTGCCTCAGTATTTCTCTCATTTTATGTTAGCCATTGCCAATATGCCTTCTGTCTTTAGAGTACTTCTGTAGTGTGTACATAAAAACATAAAGTTAGTATCTGAAAACTTTATTTTTCTAAGTCTATCTGTAAGTGATTGTGTATAATTAAAGACAAATGATAAAAGACTTAACAGGTCAGGAGTTTTACATCATACAAGAGTAATGTCCTCTAAATAAATATAAAAATATGAATAAATCAGCAGTGTTATTATTTACCAGGGTGCAGTTTATCTAAGTTGGAAGAATTTCAGTAGGGAGAGCAAAGCTGAAGATGCTTCCCAATTATAGTTATAAGAGGGGTATATCGGGAAGATAACTTATATCAGGAAATAAAATGGTGGTCATAAGACATAAATAGCCTTCTATGATAAATAATATATTTTGGAAAAATTCAAATGCACAGTTTTTATCACCTTTTGGGGCTTTGTAAATTGAAATTTGTCGGTATATAGTCTTCATGTGTGTTTTTTACCTTATAGTTAATCCATTAGTTAGTGAAAGAAAGAAAGAAAGAAAGAAAGAAAGAAAGAAAGAAAGAAAGAAAGAAAGAAAGAAAGAAAAAGAAAGAAAGAAAGAAAGAAAGAAAGAAAGAAAGAAAGAAAGAGAGAGAGAGAGAGAGAGAGAGAAAGAAAGAGAAAGAAAGAAAGAAAAAAGAAAGAAAGAAGGAAAGAAAGAAGAAAAGAAAGAAGGAAAGTAAGAAAGAAACTGAAACTCTATAGTGTACATACATAACATTGGACTTACAGGTCAATCTGAAGGTCAAACCTAAATCTATGTTGAAGACGTAACTATAGCAACAGCTGTAATCAAGTAAGAAATGGAGAAAGTTTCTAGTCACTTCTTTGCCAGCTTTGTAGCTATTTTAATGTTTTTCCCCCAGAAAATGTAAATATAAGGTCAAATTAATTCATGAGTATATCGAAGTTTACCTAAGAGTTAAATTAATATTTTCCTTCATAGACACAAGTAAATTTGTTCTAATGCATTACAGATGAAACAATTTAAAATGTAATGCAAGTTTCTTTTTAAATGCCTTTGGGGTACCTGGGTGGTGCAGTAGGTTAAGCATCCGACTTTGGCTCAGGTCATGATCTCATGGTTCGTGGGTTCAAGCCCCGCGTCAGGCTCTGTGCTGACAGCTAGTTCAGAGCCTGAAGACTGTTTCAGATTCTGTATCTTCCTCTCTCTCTGACCCTCCCCTGTTCATGCTGTCTCTCTATCTCTCAGAAATAAATAAAATATAAAAATTAAAAATAAAAAAAATGCCTTTAACTGTTCCCTTATTTCTTCCCAGGCTTAATTTTTTTTTTCTAATTCAGAAAATATATTACATATGTTTTACATACATTACATACATAATACATATGAAAACATATTACACTTTTTAAAATGTTAACCCTAGAAACCATTATTAAAAACAAAACTTTACTTTAAAATAACTAATATCTGTTCATACCCATATTTAAAATAAGATTTAAATCATCCTTCCTTCAGATCATTCAACTGCAATGTATACAAATAGCTTGAAAATACGTGAAAGTTCTTTGAAAATATAATGGGTGTACATAGTCACATATCATCTCAAATGTAATTACTGAGGTCATTTCTAAACTTGAAAACATGTCTTATTGATAAAGAGTAACCGGGGCACCTGAGTGGCTTAGTCGGTTGGGCGTCCGACTTTCGCTTAGGTCATGATCTCGCGGTTCGTGGGTTCGAGCCCCGCATCGGGCTCTGTGCCGACTGCCAGCTCAGAGCCTGGAGCCTGTTTCAGTCTGTGACTCCCTCTCCCTCTGACCCTCCCCTGCTCACGCTGTCTCTCTCTCTCTCCTAGAAATAAATAAAAAATATTAAAAAAAAAAAAGAATAACTAATAGTATTTAATGTTTGTATAACATGTACAGAAATATGAATCAATTAGTGTATTATTATTTGAATTTTATTTTGGTTGATATTCTTAATATTCATCCTCCTTGCATCTCAATTTTGACAAATTAAGTTGTATATTTGGCATAAAACCTCTCTTCAAACTATTATTACTATTTAATTAGACAGGGGGAAAAAAAGAATGTGCTTTTTTATACCCAAGCAATGTTTTAGGTGCATTAGTTATTTAGCCTCATGTACAAATAACCAATATGTCATTGCTTCTTCCTTTGATTTCATTTTATAATATTTGCTTTCTATATTTTGTGGATAAGCCATGTGATTATTTGTAGTATGAAAGTTATTAAGCCAAAATTTAATCACCATAATACCCAGGTAGGTCCTGTTCTTAGAGCCGTATTTTAGCCAGTATCTTTCCTTCAAATTTCACTAATCTGAAATACTTTTTAAAAAATAAAATTGAAAATCTCTGGTTTTACTTCTCCTATCTGTGTGTGTATGTGTGGATAGGTGTGTATATGTGTTTGTGTGTGTGTGTGCACATATGTGTATAATTTTAATACTGATATTATTTGCTTATGTGACCTGAAACAAGGTGTCAAATGACACTCTCCCAATACTTTCCTATAAGAGAAAATTAAGTTATTTTTCCAAAAAGTATATCATCATATACTAAATCACACATAACATTACCTCTTCAAGGTAGATTTTGAAATGCTGATTGTAGTTACCGCCTACACTGACATGTAAAAGACATGGGGAAATAAAGCCTAACAACAAAAAGATCTACCAAATACATATTAAAATATATAATTTACCAATATAAATACATTTGCTTAGGTTATTAAGAGATTTTGAAATTAATGTTGCCCCAAGTTAACAATAATTCTCTGTGTCAGTGGGTTGAGATCTTCAGTGGATTACTTTAACTGTTGTTGCAAGAAAGCACTTATTAAAGATTCTTGAAATCATTACCACCATTTTTTTTTCCTAGAGTGAAGCCTTCTTTGAAGGAAAAACAATCTAATAACTATATACTCCAGCTGTTTTTTCCCATTTGCTTCCTTGATCTGTAACTACTTTCTTATTGCAAGAATAAAATGTTAAACACTATTTTTTCTTGCTGAACATTAAATGAAGTGACGAGGCTAAATTTGTTCCTTGTTATGTATAAAAAGAAATTCAAAAAAATTACCTCAATATAGCATATATTAGACTACCTTAGACAATGCTAAAATCTAAAAGTTGAACTAAACTGTTTATCATAATCACTTCGTAATCAGGTGTAATATATTACTGAGAAGCATAAATAACTGACATTTCTTGTTTTCTCATAACTCACTCATGAAATAGTTGAAGAAACTTTCTTAATGATTTTTGGAAAACTTGAAAAACTTACACACAATTTTTAAAAACTTTAAAACCTTAAATATAGTGTCGAGTAGTTTAAAGTCAGTTGTTTCAAAAACCATAGACAATATACATAATCCAAAGGCTCTAACTTATAAAAATATCTTCCTTTAAAGTCCCAAATATGGTGCCTGGGTGGCTCAGTCGGTTAAGTGTCCAAGTTCGGCTTAGGTCATGATTTCACGGGTTTGTGGGTTTAAGCCCCATATCAGGTTCTGTGTTGAAAGCTCAGAGCCAGGAGCCTGTTTCAGATTCTGTGTCTCCCTCTCTCTCTCTCTCTCTCTCTCTCTCTACCCCTCCCCCACTCATGCTCTGTCTCTCTCTGTCTCAAAAATAAATACAAAACAAAACAAAAAAAATTTAAAGTCCCAAACATGTTAAAATTTGTAACAGATATATTTATGGCCTACTTATGGCATGCAATAATATGACATAGCCTCGAATGCACTTCATATAATATCATGGGAAAAGCCACTCATGTTGTTCCCTTGATCTTGATGATGCTATTAAAATATATAGATTTTGAACTTTGTACAAGCTTCTCTTGGAAATCAGTAAAATGCAGTAGCAGTATAGTAATCTTTTCCTGTAGGTCTCTAAATCATTCTTCTAAGACATAGATTCTTATCTTTCTAAGGTGAATAAGTAAATATCAATATCATAAAATTTTGTGGGTTAATAATAATCAAATTTCTTTTTATCTTACCTTTCATAAGAAATATGACTTACTCTGAAGAGTAGGCTACAGGAACAAAAATCTGAGTTGTTGAGCTCTTATTTCTATTTTTTAGTGATACTATAAAACAAGAATGTAGAACAGACTCTTACCCTCAACTGTGCTTAACAACTTCAGTTGGAGATTTGGATGTGGTTTGGTTTTAGTTTGAAACTTTTGCTCACAGTTGGATTCTCAACACGGCCATTATGTTACCATTTGAGTTGGAACCAAAACAAATTTCTAAAGGGGGTTGTCCCTGCCTGAAGTTGGGAAGAAGAACACAGCAGTAAGAAATTCCTCAAACTCTACACACGTTATTCACAGACTTTTCAGAGACTTAACGAGGTGAAAACTCTGCTTGAAATGAAATAATTTGTAGTCTCCCACCCAATACTGCACTGAAAGATTGTTTAAAATTCGATCCATCCATGCTTACTCGTTATTACAATGGGCTACTATGGCATATCTTTTCTTTTGTAGATGATTCATAAAAATGTTTGATAAGGCACACTTATCATTGACCTTTCTAAATTTGTTGTGTCAATGAATAGGTAACTACTATGTGATTATTACTGTTAGATTTTGTAACAGCTATATAGAATAAAAAATGTTCTAATAGTATAAAATGTTCAAATTAGCCCAAAAATATTATTGGAAACAATAAATCATAAATTTTATTCACATAAAGAGAGACATTAAGAAATAGCATGTAATCCGGAGGTTTGCATATGTGTGTGTGTGTACGCTGGTGTATGTATATTTGTCTATCTGGCACCAGAGTTTGTATTTTAGAGCAGTGTTGAAAGAATGAAATTTCACAATTTTTTAAATTTACTTTTTAGTATATTTATTTATTTTGAGAGAAAAAGAGAAATCACGCAGGAGGAGCAGAGAGAGAGGGAGAGAGAGAGAATCCCAAGCAGGCTCTTCACCGTTAGTGTGGAACGCAATGTGCAGCTCAAACTAAAAAAATTGTGAGATTGACCTGAGCCAAAATTAGGAGTCAGACACTTACCCGACTGAGCCACCTAGGCACCCTACTATTTTTTTATTTCTATCTATCCCATGCAAAAAACAATTGCTGGTGTATCAGGGTTTACATTAAAAAATCAACATTAGGATAGTTTTATGAATTTGCAGTGAAGGAGTATTTCATAAGCAAGACAGATGCCAGACTATACTTGATAAGAGTAACAACTTCAACACACTAAAATTAAAATTATATTTACTAAAATATACCACATAAAAATAAAACTATAAGCCTCAAACTGGAAGTAAACATTTTCAACATGTATAGCGGAACAGGATTCATATAAAGAATATAAATGACACCTAAGTATCAATAACACCAACAACCTGAGAGACCAATGGCTAAGTATTACCCACAAACACTTCTCAATAAATAAAACACAAAGAACACATGACTATATGAAAAGGTGCTCAACCTCATTCTAGTAATCAGGGAAATTCAAGTTAAAATTACAAAGGAAATTATTTGCTGCTGAGGTGTAAATCAGTGGGATTTCTCATTCATTGTTAGTAGGATATAAATTGATCTAACAATGGATATACTATAAAATGAATTCTATGAAATACAAAAATATGCATATGTGGTAAAACCTTGAGAAAGCATACAAAGTGAAGTAGAGTTTTCCTTCCGGGGGAATGTGGAGTGATACATTGCGGAGAACACAGGAAGCTTTGTATTACTTGGTGATTTTTCATATCCTGAGCTAGATCATGAGTAAATGAGTGTTTATTTCTTTATTATTATTAAAACTTCACAAATCTATTGTATAAACTACTATGTCTGATACATTTATAGTAAAAATGTTAAAGTATAAATAGGATGCAAGACCTTAAAGTGGTGTCTGTATACTGCTGAGGGTAGACGTTCTTATTTGTTTAGCCATCAGAAAAGAGACTTGGTCACATTCATATATTGGGGAAACAGGAATACAAGTTAAGGCTTCAAAATACAGGAAATAGAATAGAGCAAGTTCTATGTAAAAGTGGAAGGCAATTAGCACACAGAGGGAACCAGAACCCTGGAGTAAGAAGAGAAACATTTTCCCAATGCTACACGAAGGAAAGAAGTAAAGACAATATATACAAATATATTTTTAGGCAGGACAGGGGCCTATAGGATTCTTAATAAAAAGGAATTATTGCCTTGCTTTCTATTTGCCCTGGGAAGTAGAAGTTAATATTCTCAAAAGATAATGAAGGCAGAAATAAGGAATTGAAAACATTGGAAATTTAAAATTACTGCAGGCAAGAAATGGAGAAGAAATAAAGGAAACAGAATGGTGTGCAGACATTATTGAGGATAAAGATAAGGTTTATTATATTATCACCAAATGACACAGCTGAGTGATTTTCTTCACTAATACTAAGAAGCTGGGGTGCAGAAATGACAACTATATTTGTAGATGAAGGACTGCTGTCTTCATATAGGTGAACGAGTACAGGGTTTCAGGTCACTGAGGAGAAAATGATGAAAACAAGGGAGCTCTGATTTCCAGACTGAAGAGGTAAGGATATAAACACAGAAACCAGAGAAAGATTGGATGGGAATGCCAGGGTCAGAAGACAGTGAGACAAACTGAGTTATACCTGTAGCAAGGAAAAGAAACATTAATGTGAGCCCAAGATATTGAAGAAAATTCTTTCAAGGATTAAGATACACATGATGGCAAAGTCCGGGGCAAGGCTTTGAACCCAAGTGAAGCAGAGTATATCCCTGGATTGTAGTTGAAGTAAAAATATGACAAATTACATTGCTTCAGGGATTAGAAACCACAGATTAGGAGAAGAAGCACTAGGAAAATGCTTTTGCTCTGAGATGTTTATGTATATAAATTCACATTTAATGATCTCACTTCAATCCAGACTGGGGCTTGTGTTATCCCTCTTTCCTTCCACAAATTTCTTATATGTCCTTTAAAATACTTATTCTGATTCTTCTAATGATCTTTTTGTTTACTATTATTGCTAATATCTACTTTAACAAGGGGTGTGTGTGTGTGTGTGTTTAATCTTAATTCCTCATAAACAGTACCAAGGGGAAGAAATGCACAACTGATTGGCTACAAGGCTTGAAAGAAATTGTTTATACATCTAACTATGCAACAAATTTATTGTATGATATGCAACAAGCCACCTAATCTCTTCAGCCAGCACACTTACTCATTAATTGGCATAGTAGCACTGTCTCTGCTTCCTTCATGAACTTTCAAAGAAGAAAACAAGATTATGCATGTCAGAGTAAAATGGAAATCTATGGTATTGTAAAGTTTATGATTCTATAAGTTAGCATTAAATACAAAGTAATACCAATAAGTAAGATTAAGAGAACGAAACACAAAATGAGACTCTCTGTAGAAATGAATTTGAGTTAACATATTAACTTTGATCCATGCTGAATATTCAGATTGTTTAAAAATTTGGTTTAGGGGCGACTGGGTGGCTTAGTCGGTTAAGCCTCCGACTTTCGCTTAGGTCATGATCTCGCGGTTCGTGGGTACGAGCCCCGCGTCGGGCTCTGTGCTGACTGCCAGCTCAGAGCCTGGAGCCTGTTTCAGTCTGTGACTCCCTCTCTCTCTGACCCTCCCCTGCTCACGCTGTCTCTCTCTCCCTCTCCTAGAAATAAATAAAAAATATTTTTAAAAAATTTGGTTTATACAGGGGCACCTGAGTGGCTCAGTTGGTTTAGCATCCAACTTCTGCTCAGGTCATGATCTTTCAGGTCTTGAGTTCAAGTCCTACATCAGGTTCTGTGCTGACAGCTTGGAGCCTGGAGCCTGGAGCCTGCTTTGGATTCTGTGTCTCCCTCTCTCTCTACCCATTCCCCACTTGCATTCTGTCTCTCTGTCAAAAATAAATAAACATTATTTTTTTAAATTTGGTTTATACAGAATCATTGTAGTGTTAGTATATCATTGATATAAATAATTGGATAATTTTTTTCTATTTATTTACCTTCATTTCATGTGATAAAATGCGAAAAAACCCTTTTATCATTACTTATTTTTTCATAAAGTATCTTTACCTCCCAGATATTGTGTATGGAGTTTTCCATAAATTATAAACTAGCTTCAGATGAAAACAAATAAAACAGATTTGATTAAGATTTTCATAAGAAAACTTATTACATGATGAGATAAATTACTGATGATGATATTTTAATACCCCATGTATCATTTAATCTTTTTTCTTTTTTAAAATGAAATTAATATAGGTATGTTAAGAAAAAGTTTTTATGGGTTAAAGTTGATAAGCCTCCAATAATTAAAGATTGAAAGGTGCATTTTCTATGAAATGACATTCAGTAAGAGATACCAAATACCCAAAGTCATTTCATTTAAATTGTAATATGTATGTTTCAAATTAATATCACTTAACACATGTAAGAGCTTCTTTTTATTATTCTGTTTCTGAGTTCAAAATTCATAAGCTTGTTTGAGTTTAAACACCATAGTATACTATTCCATAGTCCTAATAGAATGAATTTGTTTCCTAGATATTCAGTACTTTGGTCTGAAATCTAAAAAATCATGTAATTAGAATTGTTTAGCTCATTTCACTTTAAAATTTTATTTATGAAATTTGGCACTTATAATGTAGTTTTGTTATTCAGGGTTTTATACTGTATATAAAATCATAAAGTACATGTGATGTATAAATATTATATCTATGAATACATAATATGTTATATTTAATGCATTTCTATTATTTGAATAATATTTCTATAGTAGGTTTGCATATTCTCACATTGTCCAAAGTATAGTTTAAAGATTCTGTCATGTTTGTAAGCCAAGGTTTTTCCATGTTAAAAACAACCAGTGTGACAAGCCTGTAGGAAGTACATCTTTGAGAATATAAGAGAAAGCCCAAATGCATCTATTAGATATAGATAAAGTTTACCTCAAAAAATTAAAAATAGAATTACCATATGATCTAGGAATCCCAATTCTTCTATATTTTGCCAAAAAGAAATAAAATCAGGATCTCTTAGAGATGCATTCGTGTTTTCATTGCAGCATTATTCACAATAGCAAAGATGTGGAAACAGCCTGTCCCCTGGCAGATGAATGAATAAAGAAGATGTAGTGTATACATTTGACAGAATATTATTCAACCATAAAAAAAGGAGTTCCTGCCATATATGACAAAATGGATGAACTTTGAGAATATTATGCTGCGTGAAAAGAGCCAGACAAGGAAGCATAAATATTACACAATTCCACTTTCTATGAGATATCTAAAATATCCAAACTCATAGAAGTGGAAAGTAGGAGGTTAGACTCTATGTAAAGAGTGTAGTAGGGAATTGATATTTAATGGGCATAAAGTTTCAGTTGTGCAAGATGTAGAAGTTCTAGAGATCTGCTGTACAACACTGTGCCTGTAGTTAAAAATATTGTACTGCATACTTAAAATTTATTAAGAGGGTAGATCTCGCATTACCTGTTCTTACCACAATAAAAAAAAAAGCGCAGTAAAATTTTTATAAGTTGACCTTCTAGAATGTGTCTATACTGCCTTGCTTGGGAAGATGGAGTGTAAGACTGGCACATCCTAGTCCTGAATCTATTTCCTGAAAGGATAATGAGTATCTCAATTTGATTTTCTCATATTTTAAAATCATTTACCTGCCACCTGCTGCAGAGGGCATATGGTCACGTGTGAGAAAATAATTACAGCTACAGCAGCATTCTTTGGACAATGTGAAAGATCCTTTGTTATTTATCTGCACTGTTCCATAACAGTAGCAGAACAAATTTAAATAAAGTTAGAGCTGCAATTATTTATTGTTATCTTTTAGATTATTTTTTACCTGGATAACACAGAAGAATAAACATAATCAGTTCCAGCTGGAAACACTTCTACGCTGTGTCAAGGACAATAAGTTCACAAATTGACTTTACCTGCTATTCATGTGGTATATGAAAAGAATCAGGCAAAGGGGAATTTAATTAGTGTGTCTCATAGTAGGAAAAAACAGAAAAAACGATAGACTCCTGATTGCATTGAAAATGAGTAGCAATGCTAAGCTGTCAACAATTGAACAGAAGTGGTTTGTTAGCATTTCTTTGGTCACACATATTTTGATTTTATTAGATTAGTTCATGTGGATTCTACCTTGCATATGATTTTAAATATAAATGGCAAAATGCAATTTATTATACTTATAAATATGGACACTTGTTATTAAAAATTATACAAAGATAAGTATTTATATGGAAAAATAAAAGCTTATAATATGTACTGAAAGCTTTTATAGATCCAAAGGGAAAAAAAGGGGAAGAAATAATACTGCAGAACATTTATTTTTTTATCTAGACTTCTCCTCTTAGGAAAACTAGAATCACAAAGCGATACCTCTGATTCAGTGAAGCACATTGCCAAAGATACTTTATCATAAACATGGAATTATCATTTGCTGTCTTACTTTAAAAAATGGAAAGTATTCACAAAAGTGAAAATCAGGAACTTTATTATGTACTGATTTTATGCTAGTAACTCTAGAGATAAACCTTGTAAAAGATAGTATTAGGGTAATTTTCATTGTGGAAGCATGGATTTGTATATTGCCTTAGCAGTCACATAGAGCAAACATATTCATATTAAAAATTCTTTTTAAAAAGATTGAAAAATTTGCATTAGTTGATAGTACATTATATTCCTGTAACTTAACCTCTTTTTACTCATGTCCCTTGGCTATTGCCTTTGAATTAGCAGACAGACTAGTTGATGAGTCAAGCAAAAATAGCTTAGTGTTTAGTTTTGTGCTATATGAGGAATGTGCTATATGAGGAATCCATATAAAATATATGCAGACATTTATACATTTATTTTACAAAATGTGTTGAGTGCCTAGTACATGTGATCCTATTAAGATATATGTAAAACAGTATCTTTGCCTAAAAGAAATGAAAACTACAGGGGAAGACACCAACATGGTGACAGAGGACGTGGCTGAATTTTTGTGTTCCCATTGGAGGCATCAAATATACAACTATACAGAGATCAATTCCCTCTGAAACAAATCCAGAAAGTAGTTGACTGGGTCTTCTATATTGGGCAACTGAGAAAATAAATACCTACGTTGAAATGAATAGGAACGACAGAGACACACACTCTCACAGTAAACTACAACCCCAGCACAGAGTCTTAACAAGTGGGAGGGAACCTTCAACTCTCAGCTTCTCCCTGAGGGGTGAAGAAGCACTTAGACCACACAGCTAGCACCCCAACTCTTAAGACTGCCTACTGAAGAATAGGCTCCCAACTCATCTAGCTCTGAGACCCAATGACACTTGCGTTTATGAGTTTCACAGGAGTATAGCAAACCAAGAAGCAGTTGTGAGATGTGTATGTGAGCACTGTTCATGACTATCCTCTCCCAGCAGTGAGGGAACAGACAAAAACTTTTGCAGCTGCCACCCAAGAGATGGATTTCAAGTCACCTAGTCTGATAGCCAATGAGGCTTTGCATTAATGAGTCCCATAGGGACATTGTAAATGAACAAACAGATAAAGCAGTTATCAAATGGGCACAGACTTCCTACTACAGCTCTTCTTTCCAGGCTCAATGTAGAGGTAGCGTGCAAAAATGTCCAGCTACGAGTTTCTTCTGTAAAGGGATTTGACTGCACACTTTTATAGCTGCTGCCTCAGGATGCAGCTTCTAGTCAGCTTGCATATAAGAACTTATTGAGATGCCCCAGGTAGCCTGATAGAGCTGTGGACACAAAAGATGTACAGATTGATAAATGGAGGCACAACTCTGAGTATTATATGGAAGAGTGGTTAATCTTTCCATTTGTGGATCTGTTTGTAATCAGATTTTAAGATAGGTTCCTACGCAGCATATACTTTATTTTGCATAAGTAAGTAGTGGAAATCTATGGATGATCTCTGTAAAACTAGCATACTGTGTATTTTGAACAGTTACATCATTACAAAGTTGAATCAAGAAGATAGAAGCCAATTAACAGGTGGCTAGAAAAACCATAAAGCTACAGTAATTTTTCATTTTAAAAAATTAGGAAAGTAATTCAAAAACAAAACACGATAGGTAATAAAGATTTCCGGCGACATTGCAAGAATCTGGCAAAGATCAGGAAGAAACACTAATAACAGATACTGATGTTAAAAAGAGCCATGCTGGACTGAAGTTGAAGAAAGTTCTACTTATCTTGGATATTTGGAAAACTTTTTGACAGAAAGGTCAATCAAACTGTAGAAAAGTTTTACCAATGAGGTAGCTATGGCAAAGTCACTAAATATCTTTAAATAAAGTTTAGTCATAGTAATGGAAATGGTCAGAGAGCTCTTGTTTGGACTAGACATTTCTTTCAATCATTACATTTGCTTTTAAACTTACCACCTAAAAGTTTCAATAGGCTACTATTTCCAGACAACTGGCATTTGAGATGACAGTCCTTAATCTTTCTGTACCTCAAAGCATCAAAAGCCCCTCTGAAGCACTATGAGAATCTTGAAGTCAAAGATTAAAAATCTTGGTTTACAACAAACACAAAATTTAATATGGTAAATCAGGCATAATAAAGAAACAAAAGTAAAATTTAAGGTAAATTATTTAATTTCCTTAGTCAAATTTCTCCGTTTCCAAATCCTGGTAGAGAGTATCTTAAAGAATATGGATCCAACTCAAAATGTGTCTTCTTTTTAATTGCTTTCTATCCAGGAGAGATCATTATTTGGTTTATATATTAGGATCAAGTTATAAATGTCTACTATATTTATGTAAAAAATAGAAGCTAAATGGTTATGGATTATTGCTATACCAATGTGAAAAATTATAAATTGTATATTATATAATCTATAAACCATAGATTGGGGAAAATCAATTAGATATTTTAATAATGAAAATAGAAAAGAATGCAAATATGGAGAATTTCATTAGGTCAAGGATGAATCTTTCAAGGACATGAAGAAATTCACTAAAAGAGAAATGATTAGTAAATAGTATGGTTCTACCTCCCCCAAATTTAAAGGGAAAACTAGGACTTATTCAATTACTTTAATTAGTATTATACTGTAGATATGTAATTCAGAATGGAAAGCCCAATTTCCTTTATTATGTGGAGACAAAAACAAGGTTGCTATTTCTAACGGCTCTTCTAGTATTTGGAGACAAGACATAATAATACCTGACAAAATTTATTTAAATTAAATAATGTCTGTTAGTAACTAAACAAAGGCCCCAAAGGTTGATATACAGGCACAATACATCATTCCATCTACAACCACTTGCTTACTGTGTCATTTTCTTAGGCACTATGCTAGGCACCAGATATATCAAGATGGAAAATGTAAGAACCCCATAGAATTCAGCTGCAAGTTAGTTTCAGATATCACTCCCAAAATATTTCATCTACTTTTATTTAAGCATTTCTTCAGAAATCATTTTTCTTTAGCATTTATAGTTTATTTTCACATAAAAACGGACTGTAATATTGACTGGAATAGATACCACATTTTGCATGGATTCTACACATACCCTTCAGACAGCAATGTTGTACATGGGAACTACAGAATCTCATTGCTTTTATATAGACCATTCAGGAGAAAATTATACATCTCCCAGTAATAACCAGTTGAACATTTTCTGCACACTGTACTCCCAATAGCCCTATGAATGCCTCCTTATACAGATATAGTAACTGAAGCTAAAAGAGGTTTGCAACGTGCCCAGGGCTAAAACTGTGTAACTTGTCAGTGATATGATTTCAACTCTTGGATGGTCTGACTCCTAAGACTCCTCTTAACTACTTCATTATATCCTGCTGGTCACAGATTAATTGACCTTCCAGGGAAGTTTCTAGAGCAAATATCCTCAGTATGTGATAATTCCCTACCACAATTATCTTCTGTGTTGGATTGCTGTATAATTTGACACCTGAAAATATATACTTAAACATGCTACGGGATTGGCTTGTATATTATGCTAGTCATTATAAAATAACTTCAGAAACTAGACACTCCTGTGCATACTTGGAAAAACAGCATGGATAGGATTTTTTTCATGATATTATATATTTTTAAAAATTTTTAATAGTACTAACACATAAGGTAAGAAATCAGCCAATTTACACAGTGAATATCCTATATTCATCGGATGGTGCTCTTGCATTGGGAGAATGACTGCCCTTTACAAGAGCTGTTCCAGTCTGAAATGCTTCTTCTTCACCTGGCTGCGCAACACCTTTGCCGCTCTGATTGCTCCATGCTGGGCCAGTCTTTCCCCTGATATTATTTCCCAGTATTCTCTAGACATGCTTCATTACTTGAAATTGTTCTTCAATGTGTCTGCAGCGTGTTCCTTCAGCTTGCCCTATTTGAGATCTCCCCACTTCAGCTCACCATACAACAGCTGGCCAGGTATCCTGCTGCCATCCATTTTTTACACTTGTGCAGTCCAGTGGAGACGCATTGTAGCAACTGTAACTTCGCTGCTGTTGGACTGGCTGTCTTCCAAGACTCTGTGTTGGTGAATATGTCCCCTCTTGTGATGCTAACTAAAATCAATGTTAAGCATGATGACCAATATTCTGCTTCCTTTTTAATTATGGCACATTAGTAAACATCTATGTACCTTTACACTATGCATAATCTTTCTCATTAATCTAATTATTTAAAGACTTGGTTTGCTTTTACCATGATTTAAATAGATTATTAATTAATACGTTAGACATCTGAACAACCGATGCACTTAGCATCACCGTACAGCTATATGAAAGGTTACATATTAATCAGCAGTCTCTGGGAAATTATTCAGAAATTTTGTGATATTCAATTGTCCAAAAAAACATGATGAACACCCACTACCCATAGAAAACATTAAGGTTGCACTAGACAAGATACATATAAAACCTCAAATATTTTCATAAGCTTCCCTTAAGATATGGAAAAATATTCAGAATATCAACATATATTTTGGAAAGCAACCAGCAAGAAACCGGATACTAATAAAAAATATGAATCTAGTCACTAATATGTTTAAGATATTGGCTTATGTATTATTTTGAGCTCCAAATATAGTAAAATATCTAAAAATTGTTATTCTTTAAGTGACCTTGTTGCATAAGTGATCTCACGGCTGACTTGATATTCAGTTTCCACACACTTCCACATAAAATAGTCATAAATTAGAGGTAACGTGAAATGGCCGAATACATAAAAGTGAACTCATTAGCATTTTCCATTCATATTCAGTATATGATGAAGTTTCTTAGTTTTCTTATATTGAAAGACACCATAAAAAAAACAGAATGTGATTGAAATTGTTATGTTAGAAAGTTTAATGGGGAGTACACGAATACTATAGGAAGAAGTACTGCCAGCAGAAAAAGTAAAAAGAAAACAAAATATAGTTATAGATTGATCAATTATGACAGTATTAGGCAGACCATATCAGTACACAATAAGTCACTGAATTATAGTAAATTATGTAGCTTCTTTGACTAAAAGCTAATCCTCATATATGATTAGTACTACATAATTTCAAGGTTGGCTGTGTTAATAATTTTTATCTGCAAGGTGGGAGGAACAAATAAAGGCTACAACATGAAGTTGGTGGAGGAGAAGCAGTTCTGCACATCAGCCAAAATAGTGTTTGGTCCTTTTTTGGTTGTTGTTGTTTGTTGACTTTTGACTTTTGGAAAATATTCTTGGCTTGCTCTGTGCTTAGATATGGTTTTGGAGTGGTCTTGTTTTTGTCTTGATGCTTCATGCTCACAATGGCTTTGCCAAATTTGAATGTGTTGTGAAGTTGTTTATGTCAAATAGGAAGACACCGTGGCCTGGCTGAGGATGCCAAGCCAGCTGGGAGCAGCATTAAGGCATAAGTGATAGGGTCAGCCCGCCTCCCAGATTTCCTCTTCTCTTCGCCAAAGCTAATAGTCTAAGAAAACTAAGGCTCATTATAGAAAGCACTTTCAAACACCTAGATAATGTAAAACAAGAATTCTAGGTTTTTTTGTTTTGTGGATAGTACCACAGCAACATTCTGTTTTCCGGAATAAAGGGCTAGAGCTTTTTCCCTTCTTCTTCTACCCAACTCTGCCTCACCATCATACTGTAATTCCAGGATAATGTGTGCCCGTATTTGATGTAGTTATCAAATGATAAAATGTGGATTTGTCTTACACAAATCAATTGTGTAAGACATGTATTGTCATCTTTCAAAAATGTAAGTGAACTTCTCTTATGCACAAAGCACACTTATTTTCAGTCAGTTCAACTTCCTCCCATCCTTCCTGTTCCAGCTTGCGTTTCTGTGCCTGAGTCCAGATTGCAAGGGCCTGTGACATTAGAAGACTTTGTAGTTTTTGGTGTGTTATCATCTAATGTTACTGATTTACACAGAAACACTTATTTTTGCAGATTATCTTTAAAGCACCACACATTGCATGGTTTTTCCTCCTTATTCCAACTGCAAACCATGTCAAGTTCATTGGGTTTTGGCACTACACCAATGGTACTCTTCGGTACACACAGAGCAAACTAGAGCTGGGGAAAACTCTGGAGCCTGCCTCAGACATACCCGTGTAGACAATTCACAAAGACATTTCTGCTCATTTACTACCACGTTGGTACAAGGACACTTAAATATCAGGCAGAGGACCCTATTCGCAATAGTCCAAATTATCTGGGTGTTCTAACACCAGTCTTTCTTAGAGTCAATTAGAAACAAGGTTCTTAACATCTGGTTCAATCATTTTCTTTTTCTCACTCTAGAGCATCTTTATTTAGTTCAGCTTAGTCTTGGCTCTTAATCTACTCCTTTAAATCTATTGTTCATAAATTTAATGATATCCCTTAAATCCAACCTTCCAGCTTTGGCTTTCAAAATGAACTATTTTGGGTGTACCTGTGTGGCTCAGTCAGTTAAGCGTCCAACTCTTGATTTCAGCTCAGGTCAAGATCTCACAATTCATGGGATGGAGCCCCCCATGGGGCTCTGTGCTGGCAGTGCAGAGCCTGCTTGGGATTCTCACTCTCTCCATCCCTCTTGACCCCTCCCCAATTCATTCTCTCTCTCTCTCTCAAAATAAATAAAAAACTAAAAAAAAAATAAAATAAAATGAACTATTTTGGAGAAGGTATAGGGGTACATAGCAATATATATGACACAGGTTAATATCACAAAGTCTTATTCTACCAGATATACTTTTTCAATGGAAGAAAGTTAATATGCACATCAACTTTATTTTTAAATTTTTAATGTGTACTTATATCTTGTTTAATAAGAAATACTCTGATATGAACAACTTATAAAATGTAGGTTAGATATCATTATAATAAAATATTATTATGCTATGAAGTGTGATATTTTAGACCTGAAAATATCCAATTGTTAAAATTCTCATGGATTTTATTATTATCTGTAGAATATATATGTAATCTAAGGAGGAGTAAAACATTTACTACATTATATTCTGTAGAAGTAATTACTTCACACAATAGAAATATTTTTCATATATTGAAATAAAGAAACAAAATACATGAAGTTATTATTTTGAAATCTCAGAAGATATAAATAACTAAACTTTGTGTATAGACCCACATGGAAATGGTTTAAATTAAATTTTCTTCAGGTTGCTGTCCTGTGTACAGAATCATGGAGTGATTTTTTATTTTCCCAAATTGCAAATCGTCGGGAGAAAAAGAACTTTTAATGGGATCACTGCTGGAACTTAAATTTCTTTCAAGTTCACCAGATGATGACAGTTTAAGAGACTCAAAAAATGTGTTGCTGTTGTAGACTGCTAAATGCAGCATCCCAGAGCGGAAATTTTATTCCGATCTCTATCAGGAGTTCAAAGATGTGATGCTGCTCTAAGTAGGTCTCATGACTTTTCAAAATTAACTTCCTTTTTGTGTCACTGGGATATTGTGAGAGAACTACTATTCTGGATGATAGATGATCTGTATTATAAGTGAATAAATGTGCTCCACTGAGAACATCAAAATGACCTAAGATGATCTCTTCTTCAGATTGGAAGCTTGGAAGTTTTGGTTGGCTTCAAATATCTGAAGATTTTTGTTTAATGAAAACACATTGCTAATATGATAAATCTACAAGTTTCTTTTTAAGAATCTTAATAGAATTTAAATTGGACTTTGCATTTTCCAAATAAATAACTCAAGTATATATATTAGACCCCCAAAAGGAGTTTTAAGAACTAAGACACACAACTTTACAAGGTCACTCTTAGCAACCCACAAAAGAAACATTTAAATGTCTTTCTAAATTTGAATTTAGAGGTGAAGAAAATATGAGTGCTTTCTCTTTTAATTTTTTTAAAAAAATTATTTAATTTTGAGAGACAGAATGAGACAGAGCATGAGCAGAGGAGGGGCAGAGAGATAAGGAGACACAAAATCTGAAGCAGGCTCCAGGCTCTGAGCAAACGTTCAGCACAGAGCCCGATGCAGGGCTCAAACCCATGAACCATGATATCATAACCTGAGCCGATGCTTAACCGACTGAGCCACCCATGCACCCCAAGTGGTTTATTATTATTATTATTATTATTATTATTCCATTAGATTGGAGATAAAGGTAAGGGACCATTTAAATACAATTTATTCCAACTGTTGTGAATGCTATTCAAATAGGTATAGAATTTAGCTTATTTTGGCAGCATTGAACTAGATTTGAAATAAGCAGTACCCGGAAGGGGCCAGTGTGGTTGAAAGTCCTACCTACAAAAGATTTACTTGCTAAATATACCCTCACTTCATGGTCCAATATTCAGTTTAGAACTATTTTATTCATGCTTGTGGAATATGAAGCCAGGCTATCACAGTTTCATTTATTAAGCCTAAGTACCTAAAAGTATTTTTCTGATTTTGAATTTTTCAGGAAAAATGCAAAGTTTAAATCTCTGTAGTATGGTTTTTCAACCTCCATGTAATTAAATAGATATTTGTTAAGTACAATTCACTCCCTCTGTCAGGCACATAATTAACAAGATGACTAAAGTGCTATGCCCAAACTAAAATAGTTTGGAGTTAATATAAGATAAGAACAAATTCTTAGTTTTATATTTTTACTAGTATGTACTTGTTCTTTTAAACATCCAAAGTAAAGATTGCAAGATCCTCTTCAATTGGGCCTTAGAATATTTGTTAACAGCCCTTTTAAGAGAAAGTATTTGTTACAAGTTTTTAAGAAAGGTCACTATATCTTCCATGAGACTAAAAATGGTTTCTCCATACAGTGAAGACAATTCATAATAGAAATAAAAATAATTAAAAATTCTAAAATCAATGTCAAGGTAACCAAGTACGGAAAAAATAAATAAGAGCCAGAAACTCCATTGTTGTATTTAAATGGATTAAAAGAACAGAAACTATAATGTGATCCTCAAGTACCAGAAAATATTTACACAGATCACTTATGTGTATATATATTTGAGAATCTAAAACAATTACAAATAAAAGGAAGGAAGGAAGATTTTCCTTCAACTAGACTTTCTCTTCCTCTGCCATTATCATTAATGTCCCTTGTAACAGCCTTCATTCAGTACTGGAGCTTTGTTCTATTATGACCTTCTACTCTATTATGACCCAAGTTAGGGCTTTTCTTTACTCTTCTGCTATAAAGTTATGTCCCCACTCTCTGCTATATGCTCGCTTACCCATTAGGAAGAAAGAATAAGAATAAAAATAAGAATAAGAACAAGAACAAGAACAAGAACAAGAACAAGAACAAGAACAAGAACAAGAATAAGAATAAGAAAAGAATAAGAATAAGAATTAATAATAATAATAAAATAATAATACATACTCCCAAAACAACTAGTGCTTGGTTCACATGTCATCTCATTCGATGCTTTCAGTAGTCCTGGAGGTAGATACACCAAGTGTTCTTGTCTTTGTTTGAAATGCTAGTAAATAAACTCCAGTAACACAGTTTCTGAATTACTAGTTCCTAATTTACTTCCAGTTCCTCAAGGTTATTAAGCCTTTTCCAATAAAATACAAAGAGAATCCATAAATGCAAAAAATTCAGATCCATCCTAATGTCAACCATATTCTAAGGTAATTCTGATCTATACAAACAGCAACTGCTTGTAATATCAGCACTTTCTTACCCCTTTCAGAACAAATGCAGTTAAACCTTTTTTTCATTAAAAATATTTTTTTGATGTTTTTTATTTATTTCTTAGAGAGAGAGAAAGAGAGAGAGAGTGAGCAGGGGAGGGTCAGAGAGAGAGGGAGATACAGAATCTGGAACAGGCTCCAGGCTCTGAGCTAGCTGTCAGCACAGAGCCCGACGTGGGGCTCGAACCCACCAACCATGAGGTCATGACCGTGAGATCAAAACCATGACAAGTTTTATGAAATAATACTAAGCCTTGGCAAGCGAGTTGGTTATAGCCTTCTTAATTTTTTAAATTTTGTTCTACTTGATACTACTTTATTCTAGACTTTTCTGTTATTTCCTTTTTAAGGAGGCTGATCAAAATAAAACAAAATGAATTCACAATTTGCTAGGTGGATCATGACCCACAGTTTGGTAAGACAATGCTGTATCTTGCTAGTAACATTCCACTTAGGAAAATATTTACCCAAAAGATAATAGCTGCTGCTCACCAGGCTGCCGAAGTCTTTGGCCTCAAACTTAGAAACCGATGACCAAGTTTTAAGTCAATTGCCCTACCTTCCAACTAAGGTTAAAAATATATGAACTATTATCACTATTTGGCCACCAATTCATAGGATAAGAAATCTTCTAGCTGCTGCTTTTTTTCTAATATCTATTTGTAAGATACATGAGAATAGATAATTTGTTTTATTAATTGATGCAGCCTGTGTCTAGACAGATGCTAGCATATAGAGAGCACTCAAATATTTGTTGAATGAATCAATCAATGAATCAGTGAATGTTTGGAAGAGATTTAGTAGATTGTTACTTATTCATGCATTCTCTCATTCAATAAGCATCTGATGGATACACATTATGTGTTAGTCACTGTGCCCAGTTACATTATATAATTACTTCAAACCAAGTCCCTATTTTCAAGAATCTCTCAAACTAGTGGAATTTATCTTCAGTAACTTTCCTAGTGTTAAAGGACAGTATATTAATACCTATATTTTGCTATATGTGGAGCTGTATATATATTTATGTTAATTTTCTCCTTGTCAGTTAAAAAATATTTACAGAACACCTGGAAAGTGTCAGACACTGTTCTAGACCCAAGAGACAGAATAATAAGCAAGAAAAATTCCCTTCCTTCAAGGGAGCTTACAGTTCAGTGAGACTGGATAAAAATACAATATAAACAAGGAAATAAATAAGGTAAAGTAAGTAGCATTAAACACCCATGAAGAAATAAAGCATGGCAAAGAGATTGAAAATGATTTTGGGGAGAGGGTTAGGTTAGAAAGAAGAGAGAACTCTACCTTAGCATAGCTTCTAAAATCTTTTAGAAAACAGTGGGAAACTTTATCAGGAAAAGACAAAAGCACCCCTCTCCTTTTTGAGTTCAGAAGGACAGAATGTTTGCACTGTTCAAAGTCTGAAGTTTCACTCTTGCTGAGCATTCATCCTCAAGGAAGAAAAATATCACACACACACAAAAATTAAGACGAGAAAGAAAAGAAACAGAATCTTCTCTTTTTAAGCAACCAAGGTTAGTACAAAATATTTTGCTGCAAAGGAGGACAGAGTGTTAAATTGAACCCATGTTTAAAGGGAAACAATTGCTATGACATGCATTTCTCATATCAGAGCAATTTAGATAGGAAATCACCAGTAAGCAAACATTCTGTATTATAAATGAAAAAAATCCTGAAAGGATTATTGTTGTCTTTTTCACTGAACACATCAGCAAGAAAATTATTCAGCCCCAGGCAGAGGAAACAAATATCATCAAGTACAACAGTGCTGTTTGGATCCTTCTCCTATCCTCAAGGACTGTCATGTTTTCAATACTCATTTCTTTGTATGTCACCTTTCAGTACAAGTCTTTATGTCTTGTACTCATTCAGTGTGTTCAATTCTTGATTGCCGCCATTGTGAACTTTTAGAATTTTAAGCATACCAAGGACAATTACTTTTCCTGACATAAAATTATGATAAAAAACTAAAAATAAATTCAACTTGAACACATCTGAAGTAAGTTTTCATAAGTAGACTGTTTTGAATCTTTTAAAAACTAAATTTTATATTATTCTTGGAAGTCAGATACACTTTTAGATATACCTAGGATAGTGTTATAAGTAATCTTTCAGTAAAAACAAGCTAAATGTGGGGGAGGGGAGAGGCAGCATAGTCATTCTATTATAAACTCGCTCTGAGAAAAAAAACAAAAACATGAAACATAGTCCCTTAAGATCATTCCTCACTATTTGTTTCTCTGCTTATATGATAGGGTGCCTGACCTTAAGGGTTCATTTTCCAAGCTCTCACATCAGCAGACCTCTAACTCTCGCCCATGGGGACCATGGAGGAGACAGGGTGATGGGAGAAAGGAAGAAGCCAGTGTTTCTTTCCCTTGCCAGCATTATTATCACTGACCAATGCTACCTCCGGCAATGCCCACATGTCCTCTGTGGCTCTAACTCTCACTAGACAGGACTGCCTGAATTTTGCTGTTGCAGATAAACCTCTCTCCTTAGCATGAGTAACATGGTCCCTTTCCTTTTTACCTCCAGCCAGAAAGAACTAGAGCCTCCCCATTGTCGCTGATATCTATATTTTATCATCAACCCCATTGTGTTGCTCAGCTTTTCCATTACCAGAGCCAACAGTTCTCTTTATAAGTTCTCTCTGCTCTAAAATTGTCGAGTGGTTTAATTTTTTTAGTTACAATTTGAAGAATGCAAGCAATATGCGATCTGCCTCACACGTATGTGCAATATTAAAATGTTTATAATGTCTATATTGAAATGTAGTCTTTTCATACATATGGTCATAAGCACATATCATTATATTCTCTTCCTTTCTTAAATTTTATGTCCGACATTTATATAAATGTTCTATAAATTGTTCCAACAAAATTATTTTATAATGCTCATCAGTTTCTATGAGATGGAGGCTTCCTTATTCTTATGTGGGTAATACTAATTTGACAAATTTAGTGCATTTCTATTACTCTTTTTCCCAGAATGCTTCCCCATTTTGCAAAGCAAACCACCTTTCTTGGCATTGTCTTCTTTCTACTTCTTCCATATTGTTTTACTGAAGTTTCTATTCTTTTTCTCCACATATTGAATCTCCCAAGTTTGATTGGTCCAAGCTAGGCAAACAAAGGAGAAGATGAGGAGGAGGAGGAGAATGAAGACAATGATGAGGATGAGGAGAAAGAAGGTAGCAATCACTTCCTCTGGGAGTGTTAGACTTAGGATCGCTCTATGTTTGGTTGACTATGGTTCTGCCTTATGAAGAAAACTAATGTGCAGCGAAATGATAAACTAATATTCAGAGAGGCAAAAATGTGAAAAGTAGGCTTTCTTTGAGAAAAGTAGATTCTCTTTGCAATTCTCTTGAAATTGACCTTCATTCCTGCCCTTTCAATCTGTTTCTAAAATGTAAGTAGACATATAGATGAATGTATACATATTAATTTAAGTAACTGGGGGACACACTCTAAACCAATATAACCATATTTGAATGAGTTTGGTTAAGTTCATTTTCTGTCACTTGCAACCTAAACATGTCTTAAGTAAGACAAAGTTCATTTTATTATATTGTGTTGACATGTCATACTGTTAAACCTGTTCCTTGGAACAAGGACATTTCTTGTGTTAGGGTAATGAGTCCTCACATTGAAGCTAAATTATTCATGTTGTCTAGAATCCATTTTTAAAAGCTTGAAATCCAAACTTCAACCAGAATTGAGAGCAAAAGCCACAGGTGGGCTGCAGAGTGGAAATTTGGCTCTTCTCAGCCTTGACCACGAATAAGACAAAATGTCTACCCATGTTGGGGGTGAAATTTAAGATGTTATAGAACAGACAGCAAGTTAGAAGAAAAGAAATTAAAAATATATATCAGGGAAGTTGAGCCCAGTCTTCGAAAAACAGTGTCTATATTGCAAGGCAATGCATGGAATAGGATTAGTGACTGAGGGCTCTGAATAAGTTATCTGAGGAGAATACAAAAACTTGCGATGTGAAATTACACTATTTTTTCTGTTCTATTTAAATATTCATGTCTTTCTTGTTCCTCTTTATATAACTGAAATAGATGGCTTCAAGGGTAAAATGCAATTCAACTGACATAGACAGTATGGCAGGTCAGAATTGGTAATGGCCTTTGAAATGCCTCTGTTTTGATTTCTTATATATTTATAAAGGTTACTTTAAAATCTAGGTATTCACAATAGCAACATGGAGAATTATTCTAATGGAGCTTCCTTCAGTTTTATCTATCACTTTAAAAAATGTTATATCATATTTTTAATGTTTTTTAATTTATTTTTTGAGAGAGAGACCAGAAGCAGGGGAGAGGCAGAGGTCGGGGAGGGAGTGGGAGGGTGACATAGGATCTGAAGCAGGCTCTGCACTGGCAGGCTGACAGTGGCAGCAAGCCCAATGTGTGGCTCGAACTCATGAACTGTGAGATCATGACCTGTACTAAAGTTGGACACTCAACAGACTGAGCCACCCAGGTGTCCCATATCATATTTTTTTTTAAAAAAAAATGGGACAGCTGTATTTAAAAACATGAAAGTTCTTTTTTTCCCCTATCTACAGATTTCTTTTTTTAAATTCAAGTTAGTTAACATACAGTGTAGTCTTGGCTTCAGGAGTAGAACCTAGTGATTCATCTCTTACATAGGACACCAGAGCTCATGCTGTAAGTGCCCTCTTTAATTCCCATCACCCATTTAACCCATCCTCCCCTGCCACCTCACCTCCAGTAATTCTCAGTTTGTTCACTGTATTTCAGAGTCTCTTATGGTTTGCCTCTCTCTTTATTTTTATCTTATTTCTCTTTCCTTCCCCTGTGTTAACCTGATGAACTTTTCAAATTCTACATATGAATTAAATCATATTATGTCTTTCTTTCTCTGACTGACTTATTTTGCTTAGCATAGTACTCTTCAGTTCCATCCACATTGTGGCAAATGGTAAGATTTCATTCATTTTTCAACACTGAGTAGTATTCCATATATATACATATATGTGAAATTTAAGATGTTATAGAACAGACAGGTATATATATATATACCACATCTTCTGAATCCATTTATCAATTGACATGAAAATTCTTAAGAGAAGCACTGCCCTAGGATAACACAAAAGAAATCTTATTCAAATCCTCTCCCGCCTTGTACAACGTATGTTTTTGGAAGTCAGATATAGTATTGTATTTTTTAGTATTGTATTAAAGTATAGTGTTATAAGTAATCTTTCAGTAAAATCAAGGTAAATTAAAAAAAAGACATTAAAGGCATTCTATTACAAACTCACTCAACTCACATTTTTGACTCTTCCTTAAACATACACAGTCTCTCACACAAAATGTTCATTAACTAAGATGAAGATGTCTGAAAAAATGAGCTTTTAGCAAAATAATTAAGCAGATGAATCTGTCTAGTTACATTTTACTTCTTTCTTTTTTTCTCTCAAGACCTTCCAAGTACATGTCTTCTTCCCTCCTCATTGGCTGAGTGGCTATTTTCCAAAAAATCTAATAGATTAAGAAATGGCCAAGATTTTATCATTTCACCTCTACTTGTATTTTAAAAGAAAGATATCTGGAGAGTGAAACATTCAGGATTCATAATAAATAAATGTTTAGTGATAGAAACTCTACTCTTGATAGTATTCTGAGACTGAGTTGGGCATGTGCTTAGATAGTTCACTGACGTGAATACTTACTCCAATGAGTAATTGGTCAAATGTTGCAAAAGTATGGCCAAGGACTGTAAAGTCTCCTAACAGAATGATATATTCACTATACATTAACAAATTAATGTATCTATTGCTTATCTAATGAGTACATTTTATTCTTTAAGATACCAAGTTTATCCCTATTATCTAGTAATCTTATCTAGGGATCACAGGACTTAGGGTCAATTTCACTCAATAAAACACAAAGTATTTTTAATATGCCATTTTTGTTTAAGTTTTTTTTGTTGACATACAGAATTAAAAGTTACTGTCTACTTCACAAAATACTGATTAGATCTATGTCCAGATTATCCAGGTTTTTTAAAAATGGTTTTTAATTTAATTCGATTAAAGTAAGTCATGAGAGAACACTGATAAAGTTCCTTGGCAGGTTTTAAGAAAGTTTGTTTGTTTTTCAAAATTGGGTCAATTTAATCAACATAATAATGCATCAGTGAATGAATAATGAATGTATCTAATAATGACAAATACCAGATTTTACCCAGGAGTATGAATGAGTGAGCATAGAGTGGGAATATAACAGAGTGAGCTTCTCCAATCTCAACCTTCACATTATTTCATATTTCTAAAAGTATTTTTCATTCTAGAGTTGTCCATTTCTTAAGCTTATGCAAAACTTAACTTTTTGAAATACTGCAAAGGAAGCCACTACTGACAGGTATTTTTAATGAAAAATTCCTTGTTTGGGACCAAGTTCCATTTATCTCTGAAATGCTATTCCTTATTCCACCACCTGATGGTGAATTATTCACCCGTTAATGCAGTATCTCAAAGATTTCCTTTGCAGATCCACAATATCTGCCTGCTGTAGTTCAAATAACCATACAGTCAGAACTACAGTAGTCACTTAAATTTTATGTGATTATTATTTTTATTTTATTTTAACTTTTAAGTTTATTTTTGAGAGAACACATGTGCACATGTGTACCTGCATCAAGCAAAGGAGGGGCAGAGAGGGAGGGAGAGAGAGAATTCCAACAGCATGGAGCCTAGTGCCTGACTTGATCTCAAGAACCATGAGATCATGACCTGAGCCAAAATCAAGAGTCAGACATTTAACCAACTGAGGCTCCTAGGTGTCTTTACATTATTTTAAAATATAACTTAATGTAATTTCTAATGTTATATGGAAGAATGTTCATACAAATGATTTCACAAGTTAAAAAGAAACCTTTGTTAGATTGCTGATAAGGACTGACTTTTATTTTGCTAAACATACCCTCCATAATTACAGGAAAGGTTTCCTATCCTTATTGAAATACTTCTCAGCTCCTGCCACAGTTGGCCTTGTGGCTGCTATCAACTTGACACTGTTTTTTCTAGGCTCAGCATGATCCTGTGTAGCATTAAGTTAAATGCTATATCTCCTATTGCCATCTTGTTACCATCACTCTTAAGATGTGTGTGTGTGTGTGTGTGTGTGTGTGTGTGTGTCATTTACTCTGAAAGTTCCAGATATTCTTATCATTGTGGCATATCATTGTTTTCATTAGTCTTACCTCCCACCACTGCCATATTCAAACCAAAGTGATCCTGTCTTTGACTATGCCAAAGTTATACTATGGTGGTCAAGACTGGCTGCATGCTGATCATTAATTCTATTTTAACAGAATGTATAAGTCATTCTGGCTTAGTGCTAAATGCTAATATGTTGAAAGCCTCTGAGTTACAGATACTAACATTTTGGATTATTCACTTTCCCATTCCATCTGCATTCTAAGTATTGGGATAAAAGGGATACTTTCCAGGAAAAAAATGTCACTAAAAGTCCTTGTAGCATCTGTTCCATAGGGCACATGATAATATACTCAGAGTGATACACAGAATATGCCTGAAACTAGAATAGAAAACTTGGTTCAAATAGAAAGTTTCAAAAACAGTCCAAGATAAAAATACATGGCAAAAATATGCTATCATAAAGGTTAAGAAGTGAAGTTTGCATCAAATGCACTAGAACAGCATTTAATAGGGAATTTTGTGGGATAAAGTTACATACAATCTCAAGACATGGTATCCAAAAAAGAAAGTAAAATTTCAAGAGAATAAAACTGAGATTTTTTTTTAAGATGAAAGGATAATGATACATTTAAGAAGCAGAAATAAATTACTACTTATGAAATATTATCCAATAAGGAATATGGATAGTCAAACCACTTACTAAATAATTAAAAAGTCATAAAATATAAATTCTAATATTTTACTTATTTTTATTTTTAAAGGGACCTAATAAAGTTGGAAATGGACAAAGTACACATTAAGTATAAGTAGATGTGTTATCAAACCTAAAATATACATAGGTTAATTTCCTTTGTATTCTATGATGACTTGATTCCAGAGACACTGGTAAACATATGGGCAAGAGTCAATGTTCAGTGGTGTGAAAGTTAAAAATGGATTAAGTACGTTGTGGAATATGAAGTGGAGAGTGATTTATTTATGATTAAGGAAGACCTTACCATAAAGAAGTGCATTTTCTTTTTTTTTTCTTTTTTTTAATGTTTTATTTATTTCTGAGAGAGACAGCGTGAGCAGGGGAGGGTCAGAGAGAGAGAGAGATACAGAATCTGAAACAGGCTTCAGGCTCTGAGCTGGCGGTGAGCACAGAGCCTGACGCGGGGCTCGAACGCACCAACTGTGAGATCATGACCTGAGCTGAAGCAGATGCTTAACCGACTGAGCCACCCAGGTTCCCCAGAAAGTGGATTTTCAATATGTAAGGAAGAAGGATGGCTATAAAATCTGAAAAAAAAATAACATGCTACAGAGGCTTAAAATTGTCCATCAAATTTAGAAATTGATGAGAAATTCACCACTTCCAACTTCCCTTTCAAGTCTAATGATTATCAGATGAGAGAGGTCTAAACCATCTTTGATAGAAAATAATCAAAGTCCAAAATTATTAGGAGTTCTCAAGTGGGCACCTAGGTACTCTAAATAACTTTGGGTGTCTTGAATCAGAAAAATTACTTTCTGAGGTACAGTAAGATTTGCATTGATATCACTGAATGGCAGTTAATGTTCTCTGAGGAACTATGTTGAAAATAACACAGTCCTAAAAGCTGTCAAGTTGGCTAATTTGTGGAAAATGACAGACAGTTTAAGGCTGTTTTATCAAACACACGCCTCTGAGAACTTAAAAAGACAAGAAGGGAAGAGGTCATTGTTAAGAGCTAGAATAAAAGCACAAGAACAACAAAAATAAATCTCAGCAAACACACTCATTTCCTCTTTTTTTCTTTCTTTGTATGCATTTATCATAATTACTTGAGGGAATGATACAGATTAGGGTTTTCTTTTTTAATATCTATTTAGTTTGACAGAAAGAGAGACAGAGAGAGAGAGAGAAAGAGAGAGAGAAAACACAAGTTGGGGAGGCACAGAGAGAGAGAGAAGGAGAGAGAGAATACTGAGCAGGGTCCATGCTGTCAGCATAGAGCCTGATGCAGGGCTCAATCTCACGAACTATGAGATTATGACCCGAATTGCAATCAAGAATCAGACACTTAACCGACTGAGCTACCCAGGTGCACCTATGGCTTTTCAATATTGGCATTATTGATATATTGGCCTGATTATTTTTTGTTGTGGGTGCCATATTATGTATTGTAGGATGTTTAGCATCATTCATGGCCTCAGCCAACTAGATACTAGAGGAATATTTCCCTCTGTTCCCCCTCTCTGGTGTGACAATCTCTTTCTTCCCTGGAGTGCAACATTTCATATGGTTAAAAACCATCACATAGATGCAAGGTATCTGAAAATTTTCAGGGAATTTGACAAAGTCTTCCATGATATTTGGGATAAAATGAATAGATATAAATAGAAGATTTTTAATCATTAAGTGTATTCCTATCTGGCTTAGTTACCTATTCACAAATATTTATTGAAAATCTACTTAGAGTAAGACACAGTATCTGGTATTGGGATAAAAAACAATGTGAGTTATATCAGTATCAACTTTCAGAAATGTTTTCATGCCTCTATCTTCAGTCCAGTAATGTCCATCATCTTACTGATTGACTTGGCTATAGACAAAGATGTTATGGGTTCCTAAGCCTGGTTTAAGTGGATTCCCAAATGTAGATCAGCATTTGCTATGCTCCAGGGAGGGGAAGAAAGTGAAGCTGGAGAGTGGTTTAGGCTAAAGAAATAACATGTCTGAAAGCCCTGATATGGAAATAAGACCTATTAGAATATCTTGGAAAAACCTTTCAGTTGGAGGAAAAGAGTAAGGGACAGTGTGATAGGGCATGAGTATTTATAGGTATAGAAATGGCAGTACCATCATGGAGCTTGCAAAAATTATTTGGAATGTTTTACTTTACATAGACCAACAAGAAAGCCTTAAATACTATTAAGAGATGTCTGATAGGAAGATATTTGTTATTTGTAACATTGTACGCAGGGTCAGAAAAACTGGGAACAAAAAAGAGCCACTGCAATAAGAAGTGACTAGCTTTCATTTGAATGGTGGCAGTGAGATTGGAGAGCAGTAGAAGGATTTGAAAGAAACTGAGGAAAAGTAAAAGAAGATGCTGTTGTGCTGGGTCTAGATTCAGCATCACCCCTTTCGTAAATGAAGAAATCCCATGGATTCTAGAGGTATTGGAAGCTGACCACTCTCAACCCATTGCCTACCTAGGAATTGTCTGCCAGAAGAGATCCACGTGACCCCCAGGCACGACCTGTCTCTTTAGCCAACCTGCTTGTAGCAAAGATTCAATGCTGAGTTATACAATTCTTGGTGATTTGTTACACATAGATAGCAACTAGAACATGTCCATTGTTTCAAACATCTGAGATTTTACTTTCAGTTCAGGAGTCTCTTGTAAACTACATATGACTAATGTGATTGGAGTAATGCTCCTAGGTGAAATGTCTACATCTCTCACGGACACTCTACTAAATGAGTCCATACAGTTGGATGGTCATTCCTCTGTGAAGTAGTGGTTGCTGTTCTAGTGCACGGTGGTGAGGTGTCAACTTTCTCGGCTAGGCTTAGGGTGTTTCCTGATTAACTCTCACTGTTTGGAAGGTTCAAAAGTGCTATTTATTTTTGGCTATTTGATAGTCAAAATATGCACACAACGTCACAGTTCTCACTTGGAAACATTTCCCTGAGAGGCGAAGTGACATCTGATGCTAGAGTTACACTTACAACCTGAAAAACAGAAAAGAAAATAGTAGAAAAGAAAAGTTCCCAGAAACCCATACTATGAGGAACTCAAATAATGCACAAAATACAGCTGTCTCCTACTTTTCCACCAACATTGCAGAAAACTCAATGTTTTCCTCTAAATTTTAGAAGGCCTTACAATTCTTTGAAAGGCCAATAGTATGCCTTCTGTTTGGGTTAAAATGCAAATAAGTCTCCACCAATGAATATTGAATCAAGATTACTCACTCCTTTCCACACTGTATTTCTCCAGAATGTTGGCCATATGGTTACCAGAAGGACCCAGGAAACCGGCAAGAATGTGATGATCTTTTTGGCTGCAACAAGTGAATTTCCCTGTGACTCTTCCCTATGCTTCCTTAGCACCTTCGTCTTGAAATGAGATGAGAAGGGTGTGCTTTCTGAAATGAGCCACGGTTCAAATAGTCCTTACTTTTAAGTTTTCCAATTGCCTCTCTTCCTGGTGACAGTTATTTAAGAGTGTTCTTGATTATTATTAAATCTGGCAGGTTCATCCTGAGTGCCCGCAGTGCACCAGTTCCTTTGGAAAGCTGGAAGCAGGAGAGAGTGACTGCTGTAAAGAGAATAACATCCATCTGAAACTGCACTGAGCTTTGACCTTGGCAGTTTTTCTTTAGCTACTTCTAGCATTTATTCCAAGTGGGCAGTGACTCATCGGCTCTGTCACTACCTTGGTCATGTTATATTAATTCTAAAGCCTTGGTGAGGCAGAATTTCAATCTTTAATCCTTATTTGTGTACCATGAGAGTTCAGACTTGAATACACTTAACCTTCAGAGTAAACTTATTTTGTGCTTTTAAGCACTGTTTGAAAACAATAAAGGTCTGGTTATGAGATAGCAGTTGTAATTGTAGAGTAAGGTTGATATAATCATTTGTTGGACTAGCTTATGTGTGGAAACTGTATGCTGGCATTTGAAAAGTAATTTGCTAGCTTTTCTTTCCATAATTATAAAATAAAATGTTCCTTCTAATCCTTCTCTCTAGGTGCATTACAGTAGAAATTTTATCTACACATCCACATACAATATTAATTTTATGCCCTATATACATATAAAATGTAATGACATTTAAAATATATTTAATTCATAACATATGTATATACTTAAGTCCAATTATTACTTGGAATTATTTAGACTAGTGAAGACTTACAGGGTAGCAAGGTAATAACATGTAAATATCTAACTAAGTGTTGTGTATTCTAGCCATGGCATATGTGTACCCATGCACCCACACATGTGTGTATGTGTATATGTCTGTGTATGTGTATTCACAGGCATAAAGGTTTATTTATTTTAATTTAGAAAACAGTGTTCTGGAAAAATATGTTATATATTTCCATTAATATGATGGATTTGAAAACAATGCCCATTTTCATTGAGATAAAAACATAAAAATAAACATTTAATATTTAAAAACATACTGTTGGGGTGCCTGGGTGGCTCAGTCAGTTAAGCATCCAACTTCAGTTCAGGTCATGATCTTGCGGCTGGTGAGTTCAAGCTCCATGTCAGGCTCTGTGCTGATAGCTCCGAGCCTGAAGTCTGCTTCAGATTCTGTGTGTGTCTCTCTCTGCCCCTCTCCTGCTTGTGCTCTGTGTTTCTTTCTCTTAAAAATAAATAAACATTAAAAAAACTATGTAGTTCTACTGTGACTAAAAAATGCCACACATTGCTCATACAAAATCTATATTTTCTGTAATACACACAAACACAAATTAACACAGAAGAAAAACTAGACATTTTATGAAAGTCATTGTAGAAAAGTAGCCTTTATTCCCTGAAGCAGAAATTTAAATCTTCTTAAGTTATATCAGAATTACATTTTCCAAAAAAATACCTCTCCAACTTTATCTTTGAAGTACAGTTCTTAAATGTTATCTTAATCAGATTTAATCATTTTCTACAATGAGTTTACAATTTTATATGAAGTACATTCAATCATTTATATCTTTTGAATAGTGAATAAAATGATACACTTCCCCTCCCACCTTATCACATCACATGGTTATATTTTGCAGTACTTCTCTTTTATTGCTTTTCATCAATTGAATTAATGAACTGTGAAATCAGTTATTATTTTATGTATATAAATTATAATTTCTAAATTGATGCTTACTTTAACCCATACAAATCTGGGAAGCATATATTTAGAAGTTCTTAGAAAAGAGTTAAATAAACAACTTTAAAAAACTGTTTGTGTGTTAGGACGTGTAAATCACCAGCTGTACATGCAGTTCTCACTGAGGCACTGCACTGTCTACAGCTAGCTACGAGAAAGTGAGGTTGAAAGTACTCTGTCAGGATGGATCTGCCTTCTGGGTCTCCACTGCACCTAATTAGTTTCATGTAAAATAACTGGTTTCCAAGTTTATTATATATGATTTTAATATACCAAATAGGTAGAATACAAGAAAAGATAAGTGGAAAATTTTTAAAAGATTTATATTTCTCTAGTGAGCCTCAGAATAGCCTTTCCTGTATCCCTCTCAGTTACCACAGGATGTGTATTACTCTGACTCTCCCCACAAGTGCGGTGATGAACTACTTGGCGAGGGGCTTTTTACTCTTTCATTTTTTTTCTTCTGTGGATGAAAAAGAGAAACCTATAAAGAGGATACATGGCTGAGTTCGTAAAGTTGAAGCGAATGCACAAAAAACACCTCTCCCATATACAATGTTTGAATTGTAAGAATCCCTGAATGATAATTTTGGAAAATTTGATAGGTGTCTTTCAGTTTAGTTCAGGTCATCTGGTTTATGTGTTATTGATAAGAGGAATACAACAAGGAAATGAAGTCGATAGATTTGCTTTCTTGTTAAAGTTGCCTGTGATCACATATTTATTTTAGGTAGCTTTTCTTTTTATAATGCATTAATAGTGATTTCCATGGCATTTTCTGTTTTTTTCTTAGTGTTGGACATGTCAATTTTTCTTATACAGAAATGTGTTTTTTTTAATGTTTATTTATTTATTTTTTAGGAGGGAGGGGGAGAGATACAGAATCCCAAGCAGGCTCCACACTGTCAGCGCAGAGCACAACATGGAGCTCAAACTCATGAACCATGAGATCATGATCTGAGCCGCAGTCTAGAGGTGGTCGTTTAACCAACTGAATCACCAGGCATCCCCTGAAATAGGTTTGATTTTTTAACAATATCTTCTTTCCATTGAAAGCTATACTTAATTAAACATAAGGTCTTCAAAGCCAGAGACAGCTCACTGTAAACTATATATTTGGTGGATCAGAGAACTTAGAATATACACGTTCAGATGCTGTCTCTTTAAAAATCCTTTCTTTGGGGTGCCTGGGTGGCTCAGTCGGTTAAGCGTCCGACTTCGGCTCAGGTCATGATCTCACGGTTCATGGGTTCAAGCCCCACCCCGGGATCTGTGCTGACAGCTCAGAGCCTGGAGCCTGTTTCAGATTCTGTATCTCCCTCTCTCTATGACCCTCCCCTGCTCACACTGTCTCTCTCTCTCTCAGAAATAAATAAAATATTTAAAAAAATTTAAAATCTTTTCTTTGATGACTTGTGCTGACAGTTCCTCAGTCATTTGCTAATATATCTTGCTGTTTCATTCTCTGACATATGTACTTTGTTTACTTTTTAATGGTATATTTGACCCCAGAGTTTCCCCTAAAACATGATTCCCACACTCTCAATTTCAGTGTTTTTGTCAAACTGTATTATTTCTCTGTCCTTAATACCTAGAATTTTGCTGTGTACCTTTAGAAATCAAGAATATCATTTAAAAGTACTTTAAATATCAAGGAAACAATAATATATATGATGAATAGTTTAAGCATCAACCACGAGTTTAGCAATAAACTGCAATCACATGGTGTGGTGTGGTGTCGCATGGAATGTGCATGTGTGTGTGTGTGTGTGTGTGTGTGTGTGTGTGAATTGGATCTTTTTTTTAATGTTTTTATTTATTTCTGAGAGAGAGAGAGAGTAATAAAGAGAGAGAGACAGAGTGAGCTGGGGAGGATCAGAGAGAGAGGGAATACGAGAAACGGATCTTAAAATGATGTTTTACTGAAATATTCTCCAAAGTGTAGAGCTGACACCGTGGCCTAAAAATTTCAGTATAGTGTGCAAAATCCAGCTAGCTTAAGGAGTGTGGAAACGGATAGAATGAGTGAAACAAAGACAGGTATCAAATGCCTGTAAACAATGTAGGAAGCAAACATTCAGGATATAAAACTCAGTTATGTCTTTGACTCCCCTATGCTCCTATCTACTCAACATTCTGTGAACACATTCTGTACATTTACAATTCTAAGTGCAGCATTTTATTTCTCCACCCCAAAGGATTGCAGCCCCAATTTTTCTATCAGAAAGATCATTTAGAGTATTTAAGGCTTAGCTCATTTGCCATGGCTTCTCTAAGTGCTTTCTAATTCCACCAGAATATCACACCAGTGTGCAAGGATTTCATTAGAACTTGGAAGATATTGTGTGATTCATGTCTGTTTTCCCTGCTGGATTTTAAAGTCCTTCATTATGGGTGCATGCTTTATTGATCTTAGCAACCCAGGGTGGAAGAGGATACCTTGTGTGTAATTTTCTATACATAATGAAATGCGGTATACCGAGGTGGGAAAGGTGTGAGCTTGGAAACCAGAAGAGAAGGTTCTGTCTGCCAGAGGGCTTTTCCTCATCCCTCCCGGTCATCCATCATGCAACCTCTGCCCCCTCTGATAAGTAGCTAAATTCTCAAAGACTCTCTTTACTGCTTATGAATTCAGAAATTCAATGCTCACTTCACAGAGTCTTTGTAATAATTATATGACCTACCATATGTAAAGAATTAAGACATTCCATATGTTACAATTGTACAATATTTTAATAATCATTCTTTTTAATGGAAATCAATTTAATAGAATGTTGAACAAGTTAAATTTACGAACAAGTCATAAACAATTGTGAGCTGTTTCTTTCTAATCCTGGATCTGTGTGTTTATTTTCTACTGCCATATAACAAACTGCTGCAAACTTAGTGACTTAAAACAACACCCTTTCATTGTCTGACAATTCTGTGGATCAGGAGCCCTGGGAAACCTGAGCAGAGGGCCTCTACTCTGGTTCACATGAGCCTGCATCAAGTGTTACCCAGGATCAAAACTCTCTCCCCAGAGAGGTTCAGGATCCTCTTCTAAGCTCTGTTGGAAGAATTTCCTTCCTTGCAGCAGTAGAACTCATGGAAGCTGTAGTCAAGACCAGCAGGAGAGTCTCTAATGTTTAAACTTAAAAAATAAAAAAAGCTGGGCGCCTAGCTCAGTAGGGTAAGTGCCTGACTCTTGGTTTTAGCTCAGGTCATGATCTCGTGGCTCATGAGTTCAAGCCTTGCACCAGGCTCTACACTAACAGTGCACAGTTTGCTTGGGAGTCTCTCTCTCTCTCTCTCTCTCTCTCTCTCTCACTCTGTCTCTCTCTCTCTCTCAAAATAAATAAATAAACTTAAAAAAAAAAGCATACTGGCTATGTCAGGCTCATCTAAGATAATTGTCCTTCTAGTTAACTCAAAGGCAATTAACTATTAATGTTATCATGGGAATGACATTCCATGATAACCACAGATCTAATACACACCAAGGGTATGGCATTATGTAGGTTGTGTATACCTCCGATTGAGAATGTGAGGGGACCATCTTAGAATCTTGTCTACCACATTTAAGTTAGAAAATGCATAATTAGGGGCACCTGGGTGGCTCAGTCAGTTAAGCATCGGACTTCAGCTCAGGCCATAATCTCACTGTTCCTGAGTTCGAGCCTCGCGCTGGGCTCTGTGCTGACAGCTAGCTCAGAGCCTGGAGCCTGTTTCAGATTCTGTGTCTCCCTCTCTCTCTGACCCACCCCTGCTCACACTGTGTGTCTCTCTTTCTGCCTCTCTCAGGAATAAATAAAACATTAAAAATAATTTAAAAAAGAAAATGCATATTTATAGTTATGTATTATAGCAATGTACTCATATATGGATGAACAAATGGCTTCAGCAATGCCTTGGAATATACCAAGTGAAGTACTCTGAAGATCCTAATGGAGTTCTTGTATGTGAACAAGTTGTATCTCCGGCCCTAAAAATACAATACCTGTGAAAATAAGCACGTTTGTATCATTTTATAAATTCATAATTACCATTGACACAAATAGTACGCATTTGTTTTCAGGATAAAGATGAACTAATGTTCTATCTCTTAATTAGTGAAAAAAGAGAATTCTGATGAAAATCACAGACACACACACACACACACACACACACACAATACAGTAAGGAAAAGGTGTTCAGTTTGGTTGGGAAGGATTTTGGTCTGAGTGGCCTGTGACAGAAAAAGTAGAATACTCAATAAATGAGTGTTTCAAGAGAACTAAAGAAAAGGAGGGAAAAAAGGAGTGAGAGAGAGAGAGAAAGGCAAAAGGAGAGGGAGGGAGAAAGGGAAGAAGAGAAGGAGATGGAGACAGAAAGAGAGGAGAATGGGGGAAAAAGCATGCTCCACTCTGTTCACTACAATAAAGGCAGAGGAAAAAAAGAAAAGATGAAAATGAGCATCAAAAAAATGATCCTACAACCAAAAGAGTAAAAATATGTCCAGATACATAGGAAATTATTGAGAAAGAAATTATATATTTAGTTACAATTTATTGCTAATTTATAAAAATCAAACTTTTTTAAACCAAAGAGCTTACATCATGAAATTATTTCAACATTATTTTTAAACTTCAAAAGCATCACACCTTGCCCAGCTGCTGCTCACATACTATAGACGCAAACAAGGGATTCTTAGTAACAAACAGGCACATTTGTTTTGTGTTTCTTCTGTGGTATACAGGAATAACACTTAGGCCAAATTTTGCATTTTTTAATATCATTTGTCAGATGCAAAAGCTGAGGAAAGATTTTTTAAAAATATCTTTTATTAATCCATCAAATTGGTAAATATTTTCTTTTTTTAATGTTTTTAAATTTGTTTTTGAGAGAGACAGAGACAGAGTGCAAGCAGGAAACAGCAGAGAGAGGGAGACGCAGAATCTGAGGCAGGCTCCAGGCTCTGAGCTGTCAGCACAGAGCCTGATGCAGGATTCGAACCCATGAGCTGTAAGATAATGATGTGGGCTGAAGTCAGACGCTTAACCGACTGAGCCACCCAGGCACCCCAGAAAGGATTTTTTTAATTAGCTTTGAATTTCCAGTATACTAAATGTGTTCATTCCTTGGGCATGTTCCTTGTATACTTCTGAAGTAATAGGAAAAATAAGACCATGTATGCAAATATGGGCATAACTCCACACCAAACAGCCAAGTGTGGATAGCATGAAGGCTGGATTCCACTGGGGAGAGTAATATAGGATCACAAAGCATAAGAACTAAATGGAACATTCATTTCATGTGCTTTTACTTAAAAATAGGTAAGGATCCTTCTTCTGAAATTTTCTTGGAACGAAAGTGTTTAAATTTGTCCCCTGGGACATTAAAGTCAAATTCAGGGACTATTGAGGGATATGTCCCTGATATAGATCTAATTGCAGGAGAAAAACATATATAGCTGTTAGGGTACTTTAGACATTACTTCTCTAAAAGGAGAAGGCAGAACATTGTTACAGATAAAGGTTTATTTTTTAATGGAATTTGATGTTTTTTATGTGGGGAAATGCAAGACCATTCAAATCTTGCCCTAGATGGAGACTGATTCAAAAGGTGTATTTGAAGAGAGTGAATCAAGCTACCAGTTTATAAGCAGCATTTATATATCCTATACACCAGTGAACTCAAGAAAAGTCTGCTTTGGGGCCCTGAGCTAGAAGTGAAGGTTAAATGAGACATCAGTTTGATGTCCTCCCTTTTTCAGCAGTATTTTGGGACACCTGTTATCAGGCAACTAATGGTGAGAGAGACAGAGAAATCTGTACTGAAGACCCTGGACTCATTAAACCCACATAACGGGACGTTTGCAGAATTTGGAAATGAAGAGAAAGAAACAACTTTGAAAACCCAGTCAGCCCAAGGAATTAATTTTTTCATAGGTCTTCTTACTTCATGGAGGCACGTAGCTCAGGAAAAAAATAATAGATTTCTGACTTCGAAACATTAAAACCTATCCTTTTTAGTAAAATTTAGAGGGACAAAGAGTAGGCTTTGCAAACAGGTCCAAATGTCTAAATGTCTAAACTCAAGGTGTCATTCAAGATGCCCTGCAGTTTGGTTATATGACTCAGTGAATACAATGATACTAAAAGCATCCATATGAGATGGGAAAGCTGTATGAGGTCTCTGAAAAGTTCTAATTGGAATGTCTGAGCACAGATGCTAGTGTTCTGTAGCAGAGCCATGTCTTCAGCAGCAAAGAAATACCCTTTGTATGAAAAATAACTCCTGTTATACAGAGGAATGCCTGACCAAAGAATAGCAAATGACTATGCCATCAGAGCTTCCCAACATTCATCTTGCAATTATCAGGTTACAAAATCACCAGTCAGGTGTTTGCAGAAGCCATCCATTGAGAAATGACAATGGTACTTTTTGGAATTTACCTGAACAGATCTGGAGGGTTCTTATAAGTTACACAAGCAGGTAGCCTAGTTCCTGCTTCATTGATATCTATTCTTCAGTTCTCAGCTCTGATCTCCTGGCTGACACAACACAGTTCATAGGTGGCTTGAAAAGTTGTAGGCAAGGTGAAAATGTAAAGCTGCTATAGGACAGAGCAATGAGGATTTTATTAGTTTCCTTGAGCTTTTATAACAAGGTACCACAAGCTGGGTGGCATAAAACAACACAAATTTACTCTTGCATAGTTCTGGAAACTAAATGTCTAAACTCAAGGTGTCAGCAAGTTCATGTTCCCTCTGAAGGCTCTGGGAAGAATCCTTTCTTGCCTATTCCTACATACCAGTGATGCACAGAAATTCTTGTTGTTCTATGTCTTACATCTGAATCACTCCAACCTTCACCTTCATCCTCATATGATTTTGTGCTTCTCTCTATATCCAAATTTCTCTTTCCTTTCTCTTTTAAAGACACCAGTCACTGTATGAGGGGCCAAACTAATCCATTATGACCTCATAGTAACTTGGTTACATCCACACAAACAGTATTTCCAAATAAGGTCACATTCACAAGTACCAGGGGTGAGGACTTTAACACAAAATTTTGGGGAACACAATTCAACATACAACAAGGAGTGCCAGTAAAGGGTGGTGACAACAAGAATCTTCACTGTGGGAAGGACTGGAAGGGGTGTACTCTGGGAAGTGATGATCATTTGGCAGTTGATGATGAGCCTGAAAGGAGTGAGATTAGAAACTCAATGTCAAAGTGGTTGAAGAAATTAGTGTACATTTAGATTTATAGGAGTAAGATTTTTGTATCTCAAATTAATGGCCACTCAAGCTGATACACCACAAAGTAGACATTCAGGGGCACCTGGGTGGCTCAATCTGTTGAGTGTCTGACTTTGGCTCAGATCATGATCTCACATTTCTTGGGTTCGAGCCCTGCGTTGGCTGTGTGCTGACAGCGTGGAGTCTGGAGCCTGCTTCAGATTCTAAGTCTCTGTCTCTCTGCTCCTCCTCCACTCGTGCTCTGTCTCTTTCTCCCTCAAAAATAAATAAACATTAAAAATGAAAAGAACATATTCAAAACCCAGGTAGACAGGGTGAGCCAACCAGTGGACATTAGCCAACTTTGTCTTTGACCTCCCTACTGGTTGTGGAAGAAGTCATGGATACAGCACCTGCGGTAGCAGGGATGGGTGGGCCCGGTGATTTGAACTTTTTCCCAAAAAGCCAGGTATACCTTCTACTGCTGCTTGGAAGTCTGAAATCTTCATAGCAAAGACCAATGTTGAGCCTATGAAATGGTATCATCCTTCCAGGAAACATGTCTAATCAATTTATAGCAAAGTAATTGTATCAGGCACTTTCATCCTGGAGAGTAGTCTTTCATCCTAAACAGGATTGAGTCTTCAGTACAAGTTTGCCTTTCCTGTCCAAAGCTTTTACTAGCACCTACATTCAAGACTTATAGCATGGGCATCACCCCAGTCTAAAAGACCCATTTTACAAAGAAGGTAATGTTTCCATGAACACATGAGATCCATTGATTCTACTCTATCCAGAGTGACCTGGCATTATGGAATAATATGATGTCTTAAGAAAGACTTGACTAAGGCAATGTTTCTGACAAAACACTTCTCAGGCTTGAGACATTGGCTTCCAGGATACAATGTGTGCATTTAACTGATTTCTAGAAATACGGAGCTTGTATTCAACATTTTTTATTCAATGACACACAGAGCAGGGACTGGGTAGAGCTGGCTTCTCTCACCATCACTGTCAGTCACCAATAAGAAATTAATGCTGCCTTACCCAAACCCTTAGCCTCTGTTGGATTAGATGTTCTGATTCCTGGGGGTAGAAGGTTGGGGATGTTTATACTAGGGAGCCTGGAAGTGCTATGTACACATACTGGGAGTAGTATGGAAATCAGAAGATCCACTTGGCCCTCCCTTGGTGTTTCCATGCCCAGCACTATGGTAAAATGACAATTACAGCAATTATAGTTATGATCAAGAGTCTCAAAGCATATACTTCTCAGACATAAGGTCTGTGTCAACCCATCAGGCAGGCAACCAAAACCAGATGAAATGCTGCTTGAAGGGGAGACATAGCCAAAGTTAGTGATGGAGAAAGGAGATGACAAATATCACTAACAGCCTTAGGACCACTTCAGTAAAGAGAACTGTAGCTTATTCTACTATCCCTTGCCTATTAAATCCTCTGTAGAAACCCTGAAGACTCAGTAACAGAGCAACTTGATGCAGTGCACATGTAGATGGTATGTGAGGTGGACTTTTCCCCCTCTTATCACCATTGCCACAGATTCACATCCTCCAGACTTTTCCCATGATTTCTGCCAAGGTAGAAGTAAAAAACATTCACAGCATGGGCTCCTTAAAAGTACAGGCATAAAAACTGAAGCAGCAATCTTTGATCAATTCCCATGAGAGCTGATGGACAAATACTTTGATTAGAACAGGCTTGGAAGGCATTCCATATGCTTCCCAGAAGCATCTGTTGCCTATAGCAATATATCAATAATGCACCTTTATATTGGTTTTCCTCTCTCTCTGTTTCACTTTCTCTAATTCTTCCCTCCTACTTTCTGGCATCAGCTCTCAAACTACCTGCACAGAAGTATTGTCTCAACTCTTTTATTGAGGACACCCAAGCTAACACAGGAGACTTTTTCCCCCCTCATTTTGGTGTTGTGTAAATTACTACAGCAAAAAAATATTCATTTATAACACTTTAAGATACAACAAACTTTATTGTGTCCCATAGCATAGACTGTGAACACATAGACTAACATGTGTTAGTTATTTTCTGCAATTTTTTTCTCATTACATCAATAGCAATAACCAACACAGAATAGTATAGTATATGTTTTATTTTGAACTCCTCAAGAAGAAGGATTGATAAACTATCTACTATAATACAGTGTGTGGTCACCTGAAATATGTATACCCATTATTTTAAAAAGTATATCAAAGCCTGATCTCTGCTTTATTTCATGAAAAGACACAGCCAGAAGAATCTGACAAAGTGTCACTCAGAAGAGGTTTTCTGAAATAACTTAAGAGAACATGAACTCTACCCCGCTTGTTACTCACAAAGATCTCCATCTATCCATTCATCCATCTATCCATCCAACCATCCGCCATCCATCCATCTATCCATGCATCCATCCATGCATCCATCATTTCATTCAAGTCACTAATATTTTGATATCTGTTATCTTCCAGGCAGTCTTTCCAATGCTAGGAATACAACAATGAAAAGATAGAGCTCTCTACTCTCTTGGAACTTACACTCTATGTGGTAAACAAAATGAAATAATAAGCCTATAATATATTATGCAGAAATGCATACCAAGAATAAAATAATTAGAAAGGTAAAGGAATAAAGAGGGATAAAATTTGAAATTTAGATACAGGGGTAGAAAAAGGTATCTTGAGAGAGAAGCATTGCAATAATGCCCTGAAGGAATGAGGGAATGGGCCGCCAACTATCTGGTGACAAGTTTTCGAGACAGAAGGAATAACGAGGAAAAGGATGTGAAGCAGGAGCATGAAGGGTACCTAGCGGGAGAGTGTAGAGGCCACTGTAGGGTTCAAAGGGGAGGGAAGTACTCAGGGGCAGACCGTGTAGGGGCTTGTAGGTATGACCTTGGAGTATGTTTAATGGTGTGATGGAAAGACACTGGAGTGCTTTGAACAGGGGCATAATAGGATTTGAAAAAAAGTTTTAAATGGCTCTCTTTGGCTTCTCTGTGGAAAATACATTTTTAATGAAGCAAGTAAAGTTGTATTTTAAAAGAAAATCCAAAATCCTGCAAAGAAAATGGGAAACTTGAGGATAAATTAAAATGACTACATTAACTTGTTGGAAATGTTCACAGACCTAGAGTCATTTTGTTAGTTTAGACACATAAATATTTATTATATGTAAAACGATTTAATATGCTTTTGGATATTTCCTTCTGTTGCTCTTTCTCCCCATCCACATTAGCCCTTCACTGTGATCTTTTTACCTTTTAACAGGAAGACAGACAGAAAATGAGAAAGAACAAAAATCTGCCCTGAAGAGGCTATTTGCTTCTGCTTAAAAAGAGGCCCCAACAATATTATTGAGCAGCCATAGATTCTAAGAATGTCCAGAATTACAAAATCAGCTTAGTATAAACAGATAGCCTAGAGGTAGTCGACATCCCACAGACAGTAAGGTACTAAAACTAGTGAGAGAGCACTGTGAAATGGAACGTAACTCCCACAAAGACCTTGATTCCTATTTGTATCCGTGTAGACATAATACCTAGCACAATTAAGCACAAAGTTAATGCCGAACAATTATTGGGTGAAACTGAGAAAAAGAAAAGAAGAAGAGGCATCTCAGAATCTTTACTTGGGCTGCTATTTTACTGGAGAAAGGACACAGATTATCCCATTTATCTTTGTTCCAGAAAGACCAGCATACTACTTTAACAGGTCACTGACAGCCATATGTTCCTGGCAGCCCAAGGTTGTGCAGGACATTCTAGTAAAGCTGGGTTCATTCCAATTTGAAGAGCTAATCATCATGGAGGCATGTCCAAATTAGAGGATTTTCTGAGAAGATGATACCATTGAGTGTTACTTGTGGCTAAAACATTTGGCATTTATCTCCTTTATTGTCAGGGAACACTTGACACAAAAAGAAGATGAAAGTCTAAAGTATGATCTTGACCCTAAAGGAAGTAGTGTCTAAGCAGAGCCTCAGGGTTCTTTTAACTATCAAAGCAAACAAAGTTAATTGGGAAGTTAAATATTTTTAAAACAATTTCAGGTTCACTTTAACTCTAGGGTAACATGAATTAGGCTTTAGGCCTCTCCCTCTCCCTCTCTCTCTCTCTGAATATCTGGGATTGTTTACTGCTAAAATATGAATAGTTTTTCTGTAATCTGTTACAACCAAATGTTTTTGTGAAATGTGATTGTCTGTCTCTAAAAGCTTCACAGACAGAATGCAGAAGGCAGGGATAATGCTGAGCCTCAAACCTCAGGGATTGCTTTGGTTAATTGCAAAGTTTGTTTTTTTCTCTTTTTATAATGCTGTGTCATCTAGGGGTTCCCAGCCCACTTGCATGGGCTCTGTTGCTTAGCTCCTCGTGTCTACTGAACAGCTGTGAAATGTGGCAGCCTGGTGTGCTGAGACCACAAGTCACATTTACAGCACGTGTTACCGCCTGGCCATCATCATTTCACATTTTTAAAGGACATCAGCTGAAAATGAGTGGTCAGCTTTCAAAAGGCTTTACCAAACCCATTTAACTAGATAGTTGGATAGGCAGATAAGTGTGTACAACTTAATGTCTATATACCCTATATTTTATATAAAAAATAAAAACAGCTAATTGAAACCAGAATTACTCATTGATCCCCCAATCCTAAAGTGATTATATAATAGGCACTCTATTTTTATATATCATTATACATTTCAAAGGGAAAACATCATTGCTATTTTTGAGAAACCAGCCCTAAGGTTTAGAATGTGTCTTGTCTACCTATGCCTTTGACTTTTTTTTCTTGAGCAGATTTTGGAAAGTGGCTCTTAAGAAATTCAATTACTATTTCTTAGTGTGCCAGGGTTTCCAGAGAATATAATTATAGTAAATCTATGGAGATTATCCCACTGGCCAATGGAAGCTGTGTGCAGGGGAGGAAAATGCCACCCAATCTGCCCTCAAAAACGACTTACCTACCAAAGGCGATCTTTATGGTAAGCCCACCAGCAATTACATGTTCCCCATTCTGTCCCAAGAATTGCATTGGCTGTCCAGTTCTGCACTTCTGCCCTGTGAAAGCATAACCAAAGAGATAGAGAGAGAAGTGGGTAAAAATGGCAGCATGAAACTTTGTGTACCAGCAGGCGCCTAGTCTCAGCCTCTGTGCTCTAATATATTTGAGTTTCCTAAGCAACTAAGCTCCCTTGGAAACTGGTTAAACTGCTTCTATAGAAACTATTAACTGAACAATTCCTCCTTCAAACCAGCTTTATGGAGAGAGTACAAGAAAATAATGGGAGAATATTTTCCGCTTCCTCGGTTCTCAAGATTTTCTTGTTGAGTCTTTCAGAACTACACTGGGTAAATGTGCACCCATATTTCCCTAGGTTTTCATTATTTTTCTGCTTATTTCCTTGCATATAATACAGAGAAAGGATGTTGTTTCTTCATTGAATAGTTTTGGAAGACTAGGGAGTTTTCCCAATTTGGTTATGGAACTAATTTGACCTTTTCCTCTTCTAAACAATGGCATATAAATTAAAATGCTGTAAAGTTTGCATTTACCTGTTTCATAATGAAATACATCTTACTGCTATTGAATTGAGTCACCTTTATGCATTATCATGAGAAACATGAAGTACTTGTTTAATATAATGAAAATACACATTTTTATTTAAGTACAAATATTCTTGTGATTTCCATTTTTTTATTCACATCTTTATGATAGTTTAATTCGATCTATTTAGTCAATCTTAAGATGCCCTGTACATTGCCCTTCTTCACTAAACTTTAAGACAAGGAAAGATAAGTTATCTAGGGCCAAGATATTTGAGAACTGACAAAAAGAAGAGTTATACAAAATAAATCTTTATATATAATATTCTTTCATTCACATTATGGTGCTTAAAAAGTAAAAAAGTAAAAATAGTGCACTTGTTTTGAGATCTATTTTATCCATTACAATACCAGGCCCATAGGGGCATATATATAATTCTTATTCCTAATTCCTTACTCAGAAAAGACAATCATAAATGTGTATTCAGGAGATTTTTTTTTTTTATAAGACTGTTCTCAGAACAGTCTTTGGCCTGATTATGTGCATAGGTGCAGTAAGAGCGTCAAGATAGGTTTCTTTTCTTTTTTTTTTTTTTTTTACTGATTTATTTATTTATTTATTTATTTTTTTACAAATAGTTTATTGTCAAATTAGTTTCCACATAACACCCAGTGCTCATCCCCACAAGTGCCCTCCTCCATGCCCATCCCTCCTCCCCCCGATATCCATCAGTCCTCAGTTTTTGTCAGCATTCAAGAGTCTCTCATGGTTTGCCTCTCTCCCTTTCCCCCACCATTTCCCCCCTTCTTCTCCCGGTTGGTCCTCTGTTAAGTTCCTCCTAGTCCTCCTATACGTGCACACATATGATATTTGTCCTTCTCTGCCTGACTTATTTCGCTCAGCATAACATCCTCAAGGTCCATCCATGTTGCTACACATGGCCAGATTTCATTCTTTCTCATTGCCATGTAGTATTCCATGGTATAGATAAACCACATCTTCTTGATCTATTCGTCCGTTGATGGACACTTAGGCTCTTTCCATGTTTTAGCTATTGTGGAGAGTGCTGCTATGAACATTGGGGTACATGTGCTCCTATGCCTCAGCACTTCTGTATCCCTTGGGTAAATTCCTAGCAGTACTATTGCTGGGTCATAGGGGAGTTCGATTGTTAGTTTCCTGAGGAACCTCCACACTGTTTTCCAGAGGGGCTGTACCAGTTTACATTCCCACCAACAGTGTAGGAGGGTGCCCGTTTCTCCACATCCTCGCCAGCATCTAGATTTCTCTGATTTGCTCATTTTAGCCACTCTGACTGGCGTGAGGTGGTATCTCAGTGTGGTTTTGATTTGTATTTCCCTGATGAGGAGCGATGCTGAGCATCGTTTCATGTGTCTGTTGGCCATCTGGATGTCCTCTTTGGAGAAGTGTCTGTTCATATCTTCTGCCCATTTCTTCACTGGGTTGTTTGTTTTTCGGGCGTGTAGTTTGGTGAGTTCCTTATAGATTCTGGATATTAACCCTTTATCTGATATGTCATTTGCAACTATCTTTTCCCATTCCGTTGGTTGCCTATTAGTTTTGTGGGTTGTTTCCTTGGCTGTGCAGAAGCTTTTAATCTTGATGAGGTCCCAACAATTTATTTTTGCTCTTGATTCCCTTGCTTTTGGGGATGTGTCAAGTAAGAAGTTGCTGCGGTGGAGGTCAAGGAGGTTGTTTCCTGCTTTCTCCTCTAGTTTGTTGATAGTTTCCTGTCTCACGTTCAGGTCCTTTATCCATTTTGAGTTTATTTTTGTGCTTTTTGTGTTTAAATGTTCAAGATAGATTGAATTGTAGACACCAAAACTATCTAGAAAACCTGAATCAGCTCATTTATTCCTAATAAGATACTTATTCTTTTTCTCTGCACCATATTAATTTTACAAATATTAGTAGATGAAAAAAGTAAAAATTACCTACATTCTCATTTCTTTAAATTAAACATTATTCAAGGACTATAATTGTATCCATCTCTTTATGCAGGTATATGTGCTATGCATACAGACACACACACATACTTTTATTTAAATAACACAGTTATTATTTTTATTGTATACACATTTCCTTTTTTCTTACCTCACTCCTACTCTGTGCCTTTCATTTTTGGTGTTTGTAAAATTAATGTATAAGAGAGTTCTGCATTATACATTTTAGCATTAGAAATTATCAGTCAATTAGTATTTATGTGTTGGTTTATGATATCTCTTGTCATTTTTAGATTATTTTTACATAATCAAATATGTCTGTCTTTTATTCTGTAACTTTTAGCTTTTTTAGTATTTCTTAAGTACTCAATTCTATACTATGTGTATATGTTTTATATTATCTTTCCAAATTTTTTGTGTTGTTTTCTACATTTATCTCACTTGTGGGGATAGAATTTCTCATTATCCAGTGGAAAGCCAGAGTCCAAATTTATTTCCTTCCACAGTGAGCTAAAAGGAAAGAGGTCCTCTATTCCATCATATACATAGACAACATATGGTTAATTAGCCATACAGGATCCTTTTAATCTTGGAAATTAGCAGTTATTCATCATTGAGACTCCAGAGAACATCAACACCTAAATTACATAATAATGTTATGAATAATAACTTCTATGTAAATCCTTCTAAAGGACACTTCACATTTTCTTGCTTTGTTAATAATGTTGACTTGATACAACTTAATATTTTATTAATGGCCAGGATTATCATTATAAAGCTCAGTAATTTCATTGCTGCTTTGATGACCTTAGCCATTTTCTGCCTTCACTTTACTACTTGCGATAGAATTGAACTCTGTTTACCATTCCTGCCTTAAACACTTTCTTAACTTAATGTAGTGAAATGTATGCCAGACTTCCTCCAGTTAACACTGGAGAATTTCATCAGTGCCTTCACCACAAGAAATCTAAATGCTAAAATTTTTCAAATGTTCATTGTATTTTCTCTTTCTCTGCATTCTCTTGATAGGTGAGTTATGGGTTAAATTGTGTTCCTCAAAAATGTATGTTGGAGTCCTGACCCTCAATACCTCAGAATGCAACCAGATTTGGAAATAGTGACATTACAGATGTAATTAGTTAAGCTGAGGTCAGACTGGAGTAGTCTGGGAACTTCATCCAATATACCTGGTATCCTTACAAGAGAGAGATGGACATAAAAAGCAAAATGTCATGTGAAGGCACAGAGACACCATGGGGAAATGGCCATGTGGACCTAGATGGTAGTCATGCTGCCGCAAATAGGGAACCCCTGATGCCACCATATACTGGAAAAGAAAAGCAGAAATCCTTCCTTAGAGACTTCAGAGGGAGCATAGCCCTCTAGACACTTTGATTCATTTCTTCAAACCTTCAGAACTGTGAAAGAATAAATTTCTGTTGTTTAAGTCACTCTGTGCTACTTTATTACAGCAGTCCTAGAAAGCTAATTGAGTGACCTATTGCCCTACGATTATATTCTATTCAAATTTCTGTCATCGCAGGTCTATCTCTTAATGTGTAAACAAAACAAATGAATGAAAATTACTTTCAAATTTAACATGCCCAATAGTAAACTCCTAATTTTCCCCTCTCAACTGCTCTCCTCCCCTTCCTACAAACCAATTCCAGGCATCCACGTTGCAATGAATGGTTCTACTATTTACTGAGCCATCCAAGCTGCGAATTGAGGAATCACACTGGATTCCACTCTTCTACTCCCAGAGAACCTTTCTATCATCACCAATTCTGCCAAATTGTCTCCAAAATCAACTTTATATTCTTTCCAGTGCCCTACCTGTCATAATCACACCAGTCCTCACCACCAACACTAATCCAGCTAATTTTAATAAACCACTAATTTGCCTCCCCTTTTCAGTCTGGCTATATTTCCATATAGATAACAGAGATATTTTTGTAAGTGTCAAATAAATCTTATAATAACTTTTTTTTTAATTTTTTAATGTTTTTTTTTTATTTATTTCTAGGAGAGAGACAGCATGAGTAGGGGAGGGTCAGAGAGAGAGGGAGTCACAGACTGAAACAGGCTCCAGGCTCTGAGCTGGCAGTCAGCACAGAGCTCGAACCCACGAACCGCGAGATAGTGACCTAAGCGAAAGTCGGACGCTTAACCGACTAAGCCACCCAGGCGCCCCTGATCTTATAATAACTTTGCTTAGTATTTTCTGTGTTTCTCCGTGGCACTCATACAGTTATTTAAGCTCATTAACGTAGATTGCATGACTTCTCTGATGCGGCCTGAGTTTATTTCTCCAACTTCAAGCCAAGTTACTCTTCTACTTAATACCATCCATCCTCATTGCCCATTTCTCACTTAGTGGAGTCAGACTCTGTTTATGCTAGTCTCTTGAGTGAATCATTCTCTCTCAGAAGTACACTCATTCTTTTCCATGGGTGCCTCCTCCTTACAGCTCAAGTATCAGTTTAAAGTGCTACTTTCTCAGAGAAGCATTCTTTACTATTCTATCTAATGCTGTAGCTGCACTCTATCACTATTAATCTATATCAAAATCTTTGGCCATTGACTTCACTGCACTTGCCACAATGTACAATATAAAACATACCAAAAGTCTATTTGTATACAATTTTGATAGTTTCCTGTCTTCCCCTTAGACTCTAAGCAATGTGAAAAGAAGAGTCACAGTAATTGCATTGTCCACTGTATCCCATGTCTGAGCATTTGGCCCAGCAAAAAAATAGTAATCATTTAGGGAAGAAATGAAGGAAGGAAGGATGGAAGGAAGGAAGGGAGGGATGGAGGGAGGGAGGAAGGAAGAAAGGGATCACTCCCCACATCCTTAAACCATATATTTATAAAATGTGCATTATCGATAGATAATTGTTGTAAGGAAAAGAAAATACTAAAGTATTAATTTCAAATATGTGTAAAGCATAAAAATTCATCTTTTTTTAAGTGTTTATTTTGAGAGGGAGAGAGAGTGTGTGAGTAGGGGAGGAGCAGAGAGAGAGGAAGAGAGACAATCCCAAGTAGGCTCTGCACTGTCAGCACAGAGCCTGACATGGGGCTCAAACTCATGAACTGTGAGATCATGACCCGAGCTGAAATCAAGAGTTGGACATGCAACCACTTGAGCCACCCTGGCGCCCCCCAAAATTCATCTTTTGAAGAACCAATTTCTCTGATCAAACTGCAGATTTTGAAAAAGAAAGTATTCAGTTCTTACTGAGTGTGGATAAGCAGGATGGGAGAAGTTATCTGAGTTACACTAGTCTCTGAGTTATGCTAGTAACATAATTGCCTAGTTAATTTTTTTAATAAATTTAAAGAATTATGGAAAGATTACATATTTTCTATATACATGGACTAGGTAAAAGTAATAGGATTTATTCCTCCAATTTATTTCTATTCTTCTAATATTCTTGTTCTATTCCTGAGATGTGAAAACAAGATTCAAGGAAAGGACAGCAGATGAAAACAGTATTTTAGAAATCTGATTAACTAGGCAACTTTCACTCAGGAAAGTTCAGAACTCATGTGGTATGACTTCAAAACATTTCCATGAATTAAGGTAGTAGAAGGAAGCAATAAAATGGGATTTAATGCTTTAGTCATTAGTGTTTTACTAGGAGATCTTAAACGAAAGCACTGAGCTTTACAGATCCCAGAGGTCATATTTATTAGTCAATATAAACATTTCCCCAATAAAATGAAGGAAAACTGAAGAAAATTAAATAGCATTTATAGATGAATTGAGTGATCTTCTTATTTATGGAGTCTGATCATGTAAGCATTAAGAACCATGGACAGTACTTTTTCTGGAAAAGACAGCTTGAGTTGATCTTGTAAGTCCTGAAAGTTCTATTAAATATAGATTCAGAATAAGGTTTAAATTATATAGCTACCAGCAAAATGGCATCTGAAAAGTGAACAAGACTAAGTCTAAACTACTTATCTCTGATTTGTTAGTGCTTTATTCATTGAGGATAAAATTTTTCTTCTGATAGTTTACAGTTTCTACCATTTTTCCACAGTTAGAAAAAAATAACTAAAACTACATATCTCACAGATCCATAATGAATGCAGACTTAATGTTGAACAATATCAATGAATGGGAAAATGCAATCATTCTTTTTACAGAAACTGCTAATTTAGGTTATCTCCTAACAAACCGTGGGCAATTTCAAAAAATTAAAATACTCAATCCAAAGAATTTAAAACCATCTTGGCAAATGTATGGTAATGCTAGACTTTTCCTCATAGCCTTGAAGTTAGAGCTAATTTTCTTCAAATTCTTTATGTTTCTTAGCAAATTGGCAGTGCTATTGGCTTACAAAAATTGCTAAATTTCTGAAAAGACCATGTGTCTATTTTTTTAATGTTCATCGTATCTATCTATTGCAGGAAAAGTAGTTAAAATTTGGCTCCTATGCTTATATAGATGAAGGAAGCTTAGAGGCAATTTAGTTCATTCTTCTCTTTTAAGCAATGACTATTTCCACTGAGCAATTTCAGATTGATAAAAATCAATCCTGTTTTTCACAGAAGTCTGTAACAAGTGATGGTAAGGCCTCTTTATCTAATAACAGTGTGCAAATTTCTCATTGTATGGAAATTATTATTCAGTTTATCTCTAACATCACAAAGCCAGAAAGAAATTCCAGGGATAATTTAATCACCCTTGTGTTTTCATGTGAGAAAGTAGCTGAATCATTAAGATCACTTATTGTCTACTCTACTTTTAAAGATCTTTGCTTGATAGCTTGCTGAAGAAACATCGCTTTTATCTGATTTCATAGGAAATAAGTAGGAATTTTAGGACAGATTTTGAAGACAAAATATTGAGTCCTACTCATTTTTAAAATTTTGGTCTTTGACAAGTTATTTCAGTTACCTGATACATGGTTTTCTCACTGGTGAAATCACAATAACAGTATGCCCTTATGTGTTTATTGTAAGAATTAATTTTATAATTCATGCTGATTTTTTAAAGAGCATCATGTATATTTATAGTATTGCCATACCCTTCCTAACATAGATTGTACTTTCTAAAGATATGATGTTGCCAGTTTTTTGTATAGGCAAGCTGGGCATTTATCTATGAGATATGACTTGGGGGAAAAACGTTGTGGCACTTAAAAGTTTGTATAATTAAATCATAGTTGTCACACTATATTCCAATAAGGGATATTAATAGTTTGAACCAGATTAAATTCTGAAAAAACATGATCTTGTCTAATTTGTGAAACAGATTACACTTTTCAACATATATTGTATAAAACATTGAATCATATGATCATTCACCAAAAAGAGGATTCTAGGGGTGCCTGGGTGGCTCAGTCTGTTATACATCTGACTCTAGATACCTGCTCAGGTCGTAATCTTATGGTCATGAGATCGAGCCCTGCACTGGGCTCCATGCTGAGCATGTAACCTGCTTGGGATCCCCATCACCCAGCCCTTCCTCTATGCACGTGTGTGCACGCACATGGGCTCTTTCTCTCTCTCTCAAAGAATAAGTAAGTAAGTTTTTTTTAAACACACACACAAAAAAGAATTCCATAGTTACCTACCTTTAAAAAGCAGTATTTCTCACTAGCGATTTGGGTAGTGTGCAATTACTTTAAAGATTAGGAGATGATATATATGAAAGTTTCATGATTAACTTTACTCAAATGCCATTTACCACTGTAATTTGGCGATAGAATCTGTTTCCCCCTTGGAGATAATAACTAGTATTCTTTGGAATTAACGTTTTGTGGAATATCTTTCATAAATGCTAGTCTATGTGCTAATTTTAGGCCAGAAACCTGTCTACATATTTTTCTGACAATGTCTGTCCAAACTCTACTGAAAAATTTCAAGGGTGAGGAACTTATTACCTCTAGAAGCACGTGATTCTGTCTTCTCACAACTATAAATATTAAGAAGTCTATGCTTGTATCTATTTATAACTTATTTTTGTAATTTCTACTTATTTGTGCTGATTTTAATCCTTTGACATCCTGATAATCATTCTAATATTTGAAGATGTCATGCTTCACTCTCCAGCTTTTTGTTTTTTTCTCTTCAAACTAAAGCTTTCTAATTCAGTCATAATTGGAATTCAAATAATCTCCTCATTACATTAATCCATGAAATGCAATCTAGTTAGTTCACCAAACATGAGGGTTAGCAGCTAGAAACTGTTTTTTCCTTCTCTGATACTCTTCCCGTCCTCAAAGATAATTCTCCAGCCCCATATACTTTGTTTATGTCCTATTCTGTGAGTTTAGACCATTAATCAATCTGAGTTATTATATTACTAATGACAAATATAAAGTATGGTGTGTCCTAAAGGTAATTTGCCTTTTAAGGGGAATCTTGATAAGCAAAACCCATTAAGGTACAAGGTAATTAAGCTCTAATGGTGAAGTTATATGAAGAGGTTAAATTTTAGAAAGTTTAAACTTACATCAAATCACAGCATTGAAAAACTTCTGATTCTAACTACCCACAAAGGGTCATTCTCTTCTCAAGATTCATTGAGACAGACTTTAAATTTTTCTACTTTTCCGCAGAGTTTGCTTTAGATTCAAAAACCCATGGCCATTTCAGTCAGAGAACATTAAAAGACTATGCGACCTTTGTGATTATCTACTCTACCTTACCTTTTTAAAGCTGACAAAAGTAATGCCCAGAGAAATTTAGAAATTTGCACAGGGTTCACTGTGAAGATGTCTCTTACTTAAATCTAGTCTTCCTGAGTCTTACGCCCATTGTTTTTTATTATAACTCCACGAAACCACTGTCAGATGATGTTTGCGGGAATAAAGTATTGTTTTAAACAGTAGACTTATTCTGAAGTTAGCATGTAGTCCATGCACAGCATACTTATGCATGGAGAGACCAGTTTTATTTCTTTAATATTTTAAAACACACATTACTGGAAATTTATATGACCTGTGGAATACAAAATCTGCTAATGATGATATTAAAACCATCCAAGTTGCCTTTGAAATGTGTCTTTATCCTCTTTTTGAGAGTTAATTTCTGTGCAATCACAAATTTAATCGGAACTTAAAATTAGTAGGCAGGTGTATGCCTTAGTGAGCCATCCTAATTCAGTAACATTTAATGGCTATTTGATTGGCATCATCAATACAATATGTCTTTTCAAGCAGAAACCTATCATGCACAGTCATCTCAAAAATTAACACAATTACGTTTTAAGTCAAAGGGTTAATCATTGTCCCTTCTTTCAGAATACAATTGAGAATAGTTGTTCAGGCCACTGTGAGATACTGTTTCTTGGTGCCTGTGTTCCTGTGATTAAAACAATGGCCTTCAGTTTGCCGTGCCATCAGCTTGGTACATGTCACTAATACTGAATTCATTTTTTAGAGCAAAACCATATACCCATCTTCCATTGCAATTACTGCAGAGGAGGAGAGATTGAGAAGTAAAAATGAAACATTTCAAGGATGAATGGGCACTGAAAATTGGTAAAGTGGCAGGAAAGTCCAAGTTTGAAGGATGAAGAAGTGAATGTACATAGAAAAAGCAGTTTGGAAAACATGAAAAAAATGATATTTTGCAGAAACATCTGTTTGCTGTTGCTGAAAAATTTTAGCATTTAAATGTTCTCATTTGGGATCTGAAGTTAGCACTTCCCTGAAGTAGTTCACACCTTTGCTATTGCTCCTGTTCAGCTACAGATCATTTTATGCAAGGCTGATTTTAACAAGAAAATGGTGCATTAATTTACAGTGTGTTGAGTATTTTAGAAGTGGCAAAATCTAGGCCTTTGTGAAATTTTAGAATCTGAATAAAATAGAAATACTTATGTAAAGCTCTTTAAAAATACCAGAGTGGCTTCATGCACAAGAAATTACACTCTGATTAAGATCATTAGAAAATTCAGTTACGTATAAAAAAAGGTCAACCTCCAAACTAGTGGATTTTCTATGACTCTGCAGAGTCTCTATTTAATAACAAAGCAGATATAATCTTAGACATTATTTGGCAAGACTTTTTTTGGTAATATCTTTCTCTCTTACCCACTTGCTCTCACTTTCCCTTCCCTTTCCTTACCTTCTCTCTGTCTCCTCTCTCTGCTCTCTTCAGTTGTCTTTTCATGCTGCTATTTCTCATTTTTCTATCTCCTTATTCTCTTTATTATTGTTCTTCTTTTTCTTTCTGTCTTTAAGCCTTTTCTAAAAATTTCAAATATTTTAATTGTGTCTCTATTAAAAAACAAACTTGATAATGGCAGCCTATTCAGTCTGCTATCTCCCTCCTTAGAGTAGTTCATATTTGAAGTCATGTATTTCTGAAATATCTCAATTTTTAGAAATTACAATTAAAATAAGCAATGGAACTACATAGGCATTATAAATGTATCTTGATATATGCATGTCTTGCAAATACCAAAACTAAAAGGCAAAATGGATTTAAATTTAGAGATTCAGTTTTCATTGTGTAACTGCATAAAGTACTCCAAATTAAAACCATAGATATGAAGTTGGAAACTTTTATTTAAAAAAAATTTAGTGTTTATTTATTTTTGAGAGAGAGAAGGACAGAGTGTGAGCAGAGGAAGGGCAGAGAGACAGGAAGACACAGAACCTGAAACAGGCTCCAGACTCTGAGCTGTCAGCACAGAGCCAGATTGGGGCTCCAACCCACAAACTGTGAGATCATGACCTGAGCTGAAGTTGGATGCTTAACCGACTGAGCCACAAGGTGCCCCTATATCTTTTTATTTTATATTAGTAGTAATGAAGCTGTAATATGATATGATAAGGACTCCATTTTGCAAAAAGTACTATGATTATTGAGTAACCAATGGTTTTATTAATTACCATTGAGTAACCAATAGTTTTATTTTTTCAGCTATTTCCCCTTAGCTTAAAGGACAGCCATCTTATACTCTGCTTTGTAATACTGGGATGCTGAAAAACAAGTTTCAGTTTTTCCAGCAGACTCCTTGTTGCTCTGCTAACCCAAAGGGCACTTGAAGGAGACAGAAGGGACACCCTACTTCCTGCAAAACCCAAGCAGTAGTTCTTTACCCTGACAGTGGCAGTTTGTCCCTCCAGCAGCAGTAGATTCCAAGTTGGGATTTTCTGTTATTCTCAGAATAAACCCTTTCATCCCCCTTCAGAACAACCCACAACCCATTGAGCCCCTTTCTCAGAAATCTAGCACCCAGCTCCATAAGACTTTTTCTCCAAGTTTGCAAGGCTTAGTAATTCCAACCCCTTTTCACCCTGGTGGTGGTAGATACCTCCTATATTTACTACCATAGTGTTTCCTCCTTGTCTTTCATTTCTCTAATCCTTGGATAAGTATTCCTCATGTGAAATTCTCTTTGTTAAAATAATGATGTTGTCTCTGATCTCCTGATCAGATGATGTCTGATATACTATTTCTTATTTCAGACCACTAACTCCTAGCTATATGTAGTTAAGTGAAAATAACTAGAGAGATAAAATCTGGAAGTTCATTTCTCTCCTCAACTCCCCTGCATGTACAATTTTCCTTAGAAAACACCGGATCATAGGACTGATTTATAATATTTTCCTCAGGTGGAAAAAAAAATACCCCTGCATCTTACAGTTACCCTACTAGGTTTTATTTCAACATACATCATTGTTATAAAAAAAAAAAAAGAATCATTTTCATTATAATCTACTTCAAGTAATCGTATTGGAGAAAAGATAGATTAGAGTTTATAAAGTTATTACAGTGACCTATATTTAATAAGAAAAAACTATATAGACCCACTGAGCAAGAACCTTACACAAAGCAGTATTTAAAGCATTCATTCATTCAAAAACAAACATTGATTATATGACAAATATGTTCCTTTGAGAGATTAAAAACATGGTTCTTATTTTCAAAATTTTATATCCCATGTAGAAAACAGCTTGACACCAGATCATATGAGGTTGAGAATATATCAAACACACACCATACTTTTTGAAGTACTAAGCCAAGAGGAATATAAGAAATACAGGGGGAACAAATAAAGGAATTTGAAGAGTCATATACAGTATTAGTGGAGGCATCAAGGATGACACAGATCACTCAATAAACACATGCTTTGATATTTTAATGGTAATAGTTATATCTGAGAATACAGTAAAAACATCAGAAATAGCCCTTCTTCATACATCCCACTACTTAAAGGAAATTGTGCGGAGATTTATTCTTATATGATTATTTAATACCTCATAAAAAACAAAACCTAGTGACTTAAAACAATAGTTATCAATTATTTAATTGTCCAGAATCTACAATTAAAGACACTTTGTACTTGTGTTAATCAATTTGAGATACAACGTCTCCAGTTTAATTAGAGGACCACTTCTAGGGTGGTTGGTTCATGCGGCAGGTAAATTGGTGCAGGCAGCTCATCTAGAATCTTAGTTATGGTTAGCAGCAGGACCTGGGTCCCCTTCACTGGGCCCTTTCACATGGGGAAGCTTGAGCTCCCTCACAAGATGGAGGCTAAATTCCAAAAACGAGTATTCTAAGAAATAGAAATCACCAATCCTATAAGACATCATCCCAGAAAAAGGCACAGTCTACTTTCACTGTATTTTTTTATGAACAATTAATCATAGCCCTCATAGATTCAAAGATGGGGGTTGGCACAGACCCCACTTTTCAGTGGGAGGATTGTCAGAAATGTGAAGCCACTTTAGTGTACCATATATTCATTCTATAATATTTATTTTTATCTCTTACTTAAGCTAGCATATATTCAGGTAATCAATTTAAAAATGCCAACACCAAAGCATGAAGAACAGCTCCTAACTCGGGGTGCTGAGTGTTTGACTCTTGATTTCAGCTCAGGTCGTGATCCCAAATGGTGGTTCAGCATGGAGCCTATTTATGATTTATTTTCTCCCTCTGCCCCTTCAACCTGTTCTGTACTCACTAGATCTCTTAAAAAAAAAAAAAAAAAAGAACAGCTCACAATTAAAAATTATGTCCAGACGGGGCTCCTGGGAGACTCAGTCAGTTAATCATTCGACTTCACTCAGGTCATGACCTCATGGTTCCTGAATTTGAACCCCGTATCACCTTTGGATCCTCTGTCCCCCTCTTTCTGCCCCTACCCTGCTCATTAACTCTCTCTCTTTCAAATAAATAAACATTAAAAAAATTATGTCCAGAGATTGCATCATTTATTTTAAAAGATTTGTTACATATATCCATGGACAATACCACTAAGAAATGGGCATGGACATTGGCTACTACATCATGGAACTGTAACTTATACTGCATCCATCCACAGATGGGTAAGAAGACTTGATAATAAATAAGGAGTTGGTATTTTTCTCTTTTAATCTTCTTGCCTCAATATTTTGAAAAGTCATAACATATGTTTGATATATGACTTATCATCATTGCTGTTTTCTTATCCATGTCTATGTACCTTTCTATAATATAATTCCAGAATGGCAAGACTTGGCTTGCAATATATTTATTAACTACTGATATCAGTAAGCTGCTGAGATAAAGTTGATAACAAATTATAGTAGGCTGACAAAGTGATAATTATATATATAAATTATATATATATATATACACTCCAACTGGATTGTGGAGGATATACATATATATTTTTTTAACTTTCTTCTGATTGATAGTCTTTGTTATTTGCCATAATCCTAATGCTACTTACACCACTGATTTAAGGAACCTTTATGACATATGGGATTTACTTCAAATTAGTATGGGGAGACAAAAATGGGTGGGGATACAAGCCAAACAATATTGGACAAGAATTGATAATTGAGGGTTAGTTACACTATTCATTATACTTTTGTATATACTTGAAATTTTCCATAATAAAAGTCAAATACAGAAGTTTTATTCATGATAAAAGGTTAAGATAGATAAAGAGGATTACGAGTGCACTTAACATGATGAGCACCGGGCAATGTATACAAATGTTGAATCTCTATATTGTACACCTGAAACTAATATAAAACTGTATATTAGTTATACTTCAAAAAATAAATTTAAAGGTTATGAAAAGGCACAGGAATAATACTGCTGGGTTTAACTTTCTGGTAGAAAATTGTTAAAATAGTACTAATCCTGAAAGAATTTGAGAACATCAATTTTCAATCTTTGTTAGTATAACGATGATCTCTTATAATTAAGAAGAAGCTGATATGTATTGCTTAATCAAAATGAAGAATCTTTAGACATACCAAAATATTTCATATCCAACAGTCATTTGAAATCTATGGATCCTAACAATTTTCTCTTATTCCTTGCAAAAAAACTTATGCTTAAACATGAAATTTCCCTTCAGCAGCAAAAAATAATCTTCAGTATGTAAATTGATGCAAGACTGTCACACTAAGCCTGCAGCCAAATAGACTAAAACAATATGACCAAAGGTGATGTAATGTTTCACATATTAAAGTAGCATTACTTTAGGAATAAAAGAGGAACTATTTAAATATTAACACAATTAATCCAATATATCAAAACAAACACCTCCCCTTCATACATATTTAAGGACTGGTAAGGAGATAAACTATTTCAACATTGGGTTCTATTCTTCCTTAAATAGGCAAGGATCACCCTTCAGAGAACACAGCTGTTGAGGTCTTCCCTCACTGCAGTTTTATCAGTTGGTATGCCCTGTAACATCTAGATAGACAATAATCGTGATTTGTGTTTTTCTTCTAGAGAGTATGATAATACATTTTGTGGCCACACTCAAGAAAATTCTACTGTGTTTATGTAGCTACTTGTGTTTATGTACCATTCACACAAATTTACTTACACCTTAGCTCACTTGATAGATAAAAATGTGTTGAATGTTCATAGTATTTACAATATTCTGCTGTCTGCTTTGGAATAAGAAATTTTCCTTAACTTTATGAAAACAATTTAGGGTAACAGAAAAGGAAAACATTAGACTTTGTGAAAGCTAAGTTATAGTCTCGATTTTGCTATGTCTATCCACTTCCTGGAGCTTCAGATTCATCACAAAAATATGAGAATTGTGAGATTATATGGCTACTATCTGTAATAGTTTCTGTGGGTCCTGTAATGGAATAATGATGATTGTTCCAGCAGATAAACCCCAGTGGAATTTTCTTTCTCACTTATTGAAATCAATGTAGATTTTCAGTAAGCAATGTTCTATGAGGTGATTCAAGAAGTCAGGTTCTTTCCAAATCTTCTCTCCATTATCCATGTTTCTTCAAGTTGCTATTTAATGAGTAAGTAAGAATGAGGCAGGTAGGCCTATTTGTTAACAATTTCAGCCCCAAAATGACACTTATAACAATTGCAATAGCCCAAATAGAGGTAGAAGTTCCATTAGAAATGCCTAGAGGAGAAGGATGTTACCAGGATGGCAAAATAGGAGACCTCAGCCTACATTCTTCCACAAAGGTCAATACTTAGATATCTATAAAGAAACAAAATCAGCTCTGGGAGAGCTCCAGAGTCCACTTAGGAAGCTTCAGCAATACACTAGAACAAAAAACAAAAACAAAAAAAACCCAAACAACAACAACAACAACAACAAAAACCCCTGAGAATAACAGCACAAAATTTTCTTTGTACCATCCCATCCCCGAGGCCAAGCCTATGCACTGCAAAAGAGGGAAGTCCCCAGTGAAAGAGCTCTTGTCATTGGGAAAGGACGGGCTGGGTAAATGAGCAGCTTCCCCAGCTGTTAGGGGCGCCTCACAAGGTATTGACTTTGGTTCCATCCCACCCACAGAGTGGCAAAGCTGAGACATATAGATAGGATCAGGAACAAGGAAGAAAAACAGGGGCTACCAGTGTCAGTTATGCAGTCAGAGTGACAGGGGTCTTAATGACATGCTCTGAAGATGACATCAGCAGTTTTTGCCACTGAAGAAATCAACGGGCTGCACAGCCACCAGAGACCCCCTAGAGATTTCACCCATATTTTGCTCTTTTTGTCATTGGCCTGTCCTACACCCACCTGCAGCTTGTCCCTTCAGCTGTGCACCTGCCTAGCCCTACTCTGATTTCTGTCACTTACCTTTACTGCTATGCTCCCATTATGAGACCCGGAAGGCATGGTAGCGCACACTGACAACCAGTGCTTCTACAATTGCACCCACAGTTTGCTCCAGCCCTTGCTGCCTGCTCTAGTTCTCACTACTATATATGTGTTTGCAGCAAGTCCCTCTTACTACACAAACACGCAGCTGGTCCCTGTGGCTGAGCTTATACATACCTACTGACTGCAGCCAGTACTACTGCTTGCCCTGATCCCCAGCTGCCTGACCTAGAGGCACCTCAACAGCCCTTGCATTTCTGTGGGTCCCCCACAGCATTTTCCTAGGGCCACAAAGTTGTTGATCCAATGGACCTAAATGGTCTAGGGCAACAAGCCACAATGTCTGTCTGACCTGGTCCTGTTACTTGTTCCTACATTTAGTGGCCTCCACTAAGAATAGTGAACATGAACTTCACCTCAACCCACAGGTGAAGAGCTCTCCCTACTGAAGTAAGTCCATAAGTATGAAATAGGTAACTGCTTCTTAAAATGCATGGATACCTCTGCAAAGCTGCAGAGATCACAAAGAATCAGGGAAACATGACTCCACGAAAAGAATATGAAATATCTCCAGTAACTGGCCCCAAAGAAATGGAGATCCAGGAATTGCCAGAAAAAGAATTAAAAATAATTGTTCTAATGGTGCTAAGAAAAATGCAAGATAACACAGATAAAACATTTTATGATATCAGCAAAATGATAAAAGAACAAAATGAGAAGTTCAAAAAGAGAAAGAAACATTTTTAATAAAAGGAATTTTGAGGTAGAAGAATAAACGGATTGAACTGAAGAATTCTATAGAAAGATTCAACAGCAGATTGGACAACACAGAATAATCACTGGTCTCAAAGCCAGTCAGAAATTATCCAGTCAGAGACACCATTACAAAAACAAAGCTGCTCATTACGGGAGTCTCAGACAGAGAAGAGAGGAGGAAAGAGGCAGAAAGTGTATTTATTTATTTTTTACTTTTTCATAATTTAAATTATTATTTTTATACAGATTATATTATTTTTCAAATTTATATTTGTTACTTACAAATATAATCTGACATATTTAACTATTTTTTCTTAAACAGTTTATTGTCAAGTTGGTTTCCATATAACACCCAGTGCTCATCCCAACAAGTGCCCTCCTCTCTGCCCATAACCCCCTTCCCCTCTCCCCCATCTCCATCAGCTCTCAGTTTATTCTCAGTGTTCAAGAGTCTCTCATGGTTTGCCTCCCTCCCTCTCCCCAACTGTTTTTCCCCTTCTCTTCCCCCATGGTCTTCCATTAAATTCCTCCTAATCCACCTATATATACAAACATATGGTATCTGTCCTTCTCTGCCTGAAGACTTATTTCACTCAGCATAACACCCTCAAGTTCCATCCATGTTGCTACACATGGCCAGATTTCATTCTTTCTCATTGTCATTTAGTATTCCATTGTATAGATAAACCATATCTTGATCCATTCGTCCATTGATGGACCTAGGCTCTTTCCATGTTTTGGCTATTGTTGAGAGTGCTGCTATGAACATTGGGGTACATGTGCTCCTATGCATCAGCACTCCTATATCCCTTGGTAAATTCCTAGCAGTGCTATTGCTGGGTCATAGGGGAGTTCTATTGTTAAGTGTTTTTGAGGAACTTCCACACTGTTTTCCAGAGGGGCTACACCAGTTTNACCAGTTTACATTCCCACCAACAGTGTAGGAGGGTGCCCGTTTCTCCACATCCTCGCCAGCATCTAGAGTTCTCTGATTTGCTCATTTTAGCCACTCTGACTGGCGTGAGGTGGTATCTCAGTGTGGTTTTGATTTGTATTTCCCTGATGAGGAGGGATGCTGAGCATCGTTTCATGTGTCTGTTGGCCATCTGGATGTCTTCTCTGGAGAAGTGTCCGTTTGTGGCTTCTGCCCATTTCTTCACTAGATTATTTGTTTTTCGGGTGTGGAGTTTGGTGAGTTCCTTATCAATTTTGGATACTAGCCCTTTATCTGATATGTTATTTGCAACTATCTTTTCCCATTCTGTCAGTTGCCTATTAGTTTTATGGATTGTTTCCTTTGCCGTGCAGAAGGTTTTTCTCTTGATGAGGTCCCAATAGTTCATTTTTGCTCTTGATTCCCTTGCCTTTGGGGATGTGTCCAGTAAGAAATTGCTGCGGTGGAGGTCAGGGAGGTTGTTTCCTGCTTTCTCCTCTAGGGTTTTGATGGTTTCCTGTCTCACATTCAGGTCCTTTATCCATTGGAGTTTATTTTGGTATATGGTGTGAGAAAGTGATCTAGTTTCATTCTTCTGCATGTTGCTGTCCAGTTCTCCCAGCACCATCTGTTAAAGAGGCTGGTTTTTTTCCATTGGATACTCTTTCGTGCTTTGTCAATGATTAGTTGGCCATACATTTGTGGGTCCAATTCTGAGTTCTCCATTCTATTCGATTGGTCTACATGTCTGTTTTTGTGCCAAAACCATACTGTCTTGATGATAACAGCTTTGTAGTAGATGCTAAAGTCTGGGATGGTGATGCCTCTCATTTTGGTTTTCTTCTTCAATATTACTTTGGCTCCTCAGGGTTTTTTGTGGTTCCATACAAATTTTAGGATAGTTTGTTCTAGCTTTGAGAAGAATGCTAGTGCCATTTTGATTGAGATTGCATTGAATGTGTAGATTGCTTTGGGTAGTAATGAGATATTAACAATATTTATTCTTCTGACCCATGAGCATGGAATGTTTTTCCATTTCTTTGTGTCTTCATCATTTTCCTTCATAAGTTTTCTATAGTTTTCATCATACATATCTCATATCTTTGGTTAGGTTTATTCCTATGTATTTAAAGGTTTTTTGTGCAATTGTGAACAGGATCAGTTTCTTGATTTCTCTTTCTGTTGCTTCATTATTGGTGTATAAAAATGCAACCAATTTCTGTACATTGATTTTGTACCCTGCAACTTTGCTGAATTCATCGATAATTTCTAGTAGGCTTCCTCTGAAGTCTGTTGTGTTTTTTATCGAGTATCATGTCATCTGTGAAAAGTGAAAGTTTCACTTCTTCTTTGCCAATTCTTTAAAAAAAATTTTGTTTAAATGTTTTATTTATTTCTGAGAGAGAGAAACACAGGGTGATCAGGGGAAAGTCAGAGAGAGAGGGAGATACAGAATATGAAGCAGGCTCCAAGCTCTGAGCTAGCTGTCAGCACAGAGCCCAACGTGGGACTCGAACCCACTAACCGTGAGATCATGACCTGAGCCAAAGTCAGATGTTTAACCAACTGAACCACCTGGGCACCCCTCTTCTTTGCCAATCCTGATGCCTTTTATTTCCTTTTGTTGTTTGATCGCTTATGCTAGGAATTCCAGCACTATGTTAAACAACAGTGGTGAGAGTGGACATCCCTGTCGTGTTCCTGATCTCAGGGGGAAAGCTCTCAGTTATTCCCCGTTGAGGATGTTGTTAGCTGAGGGCTTCTCACAAATGGCTTTTATGATGTTTAAGTAAGTTCCTTCTATCCTGGCTTTCTCGAGGGTCTTTATTAAGAAGCGATGCTGTATTTTGTCAAATGCTTTTTCTGCATCTATCGACAGGATCATATGTTTTTATCTTTTCTTTTTTTAATGTGATATATCACGTTGATTGATTTGCGAATGTTGAACCAGCCCTGTAACACAAAAATGAATCCCACTTGATCATAGTGGATAATTATTTTTATGTGCTGTTGGATTCGGTTTGCAAGTATCTTGTTGAGGATTTTTGCATCCGTATTCATCAAGGATATTGGCCTGTGGTTCTCTTTTTTTGCTGGTTCTCTGCCTGGCTTGGGAATCAAAGTGATGCTGGCTTCACAGAATGAGTCCAGAAGTTTTCCTTCGATTGTTATTTTTTTGGAATAGCTTGAGAAGAATGGGTATTAACTCTGATTTATTTTTATTTATTTTTAATTTTTTAATGTATTTATTTCTGAGAGAGAGAGAGAGAGAGAGTGAGCAGGGGAGAGTCAGAGAGAGAGGGAGATACAGAATGTGAATCAGGCTCCAGGCTCTGAGCTGGCAGTCAGCACAGACCCTGACACGTGGCTCAACCCACGAACCATGAGATCCTGACCTGAGCCGAAGTCCGACGCTTAACCAACTGAGCCATCCAGGCTCCCCTAACTCTGATTTAAATGTCTGGTAGAATTCCCCAGGGAAGCCATCTGGCCCAGGGCTCTTATTTGTTGGGAGATTGTTTGATAACTGATTCAATTTCTTCACTTGTAATGGGTCTGTTCAGATTTTCTATCCTTTCCTGTGTGAATTTTGGTAGTGAGTGTGTGTTTAGGAATTTGTCCATTTCTTTTAAGTTGTCTAGTTTGTTGGCATATAATTTTCATAGTATTTCCTGATAATTGCTTGTATTTATGAGGTATTGGTTGTAATAAGTCCATTTTCATTCCATTTCTATTAGGGTGCACTCTCTTTTCTTTTTAAGAAACCTGGCTAGAGGTTTGTTAATTTTGTTTTTTTTTTCAAAAGCTCTTGGTTTCATTGATCTGTTCAACTTTTTTTTTTTTTTTGATTCTATATTGTTTATTTCTGGCCTGATTTTTATTATTTCTCTTCTCCTACTGGGTTTGGGATGCTTTTGTTACTGTCCTTCTAGTAACAAGAAGTAATCTCCTTGGTCCTTCTAGTAACCTCCTTGGGAGCGCTGTTAGATTTTGTACTTGCACTTTTTCTAATTTCTTGAAATAGGTCTGAAGTGCAATGTACTATCCTCTTAAGACTGCCTTTGCTGCATCCTATAGAGTTTGAATTGTATTTTCATTTTCATTTGTTTCCATATATTTTTTTAAAATTTCTTCTCTAATTACCGGATTGACCCATTCATTCTTTAGTAGGGTGTTCTTTAACCTCCATGTGTTTGGAGGTCTTCCAGACTTCTTCGTGTGGTTTATTTCAAGTTTCATAGCATTGTGATCTCAAAGTGTGCATGGTATGATCTCAATTCTTTTATATTTATTGAGGGCTACTTTATGACCCAGTATGTGATCTATCTTGGAGAATGTGCCATGCGCACTTGAGAAGAAAGTGAATTCCATAGCCTCAGGTTGTAGACTTCTAAATACATCTGTCAAATCCATCTCGTCCAATGTGTCATTCAAGTCCATTGCTTCTTTAGTGATTTTCTGTCTAGTTGATCTATCCATTGCTGAAAATGGAGTATTGAGGTCCCCTGCTATTAGCACATTCTTGTCCATAAGATTGTTTCTGTTTCTGATTAATTGTTTTATGTATTTGGGTGCTCCCATATTTGGTGCATAGACATTTATAATTATTAGCTCTTCCTGATGGACAGACCCCGTAATTATTATATAATGCCTTTCTTCATCCCCTGTTACTGCCTTTACTTTAAAGTCCAGTTTGTCTGATATAAGTATGGCTACTCCAGCTTTCTTTTGACTTCCAGTAGCATGATAGATATTTCTCCATCTCCTTACTTTCAATCTGAAGTTGTCCTCGGGTCTAAAATGAGTTTCTTGTAGACAGCAAATAGATGGATTTTTTTTTTTTTTTTTTTTTCTATTCTGCTACCCTATGTCTTTTAGTCTTTGCAGCATTTAGTCCATTTACATTCAGTGTTATTATTGAAAAATATGGGTTTAGAGTCATTGTGTTCTTTGTAGGGTTCATGCTTGTGGTGGTGTCTCTGGTACCTTGTGTTCCTTGCAACATTTCCTCAGAGAGTCCCCCTCAGGATTTCTTGTACAGCTGGTTTAGTGATGATAAATTCTTTCAATTTTTGCTTATTTGGGAAGACTTTTATCTCTCTTTCTATTCTGAATGACAGGCTTGCTGGATAGAGGATTCTTGGCTGCATATTTTTTCTGTTCATCACATTGAAGATTTCATGCCGTTCCTTTCTGGCATGCCAACTTTCAGTAGATAGGTCTGTCACCACTCCTTTGTATGTTAGGGCCCTTTTATCCCTAGCCGCTTTCAGAATTCTCTCTTCGTCCTTATATTTTGCCAGTTTCACTATAATATGTCATGCAGAAGATGGAGTCAAGTTATGTCTGAGGGGAGTTCTCTGTGCCTCTTGGATTTCAATGCCTGTTTCCTTCCCCAAATTTGGGAAGTTCTCAGCTATAATTTGTTCAAGGACTCCTTCAGCGCCCTTCCCTCTTTCTTCCTCTTTTGGAATTCCTATGATATGGATAATTGATAAGTTGGATTGAATCACTCAGCTCTCGAATTCTCCTTTCGTGTTCCTGGATCAGTTTATCTCTCTTTTTCTCAGCTTCCTCTTTTTCTATAATTGTGTCTTTTAATTCACCTATTCTTCTCTATGCCTCTTCAATCTGTCATTGGGCACCTCCATTTTATTATGCATCTCATTTATAGCATTTTTTAATTCATCACAACTATTTTTAAGCTCCATAGTCTTTGTAGCAATAGTTTCTCTAATGTCTTCCATACCTTTTTCAAGCCCAGTGATTAATTTTATGACTATTGTTCTAAATTCCTGGTCAGTTATGTTGCTAATATCTGTTTTGAGCAGTTCTTTAGCTGTCATTTCTTCTTAGAATTTCTTTAGAGGAGATTTCTTCTGCTTCGTCATTTTGGCTAGCTTTCTGTCTCTTGTTAGTTTTAAAAGCTTGTTATGCACTCTGCACCTGCAAGTATTGCTGTATTAAAGAAGGTTATTGAATGTCCAGGGCTGTCTGTTCAGGAAATATTCTTTTAATGGTGTCTCTTAGTCTCTCTTGTTGAGACTTTGGTTATTTTATTTCCCTACTCATAGTGCTATTTGGGACTCTCTACCATGTGTACTTTGGCTTGTTTCTTGAGGTAGTCCTGGAAAAGAAAACAGACAAACACACAGGGAACAAAGGCACACAAATGCACAGACAGATCCAACAAACAAGCAAACTGAAAGGGAAAAAGAAAAAGATAAAAAAAAGAAGAAGAAAATGATGAAAAAATAATAAAAAGAAAAAAGAAAAAAAGAAAAGAGAAGAAAAAAGGAAAAGCCCAAAAGACAAAGAACAGTCTAAAAACATAAAACCAGAATTCCCAGCAACAAATAAAGAGCAGGGTGTATGCAGTGCAGAGCATATACAAAGAGAGAAATGACAGGGCAGGGAGAAAGCGAAAGTGGACAATGACCAGGCAGAGAGACTAAGAGGCTTAATTCAGAGAGAAAGAGGAGAATATAGTAGGAGGCGAGGAGAAAGAAACAAAGATAATGTTACTCAGAGAAAATATATAGTCTGATTACTCCGGAGAGAGAGAGATAGAAAGGTAGCGGTGGAGGTTTAGAATATACATCTAGAGAATAGTTTAAATGTGACTGTTTAAGCAAACCAATGACCAGGGTACCCAGTCCAGCAGAGGGGAGGTATACGAATGAGACAAAGGAAAATATATATGAATAGAAAGAATTGATCTAGAATTAATCACAGCAGTGCATCCATGTTGGTCTTGCCACAGTCTCCAGTTAAAAAAAAAAAAGCAGCTCTCTAGCAGGGACGGGCATGGTTTGGGGTAGGCAGGTCTTAGCCTCCACTGCATCCCAGGGGACCACCTCCTGAGGTCTTGCCTTGGAGGTTGTGGGGAGAAAATGGAGGTGCCACAGTCCCTTCTGGAACTGAGTGTAGCAAATCATTCTTTTAGGTCCAATCACCCTGTGCCCCGGGTGTAGCCAAGGTGGGCCATGTTCTGTGTCCCAAGCCACACCTCCTTTCCAGATCTTAGTTCATGTGCTTTATGATATCGCCTGAAGTATAAACCCGCAGGCAGAGTCCTTTCGAGCAGTTTCAAGCTGGCAGCTTCCCTGCTGGGGATCCAGCCAGGAAGAGCAGCGGAGTTATTTCAGGCAGGCAGCTATCCCTCCACAGCAGCTAGGAGAGCAGCAGAGCAGTTTCTCCTGGTGCGGCCTGGGACCAGGGCACCCAGCCCAAAGTCAGCACCACAGCTAAAACCCAGATCACTCTCTGTCCCAAGCTGAGGTTTTTCTCTTCTCCAGGGACAGTTCTATGAGCAGTTTCAGCCTCTCTTTCTTTTCCCCTTAACTCACCATGGCTCCCCGCAAAAGGGGCTCCCTCCCCTCCCTCCATGTGTATGGTCCTGGCCCGTTTTTATCTTCCCCAGTTTGCACTCACACACCTATAAGGTTGTTTTCTCAGTGGACTCTGTCTCCTTTTCCCAGAAAGTGTATTTAAAGAAATAATAGCTGAGGTCTTCCAGGGAAGATGGCTCAGTAGGAGGAACATAAGCTCACCTCATCCCATGCATATGACTAGATAACACCCAATATCAGTGTAAACCACCCAGAAAACAACCTGAAGACTGAAAGAACACTTTTTTCACAGCTAAATGTGGAGAAGAGGCCACACCAAAGAAGGTAAGAAGGACAGAGAGAGGTCCAAAGCTAAACGAACCCACAGGACTGTCCACACAAGGGAGGGACATCTCAGGTGTGGAGTGGGGAACAAAATAGACCTTCACACCAGACAGCCCAGGTATAAGGAACACACAGGGAAGACAAATCTCCACAAAATGTTGGCTTTCAAAATCAGAGAGTTCTTAAGATCAGCAGGACTTAAAACCCAGAATATAAAAATCATTGGGCTGACTTCTGGGAGAGAGGAGGGCAAGAGGAAACTAAGTCCATATCCTTTTTTTTTTTTTTTTTAAATTTACTTCTGAGAGAGAAAGATGGCATGAGCAGGGGAGGGTCAGAGAGAGAGGGAGACACAGAATCTGAAGCCGGCTCTAAGATAGCTGTCAGCACAGAGCCTGACACGGGGCTTGAACCCACGAACCATGAAATCATGACCTGAGCCGAAGTCAGACGTTCAACCGAGTGAGCCACTAAGGTGCCCCAACTGAGTCCATATCCTTAAAGAGCCAGCATAACAAACAGCCCCCAGAAGATACAGCATATAAGAAGAAGGTTGAAAAATACCTTAAGTATACAAGAAATATATATATATATATATATTCTTTTTTACTAAAATATATATATATTTTTTTTCTTTTTTACTAATATCACAGTATGTGCTGGAGAGGCAAGCATCCTTGGGAGACTTTCCAGGAAAAAAGGAGCTAGCAGTCACAGTTTCCTTCCCCTAGCCTCCCACCTAGGCACATGAAGTACTGTGGGAACCAGCACAGTGACTACCATCTCCACCTAACGTGCTAACACTGACTCCTGCCCCCACATACTTCTGTGGATCCGCCATTTCCAACCTGGCTGGTTTTGGCAGGAGTTTTGAGCAGTTGCAGGTCCCCTCCCACAGTGGACCATAGGACCTTACTGGCACCGCACACCCCACCCCAGAGTTATTTTATAGACCAACCCCCTCCAACCCTTTTGAAGGAGTTTTCTAAAGCAGCTCCATGTTTCTACCCACACTAGACTTTCACACACCTTGATAGCACTTCACATCTTACTCCTGTGTTTTCTTGCAGACCTGTTCCCTCTGATGTAACATTGGCTGAGCCCATCCAGAGTGGTAGCATGAGACTGGCAGTGTGCAAGCAGCTCTGACACAGGCAAGCAATACTCCAAAGTGACTCCAGTCACCGGGAGAAGGGAAAATGACCATGCAGCAATCTGAATGCTGCCCCAACAGTATACTGGGGACAGGAATCTGGTCTGATTGCAAACCCTGCCCACCAATGAAATATTCTCAGGGCACAACACAAGGAAAGTGCTTTACAGTTTGGCACAGTCACTCACATCTCTGGAAAGTAACTGGTCTAACTGAACTCAAGCCCAAATGGGCCCCACATTGTCCCACTAACAACACAGCATCCAGCTACTGCCCACAACAGGAAAAGAGAGGCATTGCAAATAATTGGACTGAAGGCAAATGTACTTCAATCACAACAGTAGGCATAGGTGACGTCCCTAAAGCTCCAGGTTCTGATGACTAGGGTACATTGCACTGCAGGACACTAAAGGACCTCTGCTTTATAAGGTCACTATTTTCAAGAGCAGGAGACACATATGACTTTCCTAACACATACAGAGTTAGACAAAATGAGGAGGCAGAGGGATATGTCCAAAATGAAAGAACAGAACAAAGTTATAGCAATAAATATAAATGAAATGGAGATAAGTAATATGCCTGATAGAGAATTTAAAGTAATAATCATAAAGATATTCACTGGAAATATCCAGTGAGATGAGATGAGATGAAAAACTCAATAACTGAAATTAAATAAACACTAGAGGGAACAATAGTAGACTAGAGGAAGCATAAGAATTAATCCGTGATCTGGAGGATAGAGTAATAGAAAGCAATCAAGCTGAACAGGTAAGAGAAAAAGTAATTAAAAAATGAGAATAGGCTTAGGAGACTTACAGACACCATCAAGCATAATAACATTCACATTATGGGATCCTAGAGGGAGGAGAGAGTGAAAAGGGCGTAGAAAATTTATTTAAAGAAATAATAGCTGAAAACTTACCAAATCTGAGGAAGGAAACAGATACCTAGATCCAGAAAACACAGAGAGCTCCCAACAAAATCAACCCAAGGAAGTTCACACCAAAACATATAGTAATTAAAATGGCAAAAAGTCATGACAAAGAATTTTAAAAGCAGCAATGGAAAATAAATAAGTTACATACACAGTGAACCCCATAAAGCTATCTGTTGAGTTTTCAGCAGAAATTTTGCAATCCAGAAGAGAGTGTCTTAAAGTATTCAAAGTACTGAAAGAAAAAAAATTATCAGCTGAGAATACTGTCTCCAACAAGGCTATCATCAAATATTGAAGGATAGGCACCTGAGTAGCAGAGTCGGTTAGACATCCGACTCCTGATTTTGTCCCAGGTCATGATCTCACAGTTTGTGGGATCGACCCCCCACATTAGGCTATGTGATGACCATGCAGAGGCTTCTTGGGATTCTCTCTCTTCCTGTCTCTGCCCCTCCCCGACTTGTGCGTGCATACATGCTCTGTCTCTCTCTTTTTCTCTCTCTCTCTTTCAAAAGAAAAGAAAAGGAAAGAAAAGAAAAGAAAAGGAAAGGAAAGAAAAGAAAAGAAAAGAAAAGAGAAGAATTAAAAGAAAAATAAAGAATTTCCCAAACAAAAGTTAAAGGAATTCAGACCACTAACCAGCCCTAAAAGAAAATTTAAAGGAGAACATGAGTGGAAAGGAGAGATCATAAGTAGGAGTTACAAAAATAGAAAACACAAAAGCAGTAAAAATAAATATATCTATAAAAATTAGCCAAGGATTCACAATATAAAAGGATGTAATATATGACACCACACAACTAAAATGTGTAATGGGGAGGAGTAAAGAATGAGTTCAAACTTAAGTGACGATCAACTTAATATAGAGTGCTCTATGCAGAATATGTTATATGCAAACTGAATGACAACCACAAATTAAAAGCCAGTAATAGATATACAAAAAATAAAGAGAAGGAATCCAAATATATCACTAGAAGAATTCAATAAAACATAAGGGAGCAAGAGAAGAAAAAATGAGAACTATAAACATAACCATAAAACAAGTAACAAAATAGCAATAAATGCATATCTGTCAATAATACTTTGAATTTAAATGGACTAAATGTTCCAATAAAAAAACATAGGTTTGCAGAATGGTTAGAAAAGCAAGACCCATCTATATGTTATCTATAAGACATTAATTTCAGAAGTAAAGCACCTGCACATTGAATGTAAAGGAATGAAAGGAATTTATCATGCAAATGAAAGTGAAAAGAAAGCTTGGGTAGCAATATACACATTCTTTTCAGATGCATATGAAACATCTCTAGAATAGATCACATATTAGGCAACAAAAATAGTCCTCAACAGATTCAAAAAGACTGAAGTTACACCATTCATCTTTGCTGATCACTACACTAAGAAACTAGTTATCAACAAGAAAAAATTTAGAGCACGAATATATGTAGGTTAAATAATATGTCAATAAACAATGAATGGGTCAACCAACCAATCAAATAAGAAATCAAAAAATACATGAAGACAAATGAAAATGAAAACATTTGGTCCAAAATCTTTGGGATGCAGCAGAAGTGGTCCTACGAGAGAAGCATATATCGATACAGGCCTACTACAAGAAATAAGAAAATTTTCAAATAAATAACCCAACTATACACCTAAAAGACCTAGAAGAGAGGAACAGACACAACTCCAATCAGTAGAAGAAAGGAAATAATAAAGATTAGAGCAGAAATAAACAATATATAAACTGAAAAAGGCAATATAACAGATTGATGAAACCGGGAGCTGTTTCTTCGGGAAAAGAGAGAGAGAGAAGTTTCAATAAACAAAATAAGAAATGAAAGAAGAAAAAATAACAAACCAACACCACAAAAATATAAAAGGATTTAAGAGAATATTATGAAAAATTATACACCAACAAATTGGACAATATAGAAGAAATAGATAAATTTCTAAAAAAACATATAACCTCCCAAAACTGAGTCAGGAATAAATAGAAAATTTGAACAGATTGATTACCAGCAATGACATTGAATCAGTAATCAAAAAGCACCCAACGAACAAAAGTCCAAGACCAGATGACATCACAAGTGAATTCTACCAAACACTAAAGAAGAGTTAATTTCGATTTTTCTCACACTATTCCAAAAAAAAAAAAAAAATACAAGAGGATGAAGAGTTTCCAAATTCATTCTAAGAAGCCACCATTATCTTGATACCAAATCCAGATAAAGACACTACAAAAATTTTAAAAAATAGGGGTACCTGGGTGACTCAGTCAGTTAAGTGTCCTTTGTACTTAAGGACACTTTGTACAAAGTAACTTTATCTCAGGTTATGATCTCAGAGTTCACAGGTTCAAACCTAGATTCAAGCTCTGTGCTGACAGCTCAGAGCCTGGAACTCACTTTGGATTCTGTGTCTCCCTCTCTCTCTGCCCCTACCCAACTCAGGCTCTGTTTCTCTTTCTCAAAAATTAACATTAAAAAAAGAGATGGGGGGAGAGAAAGAGAGAGAGAGATGCACTGGCACAAGAATAGAAACCTAGATCATTGGAACAGAAAAGAGAGCCCATAAACAAACTCACAATTACATGGTCAATTAATCTTTGACAAAGGAGGCAATAATATGGAATAGGAAAAAAGGCAATCTCTCCAACAAATGATATTGGGGGAAACTGGACAGCTACATGCAAAAAATGAAACTGGACCATTTTCTTAAATTATACACAAAAATAAATTTAAATCGGATTAAGGACCTAAATGTGAGATCTGAAATCATAAAAATCCCTGAAGACAGCACAGGCAGTAATTTAACTGACATCGACCAAGGCAACATTTTTCTAGATATGTTTCCTGAGGCCAGGGAAACTAAAGCAATTAGTACTGCATCAAAATAAAAAGCTTCTGCACAGTGAAAGAACCAATCAACAAAACCAAAAGATAAACTACTGAAAGGAAGAAAATATTTTCAAAAGACATATTAGATAAAGGATTAGTATCTAAAATATACAAAGAACTTACACAATTCAACACCCCCAAACAAAAATAATTAATTAAAAATGAGCAGTAGATATGAACAGACATTTCTCCAAAGAAGATATACAGATGTCCAACAGAAACATGAAAAGATGCTTAACATCTCTCATCATCAGGGAAATGCAAGTCAAAACCACAATGAGCTATCACCTCACACCTGTCAGAATGGCTAAAATAAAAAAGATAAGTAACAAAAGTGTTAGAAAGGATGAAGAGAAAAAGGAACCCTGGTGTACTGTTGTTGGTAGAAATGCAAACTGGTGCGGCCACTGTGGAAAATAGTGTAGAGTTTCCTCCAAAAATTAAAAATAGAACTACAATATGATCCAGTAATTCCACTCCTGGGTATTTACCCAAAGAACATGAAAATACTAATTCAAAATGATGTATGCATCACTATGTTTCTTGCAGCATTATTTACAATTGCCAAACTATGGAAGCAGTCCAATGTCCATCCACAGATGAGTGAAGAAGGAAGAGGTGTCACACACACACACACACACACACACACACACACACGCACAAACACACCATGGACTATTATTCAGCCATTAAAAGGAATGAATTCTTGCCATTTGCAACAACATAGATTGATCTAGAAAGTACAATGCTGAGTGAAATAAGTCAGTCAGAGAATGACAAATATTATGTGATTTCATTCATATGTGGAATTTAAGAAACAAAATAAATGAACAAGGAAAATCAGAGGGAAAAACCAAAAACCAGACTCTTAACTAAAGAAAACAAAGTGATGGTTACCAGAGAAGAGGTGAGGGTGGGGTGGGGTGATGGCTGAAATAGGTGAAGGGCATTAAGAGTACACTTAAAATCATGAGCACTGAACAATGTATAGAATTGTTGAATCACTATATTGTGTAGCCGAAACGAATATAACACTGTATGTTGACTACATGTTAAACATAATATTAAATTTTAGAAAATTAATAACAATAAATAATTTTTTGAAAGAAGGAATGGCTGAGAATTTCTCAAACCTAAGAAGAGATTTGGACATCCAAGTTTTAAAGCTAATAGGTGCTGCCTAAATTTCACTTTGAAACAATCTTCCTCAAGATACATTATAGTAATATTATCTGAAATCAAAGCCACACTGAGAACTAAAAAACAAAAAGCACCAGAAAAAAATTTTTTTTATCTCATACATAGGAAAACCAATAAGGCTATCAGCTCAGTGCATATCCCAGCAGAGAACTTGTAGGCCAGGAAAGAATGGGGTATAATATTCAAAGTGCTAAAAGAACAAATCTGCAAACCAAGAATACTTGACTCAATCCTTCTGAAAATGAAGATGAGACAAAGACTGTCCCTAAGAAACGAAGTGGAGAAAGTTCACCACCACTACACCTGGCTTAAGAGAAATGCTAAAAGGAATTTTTTGAACTGAAACAAATGATGCTACCTAGTAACATGAATACATGAAAATAAGCAGCAAGATCATAAAGGCAAGTATATAGTCAGATTCAGAATATTCTAATACTATAAAAAAACTGATGTTAACCACGTAACATTAGTATAAAAGTTGAAGGACTAATGCTTTAGAAATGGCTATAGTTAAGACAATTTGTTAATGAAAACACGATATAAAGGGATATATTGTGACATCAAAAACATAAAATGTGTGTGTGGGGAATGAAAAAGTGAAATTTTTTTATACAAAGTTAAAGTTATTATCAGGTTAAAACAGATTGTTGTATCTATACAATATTCTCAGTAAACTTCACGGTAAGAGCAAAGATGAAAAGCTTACAGTAGATACAACACAAGATAAGAAGGGAATCAAAGTATACCACTATGGAAAATTGTCAATTCACAGAGAACGGAGGAAACTAAAACACCCAGAGAACAATAAACGAAAAGGCAATACTAAGTCCTTACCTATCAATATTTACTTTAAATGTAAAAGGCTTAAATTCCCCAGTCAAAGAACGTAGAGTGGCTGAATGGAAAAAAAGAAAAGAAAAACAAACAAACAGTATTGGACTACATTCTGCCTGTAAGAGACCCACTTCAGTTGCAAGGACATACTGAGGCTTAAAGTGAATGAAGCCTTGGAAAAGGATACTTTGAGCAAATGGAAACCAAAAGAGAGCAGGGGTAGCTAAAAGTACATAAAAGTAGATGTCAAGTCAAAAACTAACAAGAGACAAAAAGGTTGTTGTAGAATAATAAAAGTGTTGATTCTTTAAGAGTCTATAATGATTGTAAATATATAACCATCCAACATTGATGGACCTAAAATTTTTTAAATAAATACAGATCTGAAGGAAGTAACTGACAACAATACGATAATAATAAGGGACTTCAATATACCATTTTTAACATGGATAGACCATGCAGACATAAAATCAGGTAAGGAAATACTGGACTATATTTTATAACAAATGGTCCTAGTAGATATTCTCAGAACATGCCATCCAACAGTAGCAAAATACACATTCTTCTCAAGCATGTTTTTGGCATAACACCATAAATGCATGCGACAAAGCAAAAATAAGCAAGAGGGACTACATCAAAGTAAAAAAATAAACAGTTTTTTTTAAATGAAAAGACAACCATTAGAATGGGAGAAAATATTTGCAAGCCATTATTCTGATAAGGGGCTAGTATCCAAAATGTGAAACACAAACAACTCAATAAGCAAGATAAAAAAATCTTACTAAACATTAGCAGAGGACTTGAATATACTTTTTTGCAAATAAGATATAAAAATGGGCAGCAGGTACATGAAGGTGCTCAGCACCACTAATCATCAGGGAAATGCAAATTGAAACAACATTGAGATATGCAAAATTGTACAGCACATCTGCAGAACAGTTTGCCAGTTTCTTTAAAAACTAAACATGAACCCTCCATTCGCCCAGCACTTGCATTTCTGGACATTTATGCCAGAGAAATTAAAAAGTACATTTACAGAAAAATTTGTAGATGAATGATTAAGACACCTTTTTTCATAACAGCCCAAACAGTTTTTCCAAAAACTTGAAACAACTCTAATGTTCTTCAGTAAGCAAAGGGTTAAACAGATCTATGGATAGTGGTACATCCATACAATGAAATGATACTGGGCAACTAAAGGAATTATATTAATGTCCAGAATTTACTGGATGAATTTCCAGAGAAGTGTTCTAAGCATCCTTAAGAAGAAAATCCATGAAGGTGACATATCACAGGATTCCATTTCTATAAAATTTTTGAAATTACAGGATTATGGAGTTGGAAAGCAGAGTTCTAGAGCTGGAAAAGAAAATACTATGTGAGTGTGACTGTAAAGGGGTGACATGAGGGAGATCTGTGGTGACGGAATAGCTGGCGATCTTGACTGCAGTGGTGATCTCTACATGTGATGAAGTGATACAGAACTACACACATATACATGGTACCAGTGTCAGAATCCTGGTGTTGATCCTGTACTACAATTATGCAAATGTTACCACTGGGGGAAACTAGGTGAAGAAAACATGAGACTTGTTTCCCTATCTTTGCATCTACCTGTGCACTGATCATAACTTAAAAATTTTAAATGGTATATGTGATTCACTTTTTTCAACCTTTTCCATATACAGTAATCATACTCGAAGTCCTTTCCTGTACACAATTTTAAATCCCATTTTATTATTTTTGGCTTCTTTGCATCCATGTTCACTCACTACCTTTATTTTGTGATGGCTCCTTTAAGCGATATGAAACACTCAAATCTTTAACAATAAATTCTAATCTGAAACAAAAAGTTTTCATCTTTTCTATGATATAACTCATCTGCTTAAATGAAAAGTCTTACAAGACCTTGTTCCTCAAGACCCCTTCAGTCCTCAGTCTTTAACACTGGTAACACAAGTGGAGTTATTCTGTAATATAAAACTAAAATGTGGCATGGTGTAATGGTCAGGCAATGTGAGAAAACAGATACCAGAGGTTGGGAAGCTACCTATCTGTGAACTGACACATTTTTTTTGGCAACTCATCATTACTAATAACTTGGTAGGTGGATGACATGCCTACTGAGCCTGAGGTGTTATTGAAAATGGCAGTAAAGAGCCAGAGTTAGAGTCAGTCCCCTGCTCTTGGTTGAGTGGCCTCTGTGGCATAGATATCAACTAGCATTTTTTTTATTTGGCTTCGGTATTTTAAAGGCTTCATATCTTATTTGTACTACAGTAGAAATTGTTTCTAAAGGTTAATCACCCTATTGCCAAGAGGCTACAGATTATTTCAAGTAGTATTAAATACTCCTTAGTGCAATGATCATTTATATGACAATGTAGCCATATTAAAATTACTATTTGTGTCAATTATGTTTCTCCTGAAAACAACAGAATAGTTATTTTAAAGTAAGTTTTAAGTATAAAAAATTTATTATCACAACATAATAGCTATACATAGGTCAGAAGATCCAGAGTTTGTTCTGTGGTTCAATAATGTCAGGAATCTGGGTCAACTTCTCCACAGAGCCCTTACCTCTCTCCTCATGATTACAAAATGGCTTCTATCATCTCTAAGTCATATATAAAAATATCTCAAACCAAGAAAGAGGTGTGAGATGAAGTATGGTGAGATAGCTTACATAGCATTTCTCTCTTTCTGAAATAGATATTTTGCAGAAGTTTCTCTGCCAGTACAAATTTCCCTTATATTTTGCCATGTTGGGTCATATAACCATCCCTAAAGCAATCATGAGCACAAGGAGTTCATTCTCTAGAGATAATTGTTCAAATATCTGACAAACTCCAGCACAAACACTGCAATTCCTTTAGCCAGAAAGAATGGGGGGTGAGATCATCAACAATGGCTACCACACATGACAGGACAGAACTAAAGGACAGTTTTGAGTCCTAATAAAACCCAAGGTACCTTAATAAATGTAACAGAAATTGTTGGTGACAAATGCATTAGTTTTATTGAAGTTGGTTAGAGTTTCATTCATATCCCACTACATAGTACAGAATAGAACCTCATAAAATGCCTGGTGTTATCATCAACAACCTTTTTTTTTCCATTTAGTGTCATTACATATGACCTTGAGAGGTGGTTCTGTCTCCATCTCTTTCCCCTATTGGTGATGGAAGATTTGAGGGACGAATTGTCATTTGTGATAAACACAGTACCAAACTTACTTTGATAATCATAATTTTAAATATTCCATTTTATTAATCCATAAAATAACAGTGAATTTTAGATAAAATATCTTAAATATAGATTCTATAATTTTCCATAAAGATTCTCCATTTTACTCCACCCAACATACCCAAGGTATCATTGACCACAATGATCCTTAAGTTGGTAAGAAAGGGAGGGACTACATTGATGGGAAAACTATCACCCTCCTCAGGCAAGTTGAAAAATTATCACAATAGTTCAAAAGAAATGCTAAGGGAATAAAAATTGTGAATATTTATTAATATAAGATATTTAAGAAATAAAGATTTACTTGTTATTTTTCAAAAATATGCCGTGTGATTACTATACATCGAATGGACACTTACCATGAGCAATACAGGGTATGATCACTGAGTAATAGGAAGGTTTTTTTTTAAGTTTTTGTTTTAATTCCAGTTAGTTAATTTACAGTGTTATATTGGTTTCAGATGTATGATATAGTGAAGCAACAATCCCGTATATCACCCAGTGCTTGTCAAAACAAGGCCACTCCTCAATATCCATCACCTACTTAACCCATTACCCCCACTCCCTCAGTAATAGAAAGATTTATCATACTTGAACATCATCTTAAAATGTTTATAGTCTAATATAGAAGTAAGTCAATAAAAGCAATTCAACAGTTCAGCACAATTCAGCTCTAGAAGATGTAAAATTCCTATAAATATTCAGAGAAATAAACAATATTCTCCACCTTCTGTCTTTTCCCCACTCCACTGAGTATAGTTAGGGCAGAGAAAAATACAACGAATATTTCAAGAAGCAAGAATATCTCAGTGTTACAAGAGGCACTTGAGCTTTGAAACTCAGATACAATTTGCATTTGTGAAGACAGAGATAAAGGAAATTTAGGTGGAGAATTCTGCATAAGGAACATGATAAAATCAGGGGCACATTATGGAAGGCCATAACTGCTAGCCTAAGTTGTTTGGAACCTATGTAGTTCAGAATGGTTTGGACTTGACTTAGTTTAAATATCATGTTTTGAATTCATCAGGAGCTATGTTGAAAAATCTGTCAGAGAGAGACACATGATGAGCAACATGTCAGAAGATTAGAACATGACTCTTGTTTGTTAAATACTGATTTTTTTTCTCCCTTTTTTAAGAGTCTCCTGGGACGCCTGGGTGGATCAGTCGGTTAAGCGTCCAACTTCAGCTCAGGTCATGAGCTCACGGTTTGTGGGTTTGCGTCCAACTTCAGCTCAGGTCATGAGCTCACGGTTTGTGGGTTTGCGTCCAACTTCAGCTCAGGTCATGAGCTCACGGTTTGTGGGTTTGAGCCCCACGTTGGGCTCTGTGCTGACAGCTAGCTCAGAGCCTGGAGCCTGTTTCAGATTCTGTGCCTCCGTCTCTCTCTGACCCTCCCCTGCTCATTCTCTCTCTCTCTCTCTCTCTCCCTCTCAGAAATAAATAAAATATTAAGAAAAAAAAAGAGTCTCCTTACTTTAACCTTTCTGCTTTGACATGTGTTATCTTTTATGCCCATGTGTTTTTCTATTTTTTTCCAATATTTCTATCAGTGACAATACTCAACAATATTAAAAGATAGGTGATAACTAACCTGTGTGTAAGAGAGTAATGTTTTTTTAATTTAATGAGCAAATATGTAACTCCTTTGCATTAAAACCTGACATGAATTCTTATGCTAATGATGCTTATAGTATAGTTATAAACAGAAAATATTCAGAAACTTTATTTCTCCAAACAGTGAAAAGTCCAAGCTGTTGTTTGTTTTTTTTTTTTTTTTTTGTCTCCCCCTTAGAAGCTAATTTTCTGAACTGTTGGAGGACGCCCCACCCTCTTTACTAATAACTACAGAAGTGATGGGATGGGGAGATTGGGAGTTGGAAGACTGCTGATTTTTTCCTCGAAGCAACTGGATAGGTGGGCACATTCTTGGGCTGATTCTTTTTACTTTTTCTCAGAATATTGCAACAGAAGTGCACAGCATGGGGGAGCTGGAAAATAGCAAAACATCGAGGTGCCAGGCAGCTGCTTCCTCATCCTGCAGGGTTAGAAGCCCATAAGTTGGGGGAAAAATCTAGTAACAAGTGATTTCTTGAGGAATTTAAGGTGCCACACAGAACTAAACCCTAATTTATAATCGTTCCCTCAAGGGAAAGACGTAGCTTATACATTTTTAATGCATGGACTAGTTTAACACGATGTTGAAAGTAATTGTGGTTGCACTACATACGTTTTTTTATTGCTCAAAGTAGGAGAAAAAAAAATCTCAGATGTGTCCTTAAACCAACTATTAAAGGTACTATACCATTAAAATAGTTTTGATTATTAAGAAGAAATAACTTATTTTTCATTGGATTTCTTCAAATCTGTGTTTAGTTGTCTAGACTTATTTTTTATCATAACAATCATATTATTATACGTCAGACTGACCACTAACATCATTTTCAACCAAACTCTTAAAATGGCCATTTTTCAAAGTAACAAAATAGTTCCAAAGACAGATACCAAAAAATAGGGTTGTAACTAACAGGACAAAACCATGGGGGCATGGCGTTTGCAATATACACTATTTCCAGGCAAATTTTTACCAACTGTCATTGGGAGAACAAAAAAGTTATGTTTATTTTAAATTAAAGCCTTGATTATAAATATTTTTTTCTGGTCATGAGTACACTGAAGCATAGTTTCTTGAGTTTTCAAAATGGGGACCCATGACGAAAGATTTAGTAGCATGGAAAATGATCATTTTCTTTTGCAATGATGGAAGCTGACTCATGAAATCAAGCTGATTCAGGAAATAACGGAGTGTTTTTGTTCAAGTTTCACAAAAATACTGACAAAAAAACTAGTTGGAGAAAGAACAGAAGAGATGACACATCTTCTACCTTGCTTTCCTCATTCTTTTCCTTATCTAATGTGACCAGCCTACGCATTTGCTGTGACCTTCTACCAGATCTTGGACGTCTGATATTAACATTCAGCTTGACCACCCATGTGTCTAAATCTTAGGCCAGCTAAGCACTAGCTAATGAAGTTTCTTCTGCCTTCTATTGCTTACTCTGATTTATATCACTAAGTTCAAACATAGTCTTTTACAGTCACTAATACTATGTCTGAATAGTTTGAAAATCTTTATTCCTCCATTTATGATTGCTCAGCCACTGACATTCTGTAGAGAAGGTGACACAGAGATGTTTAAGCAAAGCATAAAAATGGAGACATGTTATCTGAGCAGTCACCGTGATCACAACAAATAAAACATACTGTAAAAATAGATAAAGTGTTTAGTCTAATAGCAGCTCAGATCCTAATTCCCCAATGACCTTCTCAGTGGAAAAGGATTACCGCTGGGAGTAAACACTCTGAGACAACACATTCTTACACTCAGTTGTTATTCAAAAATAACAAAAATTTTTTGACATTCCGTTAAATAATGGATTTGACTAAAATCAAGAGGCTTATTAGTAAGTCAACAGAATAAAAATTAGATTCCTTTAATTTAAACACTATGTCTTCCTATTCTTGTTGAACTTCCTATTCTAAAATCATAAGAAATAAAACATTGCAAATAGCTTCCAAACCATGTTGAAATTCCTTCCACAATTAAAAAGTGAAATGCATTATACACATTACTACAAATTTATCAGAAATATTAAAACGTATTTTCATACAGAGTTGTAGAGTTTCATTATATTTTTCAATTAATAATATTACTCATTTAATGTCTGATATCTTAAGGTTTTGTTATAAAATATTTCAGTTCTTGGCTCAGGATTATTAACAAAGTCAAATGACATGTCATGTTTTGTCAACCAGAAAGATGACCAATCTGCTCACACATAAAATTATGGCAACAATTATCAAAAATAGCAAAGCAAAACCAAAATGAAGCATGTAAGTTAGTCAGTGATAAGAGTAATTGGCGTGACAAGTCATGATGAAAGAAAATTTATAAATTAAATGTACTTTATTACATGCAAAAATATAGCATATAATTCTCAATAGTTTACTAAAACGATCATAGAGCTAATGACACGAATCTATTGAAGCGTTTCTGAAATATGTATGAATGATGCCACTTCCCTAAGAAGAGATGATTTTGTAAATCCTCGATTATTGCTGTCTTTGAGTGCATAGAAGTTGAACTTAATAAGGAGCTTTGTATAAAAATTAGGGATGGGGATAAAGAAAATAAAAACCTTCACAGAACATCTCTCTCTCTCTTTACTATTTCTGAAACCAAAAGTTAAGAGACAAACTATAAGCCTTCTAATAATTTTGTCTAATATTTTGATGTAATTGATGCATAGTAAGAACATATGGATATTGGCCATCTACAAGTCTGATGAATGTGTCAGTCTACAGTAAAAGTTAAGAGAAAGAAAAAGAAGAAATAGTAAATAATGAGCATAGGAAATAAATCTGGAATTCACTTTAGCAGTTGACTGAAAGAAGACATGACATTGGTGTGTGAAATTGACACCCTTTCCTTTTCTCTGCTCTATAAAAACTTTCCTCCACCCACAAAAAGTCTGGGGTCTTTCAAAGAATGAATATATTAAGAGTACTAACTGTACTCTTGTTATCAGCTTAACTGGTTTGTTCAGTCTTCCATTTTCTTTTGCCAAAATTGAATAGAATATATCATGGTTCACGTTTAACATCTGATACCATAAGTGTAACATTTATTTTTACTATGTATAGCTCATACATTAATTGTACTAGTATTTTAGACCATTTATATATGGAATATATGTAGCTTTTACCCAGGGGGTGTTGAAATGCTTCAGGGGATTTGTAGCAAGAAAACTTTCTGACACCAGGAAGATATAAACTAATGTTTTCGTTATGAAAAACGAAAACAACTCCACTAGTAATCAGGTACAGGACCTCTAGGTAGTTGATCATGCTCAGACACACTGGTGCATGACATACAACTGACATGGACAGGATAAATTTCCAAGGCTTCCTGAATAATTGTCTCCTATAGGTATAGATAATAAATTGCATGTCTGATTCAAATCCAGGACTGTGGTAACACAGATATATTTGTTATATTTGATACCTTCTTTGATCTTTGATACCCCGAAGTACTTTGACATACTTTTCTAATAACTATCCCATTTTAAAAATAAAAGCACTCAGATATCATTTGAAAACATTAGTGTCTTTGTTTTTGTTTTTGGTAAAAATGTATCATTAAACAGAATTTAGAGTGGAAGTCAGGCTCAAAATCACTTCAGTTTTATAGTTTTCCTACATTGGTTGTCAGAAATACCAGGAAATTGACAGACACACTTAGACATCTATTAAATGAAACATCTCTGTGTTATAATATAGTTTTTCTTTTAGTTTTCATATCCATTGTAAAGGTAACTAGGTAGGTCACCAATGAGAATAGAGAACAACAAGATCTGAATTTCATTACTCAGAGATTTTAGCCTCTATTTTTTTTAAATTAAAAGGACAAAGCATATTAGGCTAGTAGAACAAAGTATGTATTACTAAGATGACTTTCTATATTCAAAAACTGTAAAACAGAACAAAAAACCATAGAACAGAAAAATGTTTTGGGTAGAAGACAAAGGAGAGGCAAAAAAAAAAAAACCCCTAATAAATTTATAGTGATTCATAAGTTACAGTATACCCAGAGAAATAAGCCTTGTTAATGCTGAGTTCTGTATGTTGTGTTTTTAACTGTATTTGTTCACTCTGTATACTGGTATCCTGGTAATAATTGTAAAGTAGAATCCTCTAAAACAAAAGTCAAAATAATATCTGGACATCTTCTAAAGTATTTGGATGTCAAAAAAGCTTACCAATAATGTTTGAACTTTGTCTTAATTTTCTACAAATTCACTGACAACTAACTATATATCCTATTTAATGACTTCTGTTTTAAGACCCATTTCTTCCTCACCAAAAAACAAAACAAAACAAAACAAAACAACCACTTAGAAACTGTATAGTGATTTAAGTTAACTTTTGAGTAAGTAAAAAGTTCTTTACCCAGCTGACTTTTTGTATCAAGAATCATATAAATTCCCATAGTATGATGTGCTTTGTTTTTGCACTAATTTATTTCTTAAAAAAATTTTTATAGAGTACTAAATCTTCTTCAAATGAGTTTTATGGAAATCCTTATTTCCTCCGAGAATATTCTGCAGAATATTTCCTACTTACATGGCAAAATAACCAAAAGGGCTATACAAAGTCACTCTTTCCATGTTTCCTGCTTCTTTTAACAAGGGTATTCTGATTAATAACTGTAAAATGCAGCATCTATGTTTATATTTTACAAGAGACACTTTGTTTTTGGAAGTTCAAGCAGAGACTGATTCTTGTATTGTATATTCCTTCATGCTCCTTGAGTAATATTTTAAAACACTTCTTAGTAGATATAGCTCTAAATGTATGAGTAGATTGGTTTTTTAAATTAATACTTTTAATAATATTACAATACAAACTTAAGTAGAATCACCATAGTGTCTCTGACTATATATATATGTATTATATAGAAATATAAATATTATAAAAGCAAGTATTTATAAATATAAATACATATTATATATAAATATTTCCATACATATTTAGCAACAAAACTTTTCATTTTTTATTACCTAGTGATCTCTTAGGCTTGGTCTCATAACACACATAATCTTGATGTAAACATTCCTGTATCTCAGCTGCTCTTCTTGGTTAAAACATGAAGCTTAGAGAAGAAAAATACCAGATGACAAGGCTCCCAAATAGATTATGATCCAATGAAAAGTTTTAGTCTAGTGTAATATTCCTCAAACCATAGTCTATGCATCAGTATCACCTGAGAGGAAGAAATCCAGATTAACAGCAGGCCTCCAAATTTATTAGATAAAAATCATTGGGAGTTGAACTCAGGAAACTGCAGTTTAAAAAGATCCCCTAATGATTTATGTGTACTTTAATGTGTGAGAAGTATTGGTCTAATAGACTTGTAGTAAAATTTAAATTAAATTATTAAATAATTTCCCATAGTGTTTGTATAATAAAAATATTTTATGATCTTCATTTGTTCTCTCTCTCTTTATATATATATTTGTTCCATATAATACAAATGGTAAATATATAATATTTTATTCATTAGAATTTAAATTTCTAAAGTCCTTGAAGAATAAGAGATCAGTGGTTTAAATCTGTTAAGCTAAACTTTATAAATCTAAGTTTCCCAGTTGCTCTTACAGTAAATGACAAATAATATTACAGGTAACTATCAAAGGAAAAATCCAAATAAATGTTGTTCAAGTAAGTAGTCAGTAAAATAAGTAGTCAATGGTTTGTTACATTGTATGCCATTTAGCCAAGCTGAAAGTAAAAAAGCAAATTTTTTTTCTCATAACAAATGTAATTTATGTTAGCTGATAGGTGACATGAAGACAGGCTATATCCCATATTTACTAGGATTCAAAAGTTAAATCATAACAAGTGTTAATGGATTATAAATATCTTATTTCATAGCTAAATATTCATTAAATTTTTTCTAGTCCATCAAATTCCTTTCCTTTAGCTTTTTGAAAGAAAGAAATTTCCCAGATTGTAAGTTCCCTAAGAACAAGGATCATATTATTGATGTTCTTAATACCAATATCAATACTAAACATACAGCCTGACACATTGAAGATTCTAACTAGCTATTGGCTGTATGACTATATCCAAATTTGTGTCTGTGTAGAATCACATGTTTAAAGAGTGTCTTATATGTTTGAAAAATGTTTTCACAAAACAGTAGTTGTTTAATAAATATCTCTTGACTTGAATTGGGTCTGATTTATATTACCATATTTGAAAGAAAATGAATCAATAGTAAGATGTATCAATAATGGTCTAGTACTTATGTAACACTCACAGTTTCATCCATTAAATACTTATAGCATATATTATCTTTAAGTAAGGGATAAACAATATTGCATCTAGTAATTTTCAATTATGATTATTATATAAACCTGTATTTCTGCCTTCGTGACAATTTCTGTGCAATACAAATATCCAGATGGAATGCATGGACACACACTTTCATTCTAATTGCTTTTCCAAACCCAAAAGAGTTCCATGAAATAAATCAGACTCAGGTAACAGTAAATTGCTTTTCTATGATAAATTTTTTTGAGAACTGCATTCATGTATGAGATTTGAAATGACATTGTTTGAAAATAAACTCGATTTAGTTAAAAGATATTGGTTTATCAAATTACTGAGACTTATGAATGATACAGTTTGAGAACACTACTTAAAATTAAATAAAATTCAATATGTGACTTAAAAGACAATTCCAAAATAGAATCACCTTAAAGTTATTTTGCTGTATTTTCTGCTTATAGAACAAACACATAAAGAAACTAGAGCAGAAAATCAGTCATATTAAATTTACTACCATCAGAAAAACCAACGTAAGCTAAAAAAGCATCTTTAGCTTTCATATGCAGGTAAGTTTCACAGGATAGTAGAAGCAAGTAGAAATTATTGCTAGTTCTAGTAAAATATTCTGCTCGAAATGAAGCTTAAAGATAGTTGAAACATCTTTAGTTATTTACATATATATTTATCTTCCCATGCTAAAAAAGTAAATAAAATAAGCTACCTTGTAGAGTTAGTATCTCGTCTTTTAAAACAAATTAGTATTGTCTACATTATGTGACATTAATATGTTAATGATATTTACAATTTATCTGTTAAAAAACCTAGCACAGTTCAATTCATGTTTCCTCCCCTTTATATATTAGTAAGTGCAAATATAGATTTCATAGGCCATATTGTCTCATTTCATTAATGATTCCCATCTTGCCACGTAGACAATTAATGTTTAACTGCAAGTTGTTATTTTTTTTTTTAAAGAAGATCATAAGAAACTTTAGGGGTAGAACACTATAATGGTCAAGAAGAAAATGTCTATGATAGTACAGCTGGAAACGTCTGAAAATGTTGGTACGGGGAACTCCAAAAACAGTTTGACCCTGATGAGAAAAGCTTTTGTTATGTAGCCCTTTTCTAATATTAAATTCTCAATAATAAAGCATAAAAAGTGCAAGGCAACTGTTCCAAACATCAACTCACTATTAATTTAATCTGCATTATATTTGAATAGATACCCATCAACACTGTTTTATCACCGTACAAAGCTATTTTATTGCCTTTACCATAGAATTACAGAACTTAGATGAAAAGTGTTGGTGAATTCTGTTTTTTAGCCCTTTTTAAAGGATTAAATATGTACTGCTTTGAGTAATATTGAGTTAGTTAGAAGACTCTAATGTTCTTGAATATGGCCCACAAATGTTGTCCAGTAGTATATAAGAGTTCCTAGAAAACTATTATCTTCTAGTTTTAAGAAGAAAACAAGGCTCGAGGTGGTTTCCAATTTTCTCATACTAATCATCCATATAACTGGATTATTCCCTTAAATGGTCTTGGTATCAGCTGACTCATTTATAAAAAATGGTAATTAGACTAAAGTGACTTTAAGGTGACTAACAGTTCTTTAAAGCTGTGAAATATGCATTATTCTACATCTCATCTTTGGTGAATAAAATTCTCCAAGACCTAATTCCTCTGCTAGAAATCTTGAGGATAGAATGTAGTATAATTTTCATAAGAATAGCTCCTATATACAGAAAGTAAGAATATACAGAAAGTCAGAAATATGTGAGATTGGGGTTGAAATCTCTTATGGTTCTCAGCCCTCATAAACTAGCCATAAACTAATTTATTAAGATTAATTATCAGCCTATAAGGTCCAAGTTTAAAAACATCTGGTTTATATAAACATGTTTTTAAAATACCCATGCAGTACAGAGATTAGCAGAGAAGAAATTTGCTCTACTGAATGAGAATTGGTATGCATAAATTTAATTCAAGATTAAAAAGTTGTAAGATGGAATGTTCTTGAGAATGAAATGGTAGTCTCTCAAGTTATCTAGAACAGTCTTCTAATGAACCTGAGTCAGCTTTTCCAAGAGGAAGAAATACACCAAAGCAAAGGTCCAGTGAAAGAGTTGAATCTCATGTAAAATCATGTAAAAACATCATTTACTCAGGGCCAGTGTTGGTATTCAGCCTTGGCTAGATAAGGTCACATCCTCTACTTGTCTGGAGGAACCGTTGGATCAATGAACGGCCTAGAGCATGCCAAAAGATTATATGGAAGGAGAAGACACAACAATACAATAATAGAAAAGACTATGGCTGTAGATATAGAAACTTACTATCTGGAAACTTGCTGTGAACCTCTCTGGGGGAAATGTGAAAATAGAGCCACTGGGTACAAAAGCATTATGGAATTTTAAGAGAACTTTGGAAGTATTGCATGATATTGAGTACTAAAAAGGAAGAGTCTGGGAACACTACTTCCTTGCATTTTCACAACAATCTAGGAAGAGTATGAGATGATGCAGTGTAAGGACATTCTCTGCACTAGAATCAGTCAATACTGCCCTCTCCACTACTTCTCCTTGTGTGAAACTTACCTTTCAGTTCTTTCCTTGCACAACGTGGGTAATAACAGCTATCTCATGACATTTTTGTAATGATTAAATGTGCCAATAAAAACACAAAATATTCAATTATTGCCACTGCTGTAAATATCACTGCTGTCCTTTCTTTCAGTAAAATGAGAAGTAAAACAACTGGCAGTTCCAAGTTCTAAACAAGAACATAACATTTCAGAGGCATCCAGATTGTGGAATGCCACAAGTTTTCCCCAATGTCTGTTCAGTAAGGTGCACTTTAAGGCATTTCCTCTCACCGTCATAATATTTACCTTAAATTTTCAGGTCAGTGAAAATATTAACTAGGTACATGTACATTTTCTAGGACAATTCACGTAACTATTTCACAAAATTCTTGATTACATAGTCCTGTAAACTAATTCCCAATTTAAGCAAAAGACAGTAAATTTAGGGCAAATTACCATATTTCTTCATTTTGCTCCTAAATTCCTTAAGGAGCATTTACAAGTAACCTGGATTGAGAAGTGAGAATCTGTGGGAGCCAGAGTTGACAAACCTACAATGAGACATGTAGGGGTGTGAAATAATTTTGCCTTTGACTTTCAAAATCACAGTGTTTAGATTTACATTTCTATATCTCCCACTGCATTTTTTCCCACACAAACTTGATTCCAAGGAACTTTTTAAAAAATTATTTATGTATTTATTTATTTATTTATTTATTTATTTATTTATTTATTTATTTTGAGAGAGAGAGAGAGAGAGAATCCCAAGCAAGCTCTACCGTCAGTGCAAAGCCTGATGCTGGGCTCAAACTCAGGAACCCTGAGATCATGTCCTGAGTGGGAATCAAGAGTTGGACACTTAGCTGACTGAGACACTAAGGAACCCCCAAGGAAATTTATGTAACGTATTTAGACAAAAATGAAAATGACTGATAACAGCTTCAAGTCTTCAAGAGTTGCCTTTGCTAACAAAACTGAAAAACCATATTTTAATTTACCTTAATGCTTTAAAGCCACAGTATATAGCCACAATGAAGCAATGGGTTTAGAAGTGGTAAACAGATGGGGAAAGCAAGGGGTTATATGCCATTGTATCTTTGCCTGTGTTCTATCTAATCAGATCTGGAAAGAAGATCTCCTTTACTCCACATCACACCTTGTGAAATACAACTTCCCTACAGCAAAAGATGAGGAAATCCAGCCTCAGAGTGAAGGTACACATCAAAGTAATTTGGCTCGTAAGTGGCCGAGACAATATCTCAACTCAAGTGTACCAGATCTCAAAGCTGATGCTCTTTTTCCACTATTCATGTTGCCTTTGTGTTCAAAGAGCAAGGATGGTTGTTTTCACAACCCCGAGGGGACAATATATTATTTAAAAAAAAAGTTTCACGTGTTCAAGAATATATTTACTGGCAAAGTTCATTCTTGTGATCTAAGCTTTAAGTCTCCAGGAAATACACACCTGCAGCATGAGTAATGTTTCTTTTTGCCTTTGAGTCATATTCCCAAAGTCTGAAGTGCTCTTGCCCTTCATCCTGACCTCCTTTTCATCCATGAATATTCCTATTCATCTTTCAAAATGGGGTTTAATATTGCCTCTTCTATGAAGCCTTATTTATTTAACCCCTAGCTCTCCTCAACCCATGCGAAACATTGGGTACTTCCTCCGTGGCTCCAGTAAACAGAGCGCTGTTGTATGACAGCATTTCTTAATGCATTGTACTCATTTGTTAACACATCCATCTTCCCCTACTAGGCTGTGACCTTTACAAGGGCAGGTATGTTGGTTTATTCATGTCTTTTTGTCTTTAGTGACTAACAACCTGAACAATACCTAAGTGCCTAATAAATGCCTGATGATGACTACATGGATTTCTCTTGTTATTTGTTCTGCTTACATAATGGAAAATATTTAACTAATTCACTTGCTCAGAGATGGAAGCCAAAAACGAACTTAGCAGTGCTTCTTTCTCTTTCCTTGCTTCCCCACAATTGGGATGTACCTAAGGGAAATTTTCAACAGAATCTGAGTAAAAATAATTTTAATTCTGAGTAATCACTTTCTGGAAATGGATCCTTTGTGCTTTTTTCCCCCTAGTATTTCTAAAAGGAATGGAGAGTAACAACTTATTAAAAATATCTAATTACTTTTATTTTCAGACACTGAGAATGCTTGGATACCATATAGATAGTTTCATCATCTTCTTTGTGGAGGCACTCTGAATGTGAATTGTATCGGAGTCAGTCTATCCTTCCAGGAATGGAATTAGTTTTCCTCACGCTCTCGGGGAAGGTGATGCATAACACAGGTTACATGTCAGAAGTGTTCCCCAGAGATGACGTTTTTGATTCAGCATCCCACTGTTTCAAAATACAGCTATATAATTATAATAGTCATTGGACCTATGTGCTGGGAGCAGTTACCATCTTGAAAGGAATCAGATTAAATAAAATGTCTTTTATTAGAGGTCAAAATCAGCCACAGGCATTCATTCTTACAACGTAAGTAATCTTATTTCAGGTTTTATGTATTAGATTTATTAAATTGGATCCTTCCTGATAAAACTGCCTCACGGTAAGTACAAAGGATAAAAATAAATAAATAAATAAACTTCCCTGGGCCTTTCCTATTATTCAAAGATGATGTTACTGTCAGTGATTGCTATTTGTGTGTGTGGGTGAAGCGGAAAAGACCAATCTGTAACCTCCAGTCCCTTCCACACTGTGCACACATGGAGATTGCTCTTTGATTTGCAGCTGTTATTTGCAGACCTTGTCACTGTGTGCAACTCTGCTTCTGTGGCTCACCTTAGGCCCAAATCTTCTTGCTCTAAAATCTCCACAGTCCCTGATTGCAACAAGCAGGCTTGCTCTGTCTGCAGTTCTCTCAAAGTTGACTTTCATTACAAAGTACTGGAAACTCTTTTTAGAGCACATCTGTGCGCCGACATCTTCTATCTCCCTTCACTCCGCCATCCTACCGTTGTTGCAAAGGCTGCTCTCAGTAGTCTTTACACTCAGCTCATATTTTTTTTTCTTTCAAGGGAAAGACTCTCCATTTTGGTGTCCTTATCACTTTGTTATGAGAAAAATTATTTCTGGTTTGATGTCAAAAACAAGCCATTGTCCTAGCTTGACTTTATTTTATTTTATTTTATTTATGAGAGAGTGACAGAGCATAAGCAGGAGTGAGAGAGAAGAAGACACAGACCCTGAGGCAGGCTTCAAGCTCCTAGCTGTCAGCACAGAGCCTACGTGGAGCTCGAACTCACAAACTGTGAGATCATGACCTGAGCTGAAGTTGGTTGCTTAACTGATTGAGGAACCCAGATACCCCTTGACTCTTTTTCTAAAACCATGAATCATCTGGAGACTCGAAGTGGATCAAAAGGATAAGCATAATATGGGTTGTATATCCAGGTCTTATTTAAGAAGCATTAATAGGGATTCTGCTATCTTTGAGGCATTCTGATAAATTCTGAGGCTATGAAAAAGTATAAGGTATAGGCTCTTTCCCTGTATTTATCAACATAATAGTAGGGAAGACAAATGTATAATAAAAAATAAAGACAATGCTGTATAAATTATAAAGTAAAGAGTATAATCTAACATGATAGAATCCCAGAGATTTGCAAAAGAGTAGTTAAAAGTTGACACACAATGAGGGGCATGTGGGTAGTTAAGTCGGTTAAGAGCCAACTCTTGATTTTTGGCTCAGGTCATGATCTGATTCGTGGGATCAAGCCCCGTGTCCAGGTCTGCGCTGACGCTGTTAAGACTGCTTGGGATTTTCTCTCTCCCTCTCTCTCTGCCCCTCTCTGTCTCTGTCTCTGTCTCAAAAATAAATAAATAAACATTTTTAAAAAAAAAGTTGACATACAATGATATATTAGTTTCAGGTCTACAACAATGATTTGACAATTTTGTACATTACTCAGTGCTCACCACAATAACTGTAGTCGCCTCCTGTCACTATAATATGTTATTACAATATTTTTGACTACATTCCCTAGGTCGTAATTTCATCTCTCTATATATTTTCTGTTTATTTATTTATTTTGAAAGACAGTGTCAGGAAAGGAGGGGCCAAGAGGGAGAGAGAGAATACAAAGCAGGCTCACCACTGTCCGCACAGAGCCGAACATAGGGCTGGATCTCATGTTAGATCAGGACCTGTTAGATCAGGACCTGAGCCGATATCAAGAGTCTGATGCTTAACTGACTGAACCACCCAGGTGCACATTTATCTCTGTATTGTACGTTAACTATACTTCAATAATAAAGGGTAGTTAAAAGATGCCAATAAATGGTAGTTACATGTCATTTTACACTTGTCAAAGCCCACAGAATATGCCTCAAGAATGAGTTCTAAAGTAAACTGGGGACTTCCAGTGATAATGATGTGTCATTGTGGTTCATCAGTTGTAACAATTGTATGAGTCTGTGGGAAATGTTCATAGTAGGGAAAGATTGTGTGTAGCTGCAGGGAATGTATGGAAACTATTTTCTGCTGATTTTTGCAGGGAACCTAAAACCACTCTAAAAAAAAGTCTGCTATTTTTTTTTAAAAAAGCGCTACATTAGCTCTGATAAATATATGACTCATAAACTTACACCTAACTCAGAAAACAGTTTTATCTTTTCCCCTCCAGCTTCTTGTGTTCACAACATAGAGAAAGAGAAGGCTGTAATAGTAAACGGCACAATTCCATGTACCATCTTGTGTGAAAACCCTTCAGTAGGGACTAGGTATTTCTTATATTCCTTCATTCCATGTTCAAGTGTGTGATATTAACATGGAAGTATAAAATAAAATCATAAAAATAGAGAGAGAAAAAAGATAGAGAAATAACTTTTAAGCCCATGTAAAATGAAGACTACTTGTTTTGCATATGCAATCCCATAAATAATATAACTTTGTGATATAAAAATAATTTTTAGAATGTTTTTGAGATATGAGATGAGACAGAGACTCCTCCACAGTTATTAATTTTCAATCGTTTTTCAATCTTTGATTTATGAAATATTTTAATCAATTGCTTAGATATGATTGGCTTCTATGTACTTGTTTATGTACTAGTATATTTTAAGTGTGTAATTATCAATCTTAAAATCATTCAAAATAAAATCCAATACTTTGAAAATAAATGATATCTAACCAAATGGTCTTTTACTCTCATACCACTTCCTCCCTCGACTATTTATTCTAAATCTTCAGTTCCATATATGTCTAAAAAATGTATCTTGAGTTTTCTTTCACTACAAAATGATATCACTTTGAATTTTTTTCACTTGGTATTATATTGTTGAAATTCATCCATAGTCTTCAATTCATCTTTAACTTTTATGTAATATGCCATTTTCTGATTATATAAGAATAATTTATCTCTTTTTTTAAAATAGTTTATTGTCAAGTTGGTTTCCATATAACACCCAGTGCTCATCCCTAACGATAATTTATTTCTTAAATGTCAGGTCCATTAAGAGGCACTTGAGTTGTTTCCCAGTTTTTGTTATGATGAACATTAATGATATAATACTTCTGAGCCTGTCTTTGATATGCAGGCACAAGAAAATCTTTTGTGCACATACCTAGATAAGGGTTTTCTGTGTTGCAGGATGTAAGAACAATCAACTTATTAAAATAATGCTGTTTATTTTATAAATCAAATTGTTTTGGTGACAAATCAATGAACTTTCCAACTAATAAGCTTTAAGGGATTCTGTGGATCTTCTTGTCCCTAACACCTGGTAATGCCAGATTAAATTTTGCTGGTGTAATAGAAATATGACAGAATGTGAGAAAGTTGTTTATATATATTTTGTTGATCATAGATGAGGTTAATTGTCTTTTTTAAAAATTGGCCTTAAGAAATATACATGTTTGTATCTTTTGTCTATTTTTTCTATTTTGTGTCTATGTTCTTTTCATTGATTTGCTGAGGTTTTTATGTAGTTTTGATAGAAAACAATTATAAATATATTTTTTCAGTGTATAGAACCCCTTTTCACTTTCTTTTAATGTGTATTTTAATAAAAAAGAGTTTTTAACTTTAATAGAGTCACATTTGTTAACCTTTTTTTGTATCTTATGCAATAAGTGCTTTTCTACACAATATTCAAAAGATAATTAATGGAAAATTTTTACTGACAAATTTAAAGTTTTATATTTTGACATTTAGTCTTGAACCTATGTGGTGCCTTATTTTGTCTGAGGCAGGGATCCAATTTCATCTTTTTCCACTTGAATAACCTATTTCCTCCTTTAACTTACCAAAAAGCCATTGCAGATGTGATGAAGAATTTTCAAGTATTTATGGACATTGTAGCACTTCAAAATCCTTTGAATATAAAACAATAGTGTTTCCATATCTTAAGGTAGAAAATATCTCAGATAAGAAAACTGATACTCATGAAAGACAAAGACAGAATTAGAAAAGTAGAATGTAACAAAGATCAGAGTTGTGAATTAAATTTTTTTATGAAATAAACCTAATAATCTATATAGTTACTATGATCTATTTCAAGAAGGTGTTTTCATTTGGTTAAAACATCATGGGGGGTCAACACAAGGATCTATATCCTGAATACTTACCTAATTTTCAATTTACTAAAAGCTTTATGTTACAGATATTAAAGAAAGCAATTTGTGCTAAAACTATCTACTCTGAAAGTAATTAGTGTTTCTTAATTGTCTGGAGGAAACCCTATTGAAGAGATATAGAATATACCATATGCATTCATGTTGTCAGATGCTGAGGAAAAAATTGCATTCTTAGGGATTCTCATGCCACAATAGGAAAAAAACACTTTTTTTTAACTCATATAAAAATAAATTCTAGAAATATAGCTTTAAGAAAGTCTTTGATTAGTAAATAAAAGAGTAAAAAATATTTGCTTGCCTCCAGTTTGTTATTAACTTAGCTCAAAATATTATTTTTTGTGTTTTAACAACAAACAAGATATTCCTTTTCTACAGAATTTACGACTTGAAATCACAGGATATAATGTATTTTTTACTAACAGTTTTAGATATAGAAGGCACCTTGTCAAGTTGAAAATTTGTGTGTTATGAGTATTGCACATGCTGGATCATCAAGAGATATTAACTTCTGTACCAAAACAGAAATAACGCCAAGAGATGAAACTTTAAATTTCTATGAGAGATGCACCCTTTTTCTCAAGAACCAGAAAACTCTGAAGCTGTTCATGCAAAGGAGAGCCAAAGAAACATAAAATGTATATTTTTTCCTGTGTTTATGTGACACAATCTATTACTTCGTAGCACAGAAATACATCTGGTATATCACTTTAAAATTTAGTGCTAACTATCCTAACAGTTCCCAGGTGCTCATGGAAATTATTCTCTGCGCTCATGGAAATTATTCTCTGCTTTGAAATATCAATGTACAGGGGATATATCTATTTCTTTCATTTCACTTTTAACCATATGAAATGAAGTGTTATAAGTCAACCATACTTTCTGGCCTTTAAGATGATTATATCCACTCTTCCTGTGAAGGAAGGATGGGATTGTCTATAATTAACATCATTTTCAATAACTAAGCAGAAATATTTCACCTTTCATTTCATAATTTGTGGCCAGGTGAGTAATTTGGTAACACCATTATTATTTGCATGATTTTTCTAGCACATATTAGAGTTCAGGAAAAAACAGACATTCAAGTTTCAAATTTTACATAAGACATTGCTTAATTGTCAAGAAATAAGACATAAATTGACCTCATAGCTTAATTACATAAATTAAGTTTAAAAAATGAGAACTGAGAGAACAAAAACACAATGCAATTAACACTGTAATTAAACATGTCTGTCATAAAAATATTATCCATTCCATGCTTAAAGTCTTAATGTCCTCGATCTGTCGTTGAGGCTGCCCTAATACTACAATTAAGTGTATTATTTTCCCATGTTATAAGCAACATTAGTTCAGTTACAAAGTCAAAATCCTTAGCTTCATCCTAGATGCTAGATAAATGTTAATATCCAGGTGTAAGGTTTGGAATTAAATTATTTAATACAATCCTCACCTAAATCTTATCAGGGAAGTTTGATAATATCTGTACAAATGTAATTATCCACAGTCCTGATTGGTATCAGCTTCAAATTCAAAAAAAATCTATACCAGGGAAATGTTTTTACATTTCCCATAGTTTTTGGTCCTAGTGAGTATCCACGTTTGGTTTAAAACTAGTAATTATTTCAGAGAATCCTAGGAAAAAATATACACACATATTTAATTTCCAAAATGTTAAATATAAGAAAGCTGAAATGTACAAATAATATATTTACCACAAATTGGGGCGCCTGGGTGGCTTAGTCGGTTAAGCGTCCGACTTTCGCTTAGGTTATGATCTCGCAGTTCGTGGGTTCGAGCCCCTCGTCGGGCTCTGTGCTGACTGCCAGCTCAGAGCCTGGAGCCTGTTTCAGTCTGTGACTCCCTCTCTCTCTGACCCTCCCCTGCTCACGCTCTCTCTCTCTCTCTCCTAGAAATAAAAAAAAATTAAAAAAAAAATATTTACCACAAATCTTTGTTGATAGAATTAAATCTAATATATTCATGTTAAATAAAGTGTAATACTCCATTGTAATATACCATAAATTGTTTTACATATTTCCCACTGATGCATGTTGAGCTGTAAAATAAATTCATTATACATGTCTATTTCTCCATAAATGGAGTACATGCTGTGCTGGCTATCTTCAGTGTTCTGTAAGCCCTTAAATGGTACTGTAATCTGAGGTGTTGCAGGTAAGGGATGTAATCTATGTCCAGAGTTTTTGTCAGTTTCAGTAGGGACAAAATCATCATTCGTTCCAAGGGAAAAGGAGCCTATGTAATCAATCTGCTGGTAAATCTCACTAAGTAATAGTGTGAATCAAAGCTCAGCCACATTCTCTGCTAGTGGTGTTTGGATATCTGTCAGTGACAGTAGCTAGAACAGTCTTGGCAAGGTTAATTCTGTATTTCTGAGCCAATGCATAACCTCCATCCCTGCACACACATGCCTTGCCTATGTTCACGTGACTGTTGCACTAGCTAGCGCTGGCATGGCCAAGAAGAGAGACTGGTCGTCAGCAGTCTATATCAATTGGTGAGTGAGTTGGAGCAGGATTTTTATTTGTATTTTTTTGAGCAGGATTTTTAAATAAGATAAATGTTGCCATGGCAATCCAAAGAAGTCTATCAAAAGGACCAAAACTAGGAGTTTTAGTGGTAGAAGTTTCAAGATTCAAATCATTTTCATTAACTTTAAAGGATATGTCTCAGCAAGACCTATATCATTGGATGTTACTTATTTAGCGGGTCCCTGAATCACTGAAGAATTTATCTTACAGCTCCTAACATACATGTTTGTGACTAGGGTACCTAACATACTTACTTCTTCCTGGTTGGCAGGTCCAATTAGCATGCATATTAAAAAATATAGTGAATTAGTTGGTATGTACTGAATACCAATATAATTCAAGTATCTTCAGGTGATCAGTAGAGTTAATGTGAACAATGGGCAAAAAAGTAAATATGTATTTCTGTCTTTGCCATAGAAGAACAAACAAGATTTTCTTCCCTTTTTTTGGAGAGAAAGAAAGTGGAGGAGGGGCAGTTAGAGAAGAGAGTCTTAAGCAGTCTCCAAGCTCAGCTTGGTGCCCAATGTGGGGCTCAAATCAAAGCAGGGCTTGATCTTACAATGGTGCTCTCATGACCTGAGCAGAAATCAAGAGTCAGTCACTTAACAGGATCTCAAGAAGGTTTGGATGTCAAGAACAAACAAGATTTTGTTCCTGCATATTAGTAAAGTCCAAAAGGACACATATACCCAATCAACAGTTTTCTGACAATTAATATAGGCTGTATTGATTTTATAAAATAAAAGAATGGTCTCCATCTATACGTTCTTGATTGTCTTAGAGATAGAAGTGATTTGTGGGCCTTTTATTAGAATACAGGCAAATGATGGTTTTCAGAATTACATATTAGTCCATTTTGATACATCTACTTCTCTTAGCCTTCTGCCTCTTTCTAAATAAAATGCCAAAGAACTTCTAGCAATCACATCATACTGATATAAATCCATCATCATTTCTATGCCTCAATAAAAATATGCAGACCAGTTATTAAAACCATTCAAATATCCTGGCTATACCAGTGAATCCAGAATAAATAATAATTGCCTCTATATCTTTAAATATTCCTTATATTATAACCTACAACCCACTCCCACCCATGTTCTCATGATTCCCACTGATACGTATCCAAAGCCTGTAATTTTTTGGGATACACTATTTTCTTCTATCCAGGAACTCTTTCCCTACTCACACGGCTGAGACACAACCAAAAGTAATACACATAGAGTCAATTGGAAGTGGCAAAGGCAGGGAGGCCTGGGTGACTCACACAGTTGAATGTCCTACTTCAACTCAGGTTATGATCATGAGTTCAAGCCCCACATCAGTCTCTGTTCTAACAGCTCAGAGCCTGGAATTTGCTTTGGATTCAGTGTCTCCCTCTCTTCTTCTCCTTCCCCTGCTTGGGCTCTGTCTCTGTCTCTGACTCTCTCTCTCAAAAATAAACATTAAAAAATACAAAAAAAGAAGTGGCAAAGGAAGGTATTAAGGAAAACTAGCATCATTTTTAAGCAATTGTTTTGCTTGATTGTTGCAGGGGTACAGTGTAGAGGTTCAAGTTTCCCAAGCTTCTTTCACACAAAGCTGTCATCTCAGATCTCAAGGACATACTCATTCCCAATTATATCCTAGATTTACACTGCTAAGAAGAGCTGCACTAAATCCTAGGATATTTTTTCAAGGTACTAGACTTTGAAAAGTCTTCAAAAGATCAATCAATTTCCAAGAAAGTAAAGTTTGTGTAGCATGACTGAAGGTTTGGATGTCAAAATTTATCTAGAATATATGCACTTTGTGCATCATCAGGACTCAATGATGAAGAGTGTTTCCTTCACTTAAAAAAATATAAATACTAAAATACTTTCCTTAACTTTACTTTTACTGTATACATCATATAGAATTTTTTCTTGGGACTATAAAAATGTCAGGATTTTGTTCTCTCAAGAAGAACCTTATTAACATTTCATTATGAACTCCCCGCACAAGAACTTTTTGGCACATATCAGGAAATACCCCAAATTTTTATGTTGAGATAAAGAACAAACATTTATATTAGAAACAAAACAGCTTTTGTAAGATATATAATTTTTAATTTTTTAATGTTTTTATTTATTTCTGAGAGAGAGAGAGGGAGAGAGCATGAGCAGGGGACGGTCAGAGAGAGAGGGAGATACAGAATCTGAAGCAGGTTCCAAGCTCTGAGCTAGCTGTCAGCACAGAGCCCGACATGGGGCTTGAACCCAGCCACCCTGAGGTCATGGCCTGAGCCAAAGTCAGACGCTTAACCGACTGAGCCAACCAGGCATCCCTGTAGAATATTAATTCAAAATGAAAAATTATAATTATGTATAGCTTATACATGTTAATTGAAGCAGGGATAGATGCATCTATTTTGTTAAGAGTTATAATAAAAATAGGGGCATCTCCATGGCTCAATTGGTTAAGTGTCTGACATCAGCTCAGGTCATGATTTCATGGTTCATGGGTTTGAGTTCCACATCAGGCTCTCTGCTATCAGTGCAAAGCCCACTTCAGGGGCTTTGCCCCTCCCCAACTTGCAGGCACTCTCTCTCTCAAAAATTATTAAAAAATTAAAATTATTTAAAAAATTAAAAATTGAAGAAAAATAATCTCAAAAATTATAACAGAAACTCTATTCAATTGATAAAAGTAGTTCCTAAGAGTAGTTTTGTTATATTTTGGTTGAGTTTTTTTGGCTGGTTTTGTTTTATGGTATAACAGAATAAAAATGGCATTATAAGGAAAGGCAATATGTTGATTGATAGGGGAAAAAGTGAAAATAAGAAAGAGAAAAAACAAACTTTCTGCAAAAATAAAGTATTTTCTGTTAAGAAAAGACTCTGTTCTAACCCCTGATCCTATAAAATACTACTTCATGCAATATCAGTAGACATCAAATTTTAGGATTCAATCCTAGTCCCCTGGGCTTGCTTAAAAGTAAGCACCCTTTTTACCTCTTTTCTACTCACTTCTTGAGGGTCACCCTTTACTGCACTTAAAGCAAAGAGTTCTAGAAACAATCTAACTTCCTTTACACTGTCAACTCCTGTGGCCTCTCCTCTCTCTCTTGCCTTCCTGGGTGTGGTTTGCAGAGTCCATTGTGGTTTTATGGCAAGAGTGTGAAACTTCTGCAGTTTTCACAAAAAGAGAAGAAACAAACTTATACAATATGGCCTGAAGGAGGTAAGTCATCAGTGTAATCTGTTCAAAGGACTCCTTTTGCAAGCAAATATTAGACCACTATCATCTCTTACAAACCAGAAGGGAGATATTTGGATATTGTGATTATTTCAAATTATCAGGCAAGGTAGCAGGAAGGTAACATGTGTTACTATCTTTGTAACATGAAAACCCTTCCCTTAGCTAGTAGGGCATAGAATGAATGGTTTACATATAGCCAGACTGTTTTCTGTCCAAACTGCATGTTTAAGAGAAGAGGCAGGGTACATGGGGGTAGGGGGGAAACCCCTCAGTATAGATTTCCCAACCTAAGACTTGTTGTGAAGGTCACGTACCGTGTTATATAATTGTCACCTTGAAAAGTTCTTTGATAGCTTGAACTTTACGACTTGCAAGCCGTGCTGGGCTGCCAAGTAGAGTACATTTTCCAGGTTTCTGAGTCCATGCTTGAGCTAAATAAAGTGTGACAAATCCCTTGAGGGCAGCCCAGGCTTTTCATGCCATGAGAACCTCTGACTCAAAAGTTACACACTCTTAAAGTAATATAAGACTGTGCAGCCAACAACAGAGGCTGCCTGCAGCAGGAAAGAAATTCCCCTGAGACCACGTCTATGTGATACATCCAAGGTGCTTCAGAAGTGACCATAAAATAAAACCTCTGATGTTTTCCTCCTAAAAAAAAAAAGAGCTAATTAAATAAAATGAAGAGAGTGTGATCATCTGGATTTTGAATTTTTTCTTTGTCCTTGCCAGCTGACTTACCTGACATTTGCAGGAAACCAATTTGAGATGAATTGATAACTACACGAAACAAGTTTTAACCTTGAAAAGCCATCCATTGATGAAGCATCTTTTCATATCCCGGGATCCTTGAGGCATAAACTCTTGATGGTAAGCCTTCTCAACTTCCAGTAAAAAAAAAAAAAAAAAAAAAAAGTCGTTGACTTTCAAAATGGCTTTTTTAGCTACCACAACACTGGTGGATTTCTTAACATTGTTTGACCAGCTTTTAAATCTAGCTTTATTGAACAATTTCTCATGAAAGTGAAATGAGGGTGTGTCTAGCGTATCTACCACCCAAAAAAACCTTTTTCTCATATTTCAAATATCAAAACCCAGGATGAATTAGCATCATTGCAACTACTTGGTTAAGAGATGTTAATAAAAATGGTGAATAAAAACAGTGTTCATGCACAGTCTCAGAGGCTGTGACAATGAAATGCCTCGATATGAAGCAGAATAACTTACTCCTAATTTTTGATACCACTTTTTTTATGCCACTTTTTTCTACCCATTTGTCACATAACACATAATAATTTGGCAGTTCTTTTCATTGTCATCTTCAGGTGTAGCAAGTGAAATTAGCAATTATGCTGTGTATCTGCTGGGTTTCTAGGTAAGCTCCCCAACCCCTTCCCATTTTAGGCCAATCCACATAGGTGTTATGTTAGGAGCCCTGTGTCTCCCAGAACTGCCTGAAACCTCAGGAGTTTATTCAGAGTAGTAAGATCCATCAAAGCAGGAAAGGATATGAAGATTCACAATGTGACAGCACGAGAGCCAAGTATACTTTGTATATTATTCAATTACAGTAGGCGAATATTAAAAATTATATTCTGCCCACAAATAATTTTCCAGATATTTCCAGAGGGTGGAAAAAGCATGTTTCATTGAACTAAGTTTGAAAACATATTGTTATTGTTGTTGATTTACCGGACACATTTACATATTAAAGGCTTTAGGAAATTTGCAGTAAGAAAAGTTGTGTAGTAGAGTTAAAGCAATCATTTTCCATATACATTTGATAAATGGTATCTATCTGACATTTTTCAAACAATGCTTATAAGAATCTTATTGTTTCCCGTCCCATGAGGCAGAAGCGGGGAAAATCAAGAAAAAAATATTTCTGACTTCTGCCTGACTTTTGGAATCACTTCATCTCCAAAACTTATTACAAAGTGACCAAACAATATTAAAGGACACTTGAAAGCTAATATTTTCTCAAATTTAAAAAGAGATCATTCAATTCCAATTTTATTTTTATTTATTTTTTATTTATCCAACATGGGGCTTGAACTTACAACCTGAAGATCGAGTCACATGCTTTACTGACTGAGCCAGCGAGGTGCCTCACTTCCAATTTTAGTTCAGAGATATAAAGAAATGAAGAGTGTCACTCTCACTGTTACAAAGGAAAACATTGGACACTCTGCAAACTAATGGTTTTCTGAAGCTCATCAAAGAACTGAGGTTACAGAACAAACTAACCTGAATCTGGAGAGAGTGCCATGAGGTAGAAAGGAATTTAAACAATTCCTTACATGGGTAAAATGCCACTGGCCATCATCTAAGTAGGGAAGAAGATTCAGTAAGTTTTTTGTTTTTTGTTTTTTGTTTTTTTTTGAGAGAGAGAGAGTAGGAATGGGGGAGGAGGCAAAGAGAGAGAGAGAGAGAGAGAGTCTTAAGCAAGGTCCACATTCAGCGTGTAGCCTGAGGCCAGACTTGATCTTATGACCCTGGGATCATGACCTGAGCTAAAATCAAGAGTCGGACACTCAGTCAGCTGAGCCATCCAGGTGCCTCCAGTGAGAAAGTTTTAATAATCTGCTAAACCTCCAACTGTGGGTTCTCAAGATAGGGTAAGGCCCCTGAGGACCTTGGACATAGGTAAGATTCCCAGCCACTTTCAGGCTTCCCCTCTCAGGAACTCCACTAATTGATCAATGAGAAAATCAGGACAAATCCTGAGAAGGCTTTCTTGATGGTGTTGGCTGGATGAGGGGAAATGTAGCCACTACAGATATTCTGTCCAGATCCAGTCCTTATGCCCTAAGGGAAAACACACACACACACACACACACACACACACCTAAAGAAGGAAAACAAAAACAGTAGTCTGAGCACTCTGGAGGAAATCTTCAGTGACTAGAGGAAAGGAGAGAAACCCTGCCCAGACCCATTTTTCACCTAAGGAGCAAAAGCCTTAATCTACAGGAAGGAAAGAAACTGAAGGCCTGGTGGATACTCAACTGCTGGAAAAAGAGGATACTAACAACAAACTCTCTACCTTGGGGGGAGAGGCAGTAGTATATGTTGGGGCCAAGCCTACAGTAGAAGAGAAGCAATGACAGTTGTGTAGGCTTTGCCTGGAGATCCAGGTTCAAGATCCAGTCTAATGGATTCAACAGACTGCCCAAATTTTTTTTAAAGATTTTTAAACATTTATTTATTTTTGAGAAACAGAGGAGGCGTGGAGAAGGGGCAGAAAGAGAGGGAGACACAGAATCTGAAACAGGCTCCAGACTCTGAGCTGTCAACACAGAGCCCAATGCAGAGCTCAAATTCACAAACCATGATATCATGACCTGAGCCAAAGTCAGACGCTTAAACTACTGAGTCACCCAGGTGCCCCAACAGATTGCCCAATATTAAGGCTTACTCAAATAAGAGAGTGCATTCCCCACTGCCATCACCCTTCCACTCTAACAATTATCAGGAAATAATGACAGTAGAATATGGCTGAAAAGGCTGCAAGGCATAGACTCTCTCTAAGAAGCAAAGAAAGACTTAAAATCAAGTTTAGTACAAGCAGAAACACATGTGACACATAACTCAATATCATAAACACAAGATATCACTGAAAGATTTGAAGCTTCTGGTGCAGTGATGTTAAGTATAGCAATATACTTCAAACCCAACTCCTGATCCTTTAGCCACAATACCCCCAAATTAAAAGCCTACAGAAGGAAGGGCATATTCAGCTCCAAACATAAACATGATATACATCAGTATAAATAGTCCTATATAAGATGTCTGGTGTGCAATAAAAATTATGTTGCATATAAAAAGGCAAGAAAAAACACAGTCAGAAGAAATAAATCAACCATCAGATCAAGACTTACATAGGACAAAAATCTTAGAACTTTCAGGTAAGGAAGCTAAAAGGCCACAATTAACAGTTAAAGATTTTAATTAAAAAATGTAAATCCCTGCAAGAACAGGCAAAGAATTTCAGCAGAGATGAAAACTATAAGAAAAAGTCCATTGGAAATGCTAGAAATCAAGAACATTAGTAATAGAGGTGAAGAATGCTTTTGAAGTGCTCATCTGCAGACTAAACACAACCAAGAAAATAATCAGTAAGAATAAAAATAGTTCAGTAAATAGTACCCAAGTTGAAGACTAAAGAGAAGTTAGTAGGGGTGGAAAAAGAAAGAAAAGAAAAAAAAAACCCACAACAGAGCATACATGAACTAGGGAACAATATCGAATGATCTAAGAAATACATAATCAGAATTCCAGAAGGAAAACAAAAACAGAAAAATCATCTTGAGCAATAATGGCTGATAATTTCCAAAATTAGTGATAGTATTAAACTACAGATCCAAGAGCTCAGGTAAAGCCAAGCAGGGTAAATATAAAATGCATGTATAGGTTTATATCTTCAAATTGCTGAAAACAAAGAGGAAATCTTAAAGAGAGCCAGAGAAAAGCATATTTACAGGTTCTGAGAAATAGGAAAGGGACATCTTTGAAGGACATCATTTTGTGTAACACAACACTCCTCCCTCCAGGAGGTGGGTCTTAATGAAATTCACCCCTTCTTTAAAGGTGGACTTGATTCAGTGATCAACTTACTCGTAGAGTGTGGAAATGGAAAAAGAGTAACTAAGTGGTGGAGAAATCATGCAGAAACCATCCTAACCAAGTGCTCAAGTTTATCATCAACAGTAATCAGTTATGTTGATATCATGTACCCTCTGAGGTCATGCAATGAGAAGGTAGCTTCTCCTCCGTGGTGTTCTTTCTAATGTTTATTTATTTTTGAATGACAGAGAGAAAGAGAGAGAATGTGAGTGGGAGAAGCGCAGAGAGAGAGACACACACACATAGAGTCCAAAGCAGGCTCCAGGCTCTGAGCTGTCAGCACAGAGCCCAACACAGGGCTTGAACCCACAAACTGCGAGATCATGACCTGAGAAGAAGTCAGATGCTTAACCAACTGAGCCACCCAGGCACTCTTGTGGTATTCTTTTTAAAAATCTATAACCCCAATCTAATAATGAGAAAACCCAAATTAAGGGTCAATCTATAAAGTGCCTCACAAGTACTTTTCAAAAATGTCAATGACATTAAAAACAGAAAGATTTAAGAAATTGTCCTAATTTGCAGAGATTAAGGATACATCATGAACACACTCCATGCAGTAAACTAGATTGGAATCCTTGCAACATAGGAATGACATTATTGGAAAAACTGATGAACATTATGTAAAGTCTGTAGTTGAGCTCAGAGCATTGTACCAATGTTAAGTTCTTAGATTTGATAAACGGTTTTGTAGGATGTGAACTTTAGGGGAAGCTAAGTAAAGATGTGTAACAGCCCTCTGTACTATCCTTGCAAGTCTACTGAAAAATCTAAAATTATCTCAAGATGAAAAATTTAAAAGAAGAGAGGTAATCACTTAGTCCTCTTTCTGCCATATCTAATGGAACCTTATAAAAATTCACTTGCATTTCTATTTTTCTCTCATATGTTGTTTAGGATTATAGCCAGAAGGAATGATGACAGCTATGGGTGTCTTTCTTCCTTTGAGACTTTTCTATTTTACAAATGTATCAATGTACTGAATCAGAAAAAAACACACAAGAGCTCATGAGCTCAATTAATTATGAGTAGGACCTTTTTCTCATACCTTATTCACTTTCATTGCAGTATATAAGTCCAACATGATGTACCCCTACCAAGAACATGTTTCTTTCCCACTCAAATGGATTTTCACAATTTGACATTTCTCTTTCCTCTCTACTCTTCTCCTCTTGTCATATTTTTAATATTGCATGCTTTTTTCCAGTCTCTCTACTGGTGCTATTTAAAGAAGATTTGCAGTGAAGTACTAGTTTGACTGCTCCTGAACTGTAGCGTATACTACTAGAAGAATCAAAGGTAGTTTTTTAAACTTTGCTGTACTTTAAATCTTAAGGCTTGTCATAAAAAGACAAGGCTTGGTGACATTGGTTTAAAATCTTTGTTTGGACTTCATTGTCACATCATTTCTCATATTCTTTTTTGGAAAATACCTTCTAGATTGATGAACTCAAGTGAAGTATTATAATAATCATATTAAAATATAATTATTTAAAATAGGCAAAATGCATGCAGACAAATCCAACATCAACTCAACCTTATGTGACATCAAAGGACTGAAAACTAGAATTTAAGTAAAATTGACTCTAAAGCCTGAAAAATTTGAGCCCGGAAATTAAAATTAGATCTATTAATTTAATATGGTATGTATTGAAGATCATAATGTCTTATATAGAGCCTCCTGTGGGAAAAAAATGTGGTGCCTTTGACCTACAGAATTAGCATCATCTGAGATTTTATTAGAAATGGATACACATTTGCTACAACATGGACAGACCTAGAGCATATTATGCTAAGTGAGATAAGTCAGTCGGAAAAAGACAAACACGGTATGCTTTCACATATATATGGAACCTAGAAAGTACAACAACAACAACAAAAAACAGAAACAGACTCATAAATACAGAGGAAAAAATTGATGGTTGCCAGAGGGGACAGGATGGGGGCAGTGAAATTGGTAAAGAGGTGCAAACTTCTAGGGGTACCTCTGTGGCTCAGTTGGTTAAACTGAGCTCAGACTTCAGCTCAGGTCATGATCTCACCATTCCCGGGCTTCAAGCCCCACATTGGACTCTGTGCTGACAGCTCAGAGCCTGGAGCCTGTTTCAGATTCTGTGCCTCCCTCTCTCATGCTCTGTCTCTTTCTCAAAAATAAATAAACATTGGGGGAAAAAAAGAAGTACAAATTTCCAGTTATAAAATCAATAACAGAGGTGAAAAGTACAGCAGAGGGAATGTGTTACTACTTTTGTAATAATGTTATATAGTGACAGATAGTAAGGACATAGTGTAGTAAGTATTGAGTAATATATGAAATCACTGTGTTGTGCATCTGACACTAATATAACATTGTATATCAACTATACTTGAATTAAAAAAAATTAAAAAAAGAAAGAAATGAAGATTCTTGGGCCCCACCCAAGATACACTAAACAAGAATCAAGATAGTCAGACACATCAAATTTAAAATGCTCCACTACAGAGTAAATCCAGTAGGCTTACCTAAAAATTATAAATATTGTTGTATTTGTAGAAACATACTGTTTGGTTGTAGCCATCTGGCACTGTATGATTTTGAAACATGGATATGATACACCTATAATGGATGGATGAGTTAAGACTATCGAATGATCTAGATATAAGCAGAACTGACAAACCGAAACCTGAAAGATTTAAATTATTAATGAGGTCTTAACAGAAATAATTTACTAAATATCTTATGGTAAGTATGTATCCATTCACATTTAAATGAGTAACTGATATGAAACATCATAATTCTTTGCAAGAGTTAAGAGTGTCATTCCTTTAGCAGGCAAAGGAATCAGATAACCAGTATATGTCTTTTCATGTACCAGGAATTGAATGATTACCTCCATTCCCTCCCTCATATAGAATGGCATCAGGAGTACAGAAGAAAGGAGACATCACTGAAATCAGAACAGCCCTTCAGAGGCTAGAGAGTATCACACTTTATTATTAGAATTATAGTTGCTAACCCTTAGTGGATGCCAGACATGTTTTCAAATGCTTAATGTGTATTATCTCATTTATCGTTTCTAATAAACCTATGCAGAACATATTATTATTGCCTTCATTTTATAGATTAAGAAAGAGGAAGAGAAAAAAAAATAAGCTATTTGTTCCAGATAGTTAGTAGTAGGACCAGGTTTTAAACTAGTCATTCTGACTGTATTCTCCATACTTAAACTCTACTCTATTGTGTTACATATTAAAAAAATAACCCTTTTATGGTTTATTTATTTGATTAAAATTTGACAAATCATTACCATCCCTAGTCTGACTCTTTAACAGAATGCATCTCTTTTACAACTTTAGCGAGGCATAAGTGCTAATACAAACAACTGCATATGCTTCATGCATATGATTTGTTGAATTTGGGCATATGCACATACGTGTGAAACTATCACCACGATCAAAGTAGTAAACATACCCAACCTCCAAAAGTTTTCCTGTGTACCATTGCTTTTTCATGCACATGTGTGTATGTGATGGGATCACTTAACATAATATCTACCCTCTTAACAAATGTATGTGTTCTAGGTACAATGTTGCTAACTATAGCCACTTTGTTGAATGGCAGATCTCTAGGATTAATTCATCTGTATAACTGTGACTTTATGCTCATTTAACAGCAATGCTCCACTTCTCCCTGCTTTAATCTTCTGGCAACTGCCATTCTATTTTGGCTTGTATGAGTCTATGTTAAATATCTCAAATAGGTGAAATAATACAATATTCGTACTTTTGTGCCAGGCTTATCTCACCTACCATAATGTCTTCCAAGGCCATCCATATTGTTGCTGATGGAAGCATTTCCTTCTTTTTTAAGGCCAAATAAGATTCCACTGTATGTATATACTACATTTTCTTTATTCATCTGTCAATGAATATTAACTTTGCTCCCATATAATATCTTGAAATGCCATTTTTCTACATTGTTTTTAACATTAAAAAAATCACCCTATCCAGACTTTCCTCAGCTTTGGGGAATAAGTTGATTATTTAGAATTTAGGATGCATTTACTTTATATACAAGGTTTGTGTTTAACGCAGAATTTAAGACTGTATAATTTTAGTGAAAAAGTTATCAACATTTCAACATTATAACTAAATGAAGCAGAATGACAATTTATATGGGTAATAAAAGCATTAAAACAGAAATAGGGAAGGATTTTACTACAGTTTTTAGAAATGTTAAAGGAATGCAGAAGTTGATAATACTCAATGATTATTCTTCCTCTTATTAAGTTAAGGGTAATATCTTTTTCTTTTAATTTTCCTGGAACCATCCTTATACTAATTAGCCATGATAATTATAATTCTCTCTTTCTCCCTCTCTGTGTGTATAGTATACATGTTTATGTGCGTTTAATCTAAAAATTAAGAGGATAAATACAAGGCTGACTTTCCTGAGGTAATGGTTCTAAAGGCAGTTATTGACAAAGAAAGTTAGGTGGGGGCATCACCTGGCTGTTTCTGTCGTTGAGCATCCGATTTCCCCTCAGGTCATGATCTCACAGCTCATGAGATCGAGTCCCACGTCGGGCTCTGTGCTGACAGCTCAGAGCCTGGAGCCTGCTTTGGATTCTGTGTCTCCCTCTCTCTGTCTCTCCCTTGCTCACACTGTCTATCTCTGTCTCTCAAAAAATAAATAAATGTTAAAAACATTTTTAAAAAGAAAGTTAGGTGGAAGAATATATGAAACTATGTGAGAAAGAAACTGCTTTGTGGTAAATTTACCTGTTTTGTGAGAGGTGAAAGGCAGACAGGTGTCTGGGAAAGGAGAAAGATTATAATACAGCGTGTACTTTTCCCCACTAACCCAGTAAGACTCGTATTAAGGCTTGGGGAGAAGGAAACGAGGGAAGCCCATATTAGAATCTCAGAAGAAGGTCTGTGAAGCTTGAATAAACATTTTAAGTATTTTATATTTAAATTTTTTAAATGTAAAGAGATCGTTTTCTGTCACAGAACTCCCAATATTATTGCCCAACACCTTCATGGATGGGTAGCACTAACACTATCCTTAGTGTCACAAATAATCTTTAAATCTTACATCAGCATCAGCAACAGAGGCCGGAGAGCCTTGAGACACATCTTATTTATTCAAAAGGGGCATGGATTTTAAAAGGTTGAGATAGACTTCTTTAGATAATAAGGGAAGAGTAAGCTTTGAAACCAAATTTCAATTTCAGCTACCAGGAAAAGCTGTCAGCCTAAGGCAGGGAGCTGTCTGGAATGTGTCCGGGGAAAAAGGCCTATCCACCTGGCTCTCCATATGTATCACCCATCCCCGAGCTGCAGGACTTAGCAGAAATTGAACTGGGGGAAATCGAACTGGAAGAAAGGATGAGCCAGACTCGGCTGAAAGCGGTGTCTGAAGTGGGAGTCCAGTGAGCTCTGGACTTCTGCAGAAAGAAGTACTGAGAACAATGTCAGAGATGCTTCCAAAATACTGAACCCTGTGAAAACTGGGTGATGAGCCAGCCAAATAGCTCAGGTCAGGGCAGTGGGGGACCAGGATATAGAATTTCTGACATTTTGCCAAAGTCTTCGCTGCTCGCGGGCAGCTATGATTGGCCTCGCTGGGGTGCTTATCTCTGGTGTATTTCCAGGGAATTGCACGTCCTCAGGAATTTGGAGGAGATACTAGAGGAATCATACAAGGCTTACAGGGTCAGTAACATGCTGCAGCATTGTTCACTAACGTTCTATTTGAAGTAACTTTATAAAGGTAATTTCCTTTTCACTGTTTCAACAATGACACGCATATGGAGGATTAATGAAATGCTCTTTTTTTCTAGATAAAAATTGCATTATTATTGTAAAACACAGACCTTTAACAGTGTGATGGAAAAAGAGGTGGACTGAGAGGCAGCAACCCAGCTCTGCCATTGTGTTTCTGGGCATTTCACTCTCTCTGTCTTAGATTCGGTTCTCTCAGCTGTAAAATGAGCAGGTTGGGCCAGATCATCTCTGAGGCCTATTCTACATGCATAATTGTACAGATCCATCATTATTATCACTACTTAATGTGAGCAGTATCTTGTCAGCGTGTACATACACCAATTCAAAGCTGTTGGCTTAATACAATAAGACTTTTAAAGACTTCGATTTAATTTCCATGGGAAGAAAACTGAAGTAATTGATTAAACAAATTTTAAAATAATATAATTTAGGTCACTGGTCCTTTTCTTAGAACGGAAAAGAAATAGTTTGATTTCCTATAAAATCTATTCAAGTTGTACCTTCTTCCAATATTTTGTTACAGATTTTCCCTCTGCCAACAGCAGTCACCCATTTTAATTGAATGGAGGAAAACAGTTCTGATTGTCTATGTCATTCTATTGGATTTTATATCATTGAATTTCAAGCCGGTTTCACTGGGACCTGCCAAGAGTGGCTTATGCCAACCTCTGAGTCTCCTTGTTACACTTCTATCCTGGGTAGCATTGTTTGCCTTTTTGTCTGCTTTCTGATTAAACTGACATCATCTTGCCTTTTGTGACTCTGGTGTCATTTTCTGTTGACAGTGTCTAGTAATGGTAACAGACTGGTGTCCTTGTGGAATGGGTAGAAGTCATTGATTGGTTAGGTGTATTAATGCAGGCCTGTTAAATGACATGCAGACTTGTCTTTGTGCTAAGTGGAAGCTGAATGGGTGCCAGTGAGAGAGGTTATTAAGCACAGATAAGAGGCAGCACCTCTATTCACTGGCAATGTCACTTTCTCCCACTTGAGGAGAGACATTTGTTCAAGGCATTTTTTTTTCTCCTCTCACTGGTGATATTTAAGGCAGAAAGTTGCTAAGGTGCTGCTGACTGCAGATCGTTTTGAGAAGGTGAAATTTACAAAAGATCATTTAAAACGTTTTTTCCTTAAAACCATATTGCATTGAATGGAAATGTTTAACTAAGAACAATTACATTATTAACACTTATCAGTAAAAAAAAAAAATCATAGAAGCCCAGTGACAAGATGTGCCATCGATCATTGCTGTATATCATTTAGAAATGAAACAGTTTTTAAATGATTTTATGTGCTGGGGTCTTCAAAGAAGATAACAAAATCTAGTTCAGCTGTGAAACTTTTCCATGTCATTAAATTAGGAATAAAGTGGTGAAAACTATCTTTATCTTTGTTTTGTTGTTTACATATCCAGGTATAGATTGCATATGGTCTAAGTTAGCTACGTACGTGATAGTATAGCACTCTGCTTTAAATTACAAACTTGTGAAAGTCTTTCTGTTCACAAGAAGACGCCTTGACTGGTCTTCTCTTTGTAAACTGAGAAAGGCTGACATTTTCTGTGCAGGTTTAACTGATATTTGCTGGGCTTGTTATTTGTGGGTTTCTGCTGTACTTTGAAATATTCCACAAATCCTAACTTAGATTCAATCACACCCTTTAGTAGTTTAGCCTCGGTGATTTACCACTTCTGCTGTCTTCTGTCAGTCTCCAGTTTCATGTATATATACACCCTTTTCTGTCCTGGCACAAAGCAGTTGTTAGTGTTTGTTTATAAAATGTATTAAATCTAATTGATATGTTCAAGTCACTCTCTCAGGCACTAGAGGCAGAGACAAATGCACAATATATATGTCCTCTACTTCCGTTAGGTAACCTCTTTGAACTTCTACTTTCTCTTCTATAAAATGAGGATTACAATACATCAGAGTGTTGCTCTGGGAATTAGATGAACTAGTGTATAGAAACAGCCAGCCACATTTATTTATTAATAAATATAGTATCTTCATCTCCATATCATTATAACCATGTGAAATCATAGCGTCTTGGTTCTACTCTATTTCACCCTGAATCAGATTTGCCTAATAACTATTCCTTATTGATAAATTATAGCTCAAGATAGGAGAGAAGATCTCTCATATGTTTTTCTTTTTGTTCTACCAAAGGCAGAAGTTTAACATAAGAACACACATAAAATTGTATGTCCCTTATTTACTTGGTAACTGATATTTCAGGTGCACTGCTTTGTTTCATGTCTCATGGCAAACCTTTGAAGTGTTATCTTTATTTTACAATAAAGAATCTTAGCTGCGAGATGTTAAGTAAATTCTGTAAGATATCCTGCTTGGGAACAAACCCAAACTTCAGGTCTCCTAATTTCAAGTTTGTTATTACTTAAAAAGTCCTTTTGAACTATGCTCCAGCATCAACCTCTAGGGACATTACAGCTGTTTGATAGTGAGATATCAGACATTATTAACAATTTCAAGGAAACTAGCAGAAAAAAGGCCCAAAGAAAACAGTGAGAACTAAAGACATAGACATTAGTTATGGCTCCCAGATCTTTCCTTTCTGCTTCTGACACTCTTTCTCTGGGACAAGTAATAGAAATTATTTCTAAGTGAGGTTTTGTCACCTCATACAGCAACAAGTGTTTACATTACCAATGTTTCCGTTGTATAACCCAGATAGTTGTATAACTTATGTGACATTGGAGAGCCACAACTTGTAAATCCATAGATTTTAGGATGGGTTACTATAAACAATCCTAAACCAAAGACCAAGTGCATTTCATATATATGGGCTCCCCTCCTGGCAAATAGAATTGGTCTATTTACAAAAAGGTCCAATTACCAGCGTGTTTACATAGATACTAGACAAGATGACTTATCTTTCTTTCCCCCGGAGTGTGTCACCAGATGTATATGTTTACTTCCCCTCCAACCTAATTTATATTATTGAAAATATCAGTTTCCTTTTAGTGAAATGATACAAAATTTGTGTGTGTGCATAAAATAGTTTTTAAAATATATTTCTTACAGAATCATAGAATTATAAGTCTGAAAAAGATCATTAGCTGATCTGCCCTTTTATTTTATTGTTTTGAGAAAATTAGATTACTTTTTCCTTGGATCATTTTTTTCTGCACTAACTTCACTTTGCTTTGTATTGCAACCAGTTTGTTCATTTGTGTATATCAACAAATATTCTTCTGGGTCTGAATATGGCAAATCAGACAAACATCCCTGCTGTCAAGATATTTATATTCTAGTGAGGAAAACAGACAAAAACTCAAGTAAGGTAACATCTATACATACTATAGTATGTTGGATACTAAGTAATAAGAAGAATACAAATTAAGCAAGAAACGTAGAGAGTAAGTTGGCAAGGGCCAGGATGGGGAGATAAAATCTAGATACGTTGGCCAGAGGAGTTCTCTTTGAGGACATGGTGTGGTGTTATGAATGGAAGGAATGAGGCAGTGAAGGGTGTATCTTATTGGGGAAGAGAATCCCAGGCAGGGATCAGCATTTACAAAGGTTCTGAGACAGGGGAACCTCTGTTTTGGAGGAATGGCAGTCTAGTGTGCCTGGAACAGAATCAGGTGACAGATCCTGAGGTCAGAAAAATAATGGGGTGCTATGTCATGCAGGATGCCCACTGATTGTATATCTGGATTCTTCATTTAACTGAAGTTTATAAAAGTCAGTGTCTTTTTAGCGTGCTAAACCTATTCACCCAACAGTCTTAAATTCACATATCTAACATAGCGTCTTCCTTAGAAATCTCAGATCCAAGTTTATTGGTTGAAAGAATATTTTAAAATCTAAGCTTTTTGACCCATTGAAATGAGATTCCATTAGATCATGCTAAAAATTTAAGACATAATAACTATTTCAAGAAATACATAATTATAACACCTTCAAAATTGTTAATTCCCTTGCAAACTGCTTTATCCTTTTCTGCATATTCTCTTGAGTATAAAATTTCAGAAACTTCTTGGGCATAGGGACTCACATACATGCCCAAATTACAGAGGCTACTAATTATTTATTAGCGACTACTCTCTATATAACTATCTTCCCAGTTTTATTCTCATTTCCCAAGACCTCAAATAAGACTTGGTGTACACATTAAATGTATGTTTTGGAGATAAAAATGAGTTATCACTAATTCAGTTGGGATTCAACATATTTAGGTTTGAGTAACCACAAATCATAATGCTTCTCAGAAATTGATATTAATATATATATTTCTTTATACTATCTTAGATTCCGTAATATTTTTCAGAATATGGGTATTGTTTCTTATACTTTTAAAACTTATTCTGCTAGGGGCGCCTGGGTGGCTTAGTCGGTTATGCGTCCGACTTTCGCTTAGGTCATGATCTCGCGGTTCGTTGGTTCGAGCCCCGCGTCGGGCTCTGTGCTGACTGCCAGCTCAGAGCCTGGAGCCTGTTTCAGTCTGTGACTCCCTCTCTCTCTGATCCTCCCCTGCTCACTCTCTCTCTCTCTCTCTCTCTCTCCTAGAAATAAATTAAAAAAATTAAAAAAAAATAAAACTTATTCTGCTAAATATAAATGAACGCACATCTCTTTTATAGCTTTCAACTATATTGTGTTTCCTTAAGTACATAGTTTACCATTATCTATAATAATAGATCAGTCTTAAAGAATTCTGGCTAAAACACTGCCAGAAACGACAGAATGCAGAGAATGGCAAGATGCCACAGTGGGCCATATGATTTATAGTAAGTTGTCTTAAGAGCAGTTTTTAAATATTCTTACAATCTCCTTATGCACTTTCTCCTTTGATGCTGAGGAATGAATATTTACTCTGAAAAAAATACTCTTTGTTGAATATTTCTTCTCACACATTCTGACATCTGCCACACAGCTATGATGCTGAAATAGGATTTCATATCCACTATTTATATAATAATACATAACAGTACATAACATTACTAGAGATTATTTATATGGACCTAAATAGCATAACATTTTCATTTAAAGAAAGCTTAGCAATTCTATATAGAAAATACTAGTTATCTTACCCCATAATAAAAATGTACTAAATATTAAATTTTATATCCTGTGATAGAACAATGAACTTTAACACACACCAAAAAAATTGCACACCAAAAATACATGAAATTGAACTTGTGTTATTTTACTTGTTGTGTGTTACTCTGTTTCATACATTTCTTCCAGTCTGGCACATTTGAGAAATGCCTGGAAAATGTCAAATTAAGAAAAAGCCAATGCGGCATCTCCATGTTATTCCAATCCGTGCAACTCTCATGTCTGGGTGACATAAATGGAACGGCAGCTGTGTCTTCAGTGTATTTGATATACACCCTCAGAGTCATTTCCTGATGGATATTTTGGTTGCTACATTTCCAGTTGTTGCAGCAGCGATGATGACTCTGACACTCTTCTTTTGAGGTAATTAAACTTTCAGCCCATCTGTGCAGTAACTTTCATAATATTTTCAAAGGGCACAGAATGCTTCTAATATTTGCACCACTTCATTTTTTACTTGCTCAGGGACCTATTAGCTAGCTGAACGTTGTTGAAACAAGTTTTTCAAAACCTGGTTAGTGAAAGGGGACATAAAAATGTCACATGAGCAGGAAAGTAATGTAACTAATGCTGAATTTTAAAATAACCTGAAGGATACCTTGTTTACCCAAACCGCAGTCACATCCTTGCATTAGGCATTTTATCTTTGACTCCCTATGATGTCGAATCTTGAAGCGAAACGACAAGTTCTGGATACGATCTTTCTTGCTCTGGAGATACTGTCTGCTTTGAGAAGTTTTTAGCTTTTGTGTACTGCAGGAAGAGAAGTTAAATGAGTGTTAAAATAGTGAAGAAATGATGAGTTAAATAGACACAGAAAGACGATATTTTTATAAGACCAGAGTGTTTCAAAATCATGTACAGCATATAAAAATACTGATTATTGTCTGTAAAGAATAAACTTTAATGTATCGATTAGTGTCTAATAACAACTGAGATGTAAGGAAGGTCTTAGAAAGAATAGGAACTTTTATATTTTGAAATGTGGTATTACTTGAGTCAGTTTTTTCTTATTATCAGTGTTTATTGTGGGAAGTTGAAAGATGCAGGAGCACGTGAGTGCTTCATTCAGTTGAGCGACCCGCTCTTGGTTCTGGCTCAGATCGTGATCTCACGGCTCGTGAGATGAAGACCCGTGTCCGGATCCACACTGACAGTGCGAGGTCTGCTTGGCATGCTTCCTCTCCTGCTCCCCTGCTCATGTGTGTGCACTCTAGTTCCCTCTCTCAAAACAAAATCATAAAATAAACATTAAAATCTAAAGGTATGAAAAAATTTGAATATTAAAATATTATCTAACTCCAATATCCTCAATTACCATTATCAATTTAATGATGTAAATACTTAAGTAGACAAAAATTAGAATTACCCTATGCAATTGGGTTTACTGCCTGCTCTCTTATCATTAACATTTCGAAAGATAAGTAACGGTTCTTTCACGTCTGCATCGACTTTCGTCAATTGGTTATAACAAATAAAATTTAGTGGATCCCTGTTATTGCTGATGCAATGTCTATTTTTGATGACCTGTCTTTTTCTAGGTCTTTTCTTGTTTTATGGTCTTTATGTATTTTTGCCTTGTTTGTAAGAACTTAATAAAATAAAGATAGCAATTTTCATTTATGTATAGTGGACATACTTTATTCTAGGTAATTTGATGTTTTAATATTGTCTAGGTATTTGGGGACATACGTTAGTTTATATTAAGAAATCTTATTATTATTTGTCCTTATAATTTTATATACATTTTATATTTAGAAATATCTTCTGGTATAGACAAAAGATATATATTCACCCATGTTTTCTTCTATTTTTAAAAATATGTTTTATAACTAAAAAGTAATTTATTTAAATTTATTTTTGTGAAAAAGAATAAATTGGTTATTTAATGTTTTCCAAAAGTGTCAAAATGATCTAAATACCATTTATGTTATTTTTTCTTCCTGCCTCTAATTTTCTTGTTGCTTTGTTTATGAGTACTTTCACGTTTTATCATGCTTCTTGAGTGATTTTCAATGATTTGTAGATCATTAGTGTCAAAATAGAATATCGAAACTTGTATAAATATATGACTAAAATTGTATGATGGAACACTTATAAATACTAAACACGTAGAAATGACTTAAATCCTTTGATGGAACACTGAATTGTCTTTGGCAAAAGAAGAAACAAAGAACTTTAAAATGTATCAATAAGTTTTTAGATAAATAGTAGTATGTTACAACACAGTGAGATCAAACTGAGTGAATTCAGTGTATATGTTGACTACCTGCTATGCTCAAGCACTGTGTACATATGTTTCAAAGATGAGGAAGATATAGTCCTTTTCCTTAAGATACTTTCAAAGAGTTAATGCCACTTGGAAAGATTGTGATAGGATTGATGTATATGTAGTGTGATATGAAAGTACGTCATTCAACTCACCTCGGCTTTCAGGAAAGAATTCCTGGAGAAGACACGTCTGAACTTAGTGATAAAGGATGAATAAGAATTTTCCAGATAAACAAAGGTAAGTCTGATACCCCATGTACAAAGCCATGGAAATGTGTAAAAAAGTTTAAGAGAAATGAAAATAGCAATATTGTAAAACCAGGTAAGTTCAGCTATTCTCCAGTAACCAGAAGGAGAAAAGAAAAGTGTAATTATATCCAAATGTCTGTCTAGCTATCATCTATCTGTCTGTCTGCCTCTCTATCTAGCCAGTCACAAGTCTTATTTTTAAATGAAAAAAAAATTGCAGGGAGAATAAAAGAGAGAAAAAGAACATATAAGAAAGAGAATATGAATAAGAAGCATTACAGTGTTTGCTAACACAGAGCTGATCAGCAAAAACTGAATGATATTTTCTTTTTGCTCTTCCTCTGCTTACTACTTACTAGATGGATAAAAGGAAGCTCACCGAGCTTTGTAGAGAACTGGCAATCCAACATTACAAGAATAGAATGGAGGAAAACCAGCAAACGCCCTCCTGTAACATGGTATATGTAGCAAATAAGAGAATGTTGTATTCTAAAATTTTAAATAAAATATTCTTAATTTATCTTTAAATCAAAATGTAAGAAAAAAGGTCACAAGAATAAGGTAGCTTAAGTTAGTGTTAGTCATTCTATATATAATATTATACTAGGTTTGGTGAGGAAATTGAAATAGGAAATTATTCCAGATCCTGTGGAATTTACAATATGTTCATTTATTATACGAATGGGAAAATAGAGGACATTGCCATTATCAGTGTTCGTTTTGTTAGCAGACTCATACCATTAGTTTCAAACAAACTTCATACTTTGTAATTTATTAGACTTTTGTTGTTTAATTTTGAAATTCCAATGAGTGCTACTTTCATACTTAAATACGAAATATATGACACATATAGTTAATTTCTATCATAATAGCTGCAATACTCTTAAAAAATAACATACATGAAACACTTTATATTGACCATCTTATTACTCTAACTTGAATTCTTGTCTTCTTTTGTAAAAATATCATTAGCTACAGGGGTGCCTGGGTGGCTCAGTTGGCTAAGCGTCTGACTTCAGCTCAGGTCATGATCTCACGGTTCGTGGGTTCAAGCCCCGTGTTGGGCTGTGTGCTGACAGCTAGCTCAGAGCCTGGAGTCTGCTTCAAATTCTGTGTCTCCCTCTCTCTCTGACCCTCCCCTGCTCACGCTGCCTCTCTCTTTTCTCTCTCAGAAATAAGTAAAAAACATTAAAGAAAATTTTTTAAAATATCATTAGCTACAAAGTGATACCATTATATAGCTTTTGCCATTCTAACTTTTTGAAATAAGTAATAAAGACACTGCCCAGCAAAAGTAAAATTCTGCTGTGTAAATGGCTTATTCCCCTATTCTTTCCTCTTGATTTGTGGATAGATTAGTTCATTCTAAATCTTCTGCTCTCTCTCCTCTGATATTTCCCCAAGGTGTCTAAATTGTAAAGGAGATTGGCTTTACATTGGTCCCAAACAAGCATGAAATAATTTCTTACTGCCTTATCCAAACCATCGAAAACCATTCCAGTTAATTTTCTTATATAGAAAGAGACAAAATGAAAACAAGTAACTGTTATAGACAGTCTGATTTTTATATGAAATTCTGCTGCATTTTAGGTGAATTTCATTGAACTGGAAACGAATGGCTATTGAAATGAGGTTCTAGAGCTGTTTGCGCTATTCAGTACAGGATTTGTAGCATGAATCTCACAAAGATAAGACATTGTTTTACAGTCAGATTCATGAGAGTTCACTATTCAACCCTTGTCTCATGAGGAAAGGGGAGAATGTGAATTAAACAGTTGATTTAAAATATTCATTTAGAGAAACCCAATCACTAAATATCTGAATCCCATGGTGGGCCGGCAATCGGCACACCATCCTTCACGAGGAAAGTAGCAAACAGAGCAGTTACTTTTCTAATACTGTGGTGCTCCTTGTGTCATACTATCCTGTGAATAAAAAAGGGTTTTGTCCTTGTTCTTTTGAGAAATAACAAGATATTTCTTACCTCCCTTCTCAAAAACAGACTTCGAATAACTAAGCACAAAATGTAATAATAGGCATAATGAATATTCACTTTACAGAATTTCTTTAAGAATTTTATTATATAGGGACACCCTGGGTGGCTCAGTCGGGTAAGCGTCTGACTTGGGCTCAGGTCATGATCTCACGGCTCCTGAGTTCAGCCTGCACTGGGCTCTGTGCTGTCAGGGGAGAGGCGGCTTCAGATCCTCTGCCTCCCTCTCTCTCTCTTCCCATCTGCACACATACTGACTCTCTCTCAAAAATAACATTTTTAAAAATCCTATATTATACAAACTTAACATTAATCTAGACTCCTTTTTAAGTTTTTTTTTTTTTTTTTTACTTTATTTTCTGAGTTGTTCAACACTAGAAAAGACGAACTATATTGTCAGGAATCTCATACTTGAATGAGCACAAATATTTAAAAAACTACTTTAATTACCTTAACATGTTTTCGGTATTAAATGCTATTCCTTATTTGAAACAATTTTCAACCACATGCTATTTTTCTACCTTATTCACTAAATTTTACTTAATACATTTAGCCAAGTTGACAGAAAAGAAGTTCACAGCAGTGGCTTTCTTCACTGAAGGAAATTCACTTTATTTCTCCCACAGGGATCTCACTAGAGGTTCAGCATTTACATTTCTCAGGAATCTTAATACTCTCAGTGGGGTCAAAATAATTGTTTCAGGCATTTAGTGCTTGAATAAATCAATACTGGCCAAATTTATCTGAACATGTCCAGATGTCATGCCAAAACAGCACCATTCCATATTTTAGAATAAATATTAATCTTTATTAAGTCTTCAGTCTTCTCTTGTTCCTCCCACAAAGTGTAAAACTTGGTTCAGCCTAAATTTTACACATTGGTCAACTTGAAACCGTCTGTGCAAATATGAAAATTGTATACATTTTAACTGTACATGATCACAAAATATTTCTTTTTATTTTTTTATTTTTATTTTTTTACAAATAGTTTATTTTGAAATTAGTTTCCACGTAACACTCAGTGCTTATCCCCACAAGTGTCCTCCTCCATGCCCATCTCCCCCCTCTCCCCCACATCCATCAGTCCTCAGTTTTTGTCAACATTCAAGAGTCTCTCCTGGTTTGCCTCTCTCCCTTTCCCCCACCATTTCCCCCCTTCTTCTCCCCCTTGTTCCTCCGTCAAATTCCTCCTAATCCTCCTATACATGCAAACATATGATATTTGTCCTTCTCTGCCTGACTTATTTTGCTCAGCATAACACCCTCAAGGTCCATCCATG